>NC_091980.1:40041671-40401966 GCF_044704955.1 Pristiophorus japonicus
GAGAGAGTGAATGGAAAAGTATGTGCGAGAGAGAAATGGAGAGAGTGAATGGGAAAGTATGTGTGAGAGAGAAAGAGAGTGAGTGAACGGGAAAGCATGTGTGAGAGAAAGAGAGAGAGAGAGAGTGAATGGGAAAGTATGTGTGAGAGAGAGAGAGAGAAAAAGAGTGAATGGGAAATTGTGTGTGGGAGAGAGAAAGCAGGAAAGTGTGTGAGAGAGAGAAAGAGGGGGAGAGAGAGAGAGAGTGAGAACGGGAAAGTGTGAGAGAGCGAGAGTGTATGCCAGGTCAAAGATCACCCCAACGTCTGTTGTCGAGCTACAGTACACGGACGACGCCTGCGTCTGCGCACATTTAGAGGCTGAACTCCAGGACCAAGTCGATGTTGTGTCTGTAGCACACAAATCACTGTTGTTCTAACTGCTGTGACCTTAGTCCTTTATTGAACAGCTCCAGAGTGCTCCACAGGTATGATGGGCAGCCTTTTATACTGCCTCGTGCAGATACTTTCAGGTCTCCCACCATAGCGTCCTCTGTGGTGCACCATTGCAATCATACATTTAACGTACCAGAGCAATACACAACATCACTGCAACCCCCCAGTTCAAAAAGCCGTTGCTTGAATCCTCTAAATCGAAAAACGCATTAGCCCATTGGTAATGTTGGTCACGGATCCAAGTCCCTGAATTTAAATACAGTGACCATTCAGCGTTGAAATATTAACTCTTGTCGTAATTCGCAATTCATGTCCATTATTTTAAACACAGTGACCACCCAACATTAAAATATTATTTCTTGTCATAAAACCATCATCCTATATTCACATAGCACACTTAGACTCGCTGTAGCCTCACAAAAGTCCAAAAGTCTTTATGTGGGGACCGCAGTGGTGTAAGGCCCTTTTAAACTCCTGGGAGCATTTCCCTTTTAAGATGCCATCTTGTAGCTCCCATGAGGCTTCTGTTGGGCGCCGCCATCTTAGGTGTTCTGCTGGCCGAGAAAGAAGAAGAAACAAGGAAGGAGGGAAAAGGAATTTTGCAGTGTTTTTAGGAAAGGTGCGGTATTTCCAGCGGAGGTGTGCGAGTTGTGGAGAAAGCACAGTGTGCAGCAGAGGTGTACGTCGAGAGGATGCTGGCCCTGATCAAACCCGACGCCATCGACAACGCGGAGGAAATCGAAGAGATCGTTCTCCGATCCGGGTTCACCATTCTTCAGTTTGCTTGCTGCCGCATCTGCCGCGGCCTCTGCTCCCGCCGCCGCCGCAGCCTCCGCTCCCGCCGTGGCCGCCCCTCCTGCGGCCTCCGTGGCTGCCACCATCGCGCCCGCTGCCGCCGCCCGACTGTTCCGCTGCGTGGGCCCCCCGGATCCGCCGGCCATCGATAGGCCTCCCGCTTCTCGCCCGCAGCGCCCCGCCGGCCCGCACCCCAGCAATAGGCCCGCACCTACAACTTTGTTCTTCCAGGGTCTGCTCGTCTGTGGAGGCCGAGGCTGCAGGATTGCTTGGGGTCAGGAGTTCTGGGCTGCTGCCGCCTGTGTGTGGATTTGAGCTGCAGCTCCAGCTCGGTCGGCACTGCTCTTTGGGAACCTGGGGGACAGTGGTCTGTGAAGGAGTGAAGTCTTCCCGGCTCCCACGGACCTTTCCCATCCATCTTCTGCCGAGGAGCGTCGGCCCATCGCCTGCAATGACCCACAAGGTTAAACCGTGCGTCTCGCCCCCGTGAGATACCTGCACATCCGCTCTGCCGAGAACAGGTATCAGTTCCTTGGTGTCGGTACGCAGCTTTGCCGTGACCGGGACCAGCTTGGGTCGTGCAGCCGGGTTGTCCCTCAGTTTCTCAAAAGTTCTCTGACTCTTCAACGACGGACCCGATCCCGTATCCACTGCCATCCTCACTGGGACTCCGTCAATTTTTACTTCCATTGTCACTGGGGGCGCATTGTCGGTACATGTGTACAGTCCCAACCCCTCATCTTCTTCTGCCTGCTCCTCGCTGAACAGTGGATCATCCACCATCTCCTCAGCCACATGGTGAGTCCGATTTCTTTTACACATACGCTGAAGGTGGCCTTTAACGTGGCAGGTATTACACATGTACTCCGCAAACCTGCACCGGTGAGCCCCATGGCTTCCTCCGCAGCGCCAGCATGGTGCTACTCGATTAGCCCCCCTCAGCGGACTCTGAGCTCCAGGATCCCGAGGTCCATGCTCTCTACCCCGGGCAGAGCCATGTTCTTCAGCTTTGTCCATGGTGGCCGCTATCCTGTGGACAGTGCCTGCCGTGTTCGAGATTGTGTGGATTATTTGCTTGGTGCTGCAAGTCGAGGTCATATATGCCCAGCTGATGGCGATGGCCTTTGTCAGAGTGACTGTGGGTTCCATGGCTAGCAGCTTGTGAAGGAAGCCCTCGTGGCCAATCCCCATGACGAAAACGTCCCGCAAAGCCTCGTCAAGGTGTGCGCCAAAATCACACGGCACCGCGAGTCTCCTGAGGTCCGCAGCATATTTGGTGATATCCTGGCCCTCAGGTCTGCAGTGATGGTAAAATTTGTATCTGGCCGTGAGGATGCTCTCTTTCGGTTTCAACTGGTCACTAATGAGTTCAGTCAGCTCCTCATATGACTTGTCTCTGGTGCTCGTGGGTGCCAGCAAATCCCTGACGAGACAGTAAACCTCATCAGCACAACTGGAAAGCAATATCGCCTTACGCTTCTCTCTCATTACGTCCATGCTCCCCGTCAGGTTGTTTGCTGTGAAGTAGTACTCGAGCCTTTCCGTAAAGGCCTCCCAATCATTGCCCACGGTAAAATCCTTTAGCGAGCCCAGAGTAGCCATGGTTGCGTGGAGTTCATCTGCTTCCTCATCACCAATGTCGTGTATGTAGCACACAAATCACTGACTCCACACGGTCTGGTGTTGATCTAACTGCTGTGACCTTAGTCCTTTATTGAACAGCTCCAGAGTGCTCCACAGTTGTGGTGGGCAGCATTTTATACTGCCTTGTGCAGGTACTTTCAGGTCTCCCACCACAGCGCCCTCTGTGGTACACCATTGTACTTATCATACATTTAATGTACCAGAGCAATACACAACAGTCAACGTATTTACTGAGGCGTACAAAAGCATGGGCCTTACGCCAACCATCCGTAAGACAAAGGTCCTCCACCAACCTGTCCTCGCCACACAGCACTGACCCCCCAGTCATCAAGATCCATGGCGCGGCCCAGGACAACGTGGATGATTTCCCATACCTCAAGTCCCTGGTTATGTCAGATAACGGGAGAAAAAAGCTAGGCCCAGAATTCTGTGATAATGGAGTGGATTTAATAGTACAAATGCCAGGAGTTGTCTCGCGAATTCCAGTGTTCTAGAATGTAACCTAAGTAATTGCCAGGATAAAAACATCTGCTAAGACAGCTATAGAGAAAAATAGATGATAATACCCATCCTCAAAAAATCTACCTTTGACCTTTCTGTCATCACTAGCTCCACTCAATCGCCAATCTCCCTTTCACCTCCAAAGTTCTTGAACATGTTACGGCTCCCAGCTCTAATCCCATCTCTCCCACAACTCCCTGTTTGAATCCCTCTAATCTGGTTTCTGCTGCTCCTTCACCACGAAAACGGCCATAATCCAAATCATGCGCAGCATTCTCTGCAACTGTGAGGCACTTGTGACTCCTTGTCCTCTCAGCACCATTCACCTTCGACACCTCTCCTCTGTTCTGTACCCAGCTCTGTGGCACTGCCCTCGTTTGGTACCATTCTTATTTATCCGATTATAGCCAGAGCATCTCCAGTAATGGCTTCTCCCCATCCCAATACCGCCACCTCTGGAGTTTCTCTAGGATCTATCCTTAATCCTCTTCTCTTCCTCATCCATATTATCACATTTGATACTTATCACTAAGTCTCCTTAATCTTGCTTGATCCCCCAGAACCACTGTTCTGTCCTCACTCTTTGTCCGGCTCCTAATCTTGAATGAACCATAATTTCCTCCAAAGAATGGGAAACCTAAAGTCATCATCTTTGTCCTCCAGTCCCACAAACTTCATTCCCTGACCACCAAGTCCAACCCCGCCCTCCCTGCACCCCCGCCTCCTCTCCTTGGCCACCGTCTCACAATTGTTCACAACTTTGGCATCTTGTTTGTAATGACTCAAGAGTCTGGTTACTGTAAACTCCCTCAGGTGCAACCTGATCCATCTTTATTCCAGCTCAAGAGTGCCAGCTTGATAAAGACACACAGCTTATATACAGGTGACCAAGCACACATGCAACATGCGTACAGCCCGATGACCTCCGACCGCGGCGCCCTCTGGTCTCTGGTGACCGCCAAACATTAATACATAACATTGTTCAACCAAGCTTAGTTGTCTACTGGAGAAACCTTCTCCATCACAAAGACATTTACTTCACCTTGGGAACATCGCCCACCTCCATCCCTACCTCAGCCTATCTGCCGCTGAAATCCTCCTGCATGAATCTGTCACCTCCTCCCTTTATTACTATTACAATGTTCTCCTTAGTCTGCCTGTCATCCTTCACCGCTACACAATCAGAAAAAGTGCTTTAAAAATGAATTATTTTAAAATGATATTTTTGTACAGAGTCTGGACACTTAGGGCCCAAGTTTCGAGCCGCGCCTAGAACGGCGCAGTCCCGACCTGGACGCCCGTTTTTCGCGCCACAAAGTGCACCTAAAAAAAATCTCCGTATTCTCCACCTCCCTGCAGGTCCTCTGGCCCTCGGCGTAGCGCAGCAGGAGCTGTAGAGGGCGGAGCCAGGTCCCTGCGCTGAAAACAGTGCCGGGACCTCTGCACATGCGCGCTACAGTGGGCGCGCAAGTGCAGTAGCTCCAGGCGCCCAAAACTGTGTGGGAGGGGCCCGAAGCACGCAGCCCCTAGCCCTGGCTGAATGGCCTCACTGGGGCTGCGTGCATAAGGCTGCCTCCCACGGCCAGCTCCTGCTTCCTCGCCTCCGGACCGGACCCGACACCGACCTGACTCCCGCTCCCCCCCCCCCACCCCCGGACCCGACCCGACCCGACCCGACTCCCGCTCCGCCACCCCCCCCCCCCCCCGACTGGACCCGACCCGACTCCCGCTCCCCCCCGCCCCTGGACTGGATCCGACCTGACCTCCCTCTCCCTCCCTCCCTCTCCCCGACCCAAACCGAACCGACCTCCCTCCCACCACCCTCCCGACCCGACCCAACGCCACCTACCTGTAAATCTGGTGCTGGGGACGGGCCCTGCCCGAAGTCTCGGGCCCGGCCCGTTCAGCCTCCCTCCCCCTTCTCCTTCCCCCCCCCCCCAATGTCCTTCCCCCCCCCATCTCCTTCCCCCCCATCTCCTTCCCCCATCTCCTTCTCCCCCCCATCTCCTTTCCCCATATCTATTCCCCCCATCTCCTTTCTCCCCCTTCTCCCCTTTATCCCCTTCTCCCCCTTCCCCCTTTTCCCACTCCCCTTCTCTCCCATCCCTCCCCCTGCTCCCCACCTCTCTCCCTCTACCCCCCTCCTCCCCCTCCCCTCGCTGTCAGAAACACAGACACTGACAGACAGAGAATGAGAGACACACACAGACAGACAGACAGAGAGATAGAGACACTGACAGAGACACACTAGGGGGGGGGGGGCATCCCAGCATGCTGTTGGAGGGCTCCCGGTGCTGCAGTCGGTAAGTAGAAAATGTTTTATTTATTGATTTAAAAAAACAAATTATTTCTTATTAATTTTTTTTTGATTGATTTATTGGTTGATTTATTGATGTATTTATCATTTATTATTGATGATGGCTCTTTATTTGTAAAACTGAAGTGTTTAATGTTTGTAAACTTCCCTTTAAACCCCCCCCCCCCCCTGACCATTCCCTACGCCTGATTTGTAACCTACACCTGATTTTCTAAAGTGTAGACAAGGTTTTTTTCGAGCGTACAAAAATCTTCACTTACTCCATTCTAAGTTAGTTTGGAGTAAGTTTTCACTGACGAAACTTTGAAAACAGGCGTAAGTGGCCGGACACGCCCCCTTTTGAAAAAAAAATTCTGTTCCAAAGTGAAACTGTTCTAACTGACCAGAACTGGAGCAAACTAAATGACGAGAATTCCGATTTCTAAGATACTCCGTTTTACACCAGTTGCTCCTAAAAATCAGGAGCAAATCATGTGGAAACTTGGGGCCTTAAGAACTACATTTTTCATAGTTGAATAACTTCAGTGGAAAAGGTGGTGTGAATGAAAAGGGATGTAAACAAAAGTAGAAAGTGATAATGCATCTTTCATTCCTTATTTAAAACTGCAGTGAGGATTGCTTCCCCACCAAGGTTAATATTTTGCAGCTGCACAGTCACACAGTCACATTAAGAAGTGAGTACGTTGTGTAGTTATTTTACAAAATCCCTCTCATTCTGCTTTTCTCTGTGTGCTCCTCTCACTGCTCGTCAGTATCAGAGTCAAAAGGTACCTCTGAGTGGGGTTGGTTAACATTTGCCAATCAAGTGAAACTATTTGAAACAGATCTACAAAACGTACTTATGGAAGGAGACTTTTGCTGTCAAGAGAAAGAGAGAAAATGGTAAAAATGTAATGAACTGGTATCGATCTGTACTCATAAAAGCATCTTGCATGACAATTTCTGTCTTCAAATCTGAATAAATGAAAAGTGGGGACAGCACAATGACAACTGTGTAGTAACAAAATGAATGTTATCACGTAAAGGACTCTGCTACTACATGGGTTTTTTTCAGCGCAAAGCTCTTCTCCCTCCTTTCTAACGCAGCCTCATGCAGGTTTTTAAGAAGGGTCCTTAAACCTACTCTCTAGACTTATGCCTCTCAGCCTAACAATTCCATGTTGGCACATCTTCACTTTCTATCTGGATGCAGATCAGACATTTAGACTGGGGCCAGAACTTTACTGGTGTTGAGAATGGGATCGGAGATGGGTCAGCTGCAAAATTTGAAATGATTGACAGTTGGTCGGGACCCCGCCCTCAACCCGCCTCCACGCAAGTCTCCCAGGTGTCGGGTCTGTCAGCGCTGAACAAACCCGACACCAAGCGGCGGGGGAGGATATTTAGATTATTAACAGCTTATTAACAGGCGCTTAAAAACCACTTTAAGCTCGTCTTTACAGTATTAGAGTTCGCCAACAGCTTCCCTGCTGCTCGGGGATCACATCAGGTAAAGAAGTTGGACGTTGTGTCAGTATGGGATGATTTACTAAATTGAAAGTTGCAAATGGTCTACAAAAGCTCCCATTTCATAGGTGTTCACTTTCGAAAGTTAGAAACTGTTGTTACTGCATTTGGAAGACAGATTGCGTTTTATGCAGCTGCCAAGTGTTTGGAGTAAACTCTCTATCTAGTGGTCACCTCATTGGATCAACCTCACCTGCCATCTATTACATCAGCCCTTTAAAGAATCTCACCTTGGTCCTCAGAATCCCACACAATCAGTCCCATCACCAGCATCACCAGGCACACCAGCAGCACCAACACCAACCTTCTCCACAATCGACTGATGCTGCACAGGACACAGGGCATCATCCCCCGACCATATTGTTGCCCAGGACGCCAGGGATGGCCTTACCATGGCCAGATTTACTCCACTTGAGGCTGTACACCCTGGCTGCCACATGATGCGCCGGGTTGGCACCACCCCACACCAAGACCATAAATCATCTCTGCAATGCCCAAGCCATTCCTTTCACACTTATCACCATTGCGGGGGCTTACCCTTATGTCTCACCAGTCACTGCAACTCACTAAAACCACTTCCAAAGGTGCACACAAATCTGTCCAAGAAGGCAAAGCGTTGAAAATAAAGATTTCAATGTTTGACAGCACATTAACAGAAACTTTACATCAGCATTGACGAAAACACACAAGTACCTACGCAAGGATGTACAGGAGTAGGGGAGGTAAGGCAGAGTGATGGGAATGTGATCAGTGGCACAGCAGGATGAGGTTGAGTGTGGCTTTGCAGTAACGTTTCGTGATCCACTGAGATCATTGAAAGGTTTGCACCACTGCAGCCAGGTTCTCCTGACAACATCCCTGCTTGTGCCCTCCTGTGCAATGTGCAACCAGGCTGCATGATCTCCTGGGGCGGTCTCTTCTGCCCATTGGAAGGGAAGAGAGCCTCCCGGCGCGCTGTGAATCCCTCATAAGCAAATGGAGGGAGTCTGCACCTTTGTGCAGTGCTTGTCAGTGTTTTCAGCACCTCAATGCTGTAGAACACTGACAGCACAACTATCAAAGTAAATTTGGCCATGGCCTCTTTAAGGAAACTGGCCGATGATGCTTCATCAAATGACGTCATCAGATCTGCTTCCTTTTAATTGGTCGGGAACCTCGCTGGGCAACCTGAACAAGCCCAATCATCGCAAAATCACTTCAACAGAGCAGGATGGAGCAGGCAACGGGCTGGGACCCTGCTATCGACTCCGGCCACGCCGACCCGCCTCGGTAGGCAAAATCGCAGAAATACATGGAAACAAAAAGTGTCATCAGTGTTCAGCGGCTGTGCCTACGGATAATCCCAGCTAAATTCAAATATATGGGCTCAGATGATGTGCAGTGCATGGAGATCGAATTGGAAATTAGGGTGAAAATAACTTTATATGACGATGGTGAGGTTAAAACATACGAAAGTTGAGAGACCATGGGGCTGAAATTGAGTCCCGCCCCAAACGGGATGCACCTACCGGATTTGTAATATTTTCTCCACCTAAGTCCATGAGGAGGAGATACCAGAGAAATTTAGGACTCAGAATTTTTCTTTGCATTGGTGCAATGTTCCGGTCGGCTGCGGGGCGGAACTGCCCGAGAAACTGCTGATGATGTCAGCCCGCGCAGACGCATCACAACGTCGCTCCCCTTCATTTAAGGGGGAGAGCCGCTGCGAGCTCTGCATACTTTTAAATTAGGTCCACTGGGCCACCAGAGAGGGTTTTGGCTGGGCCAGTGGCCTGGTGCCCAAGAGGGGATGCCCCGGGGGCATAATTGCCGGGCCCACCTGCCAGTCAGCCGACACAAAAAATTAATATGGTGGCTGCGGCAGTGCGCCAGCCCCTTTAAGGACGGCCAGGCCGCTATGCTACAGAGAGTGCACTGACATCTAAAGCTGTTGTGGGGGGGGGGGGGGGGCCACTGACATGCGGCAGGGCCACTCCCGCGGGGCAATTTTGGAAAGGGGGAATTTTCCGAGGGGCAATTTCCCGAGGGGGTCCCCACCAGTCGGAAGGGGGTTGGCACATGGATGCCATGTTGGGAAAAAGGGCGGAGCAGCCCCGGACTCCGCTCCAAGCCTGAGGTAGGACAGTTTACAAAATGGCGGCCCCCTCCGCGGAGACTCGGCGGCCATTCCGCTTTCAGGTGGCCAGAGGCCTTATCGAGAGGGGCAATTTTCCCAGGGTATCCCCGATCTTTTGCTGTTATTTCCAAATTCATGTTGGGAAATTGGAAGAGCTGCTGAGGAAATTCTAGGTGAACATTTTCATAAATCCCCTTATTTCTTTCACAAGGTTACCTCATCCCGCAGCTATTTATACATTTATTTATTTGTCGATCTGTTTTTATAAACAGTCTCAGCCACCATCAGCCCCCAACTAAAAAACAAAGAGTGAAGGCACTGAGACATTGGGCCCAAGTTTCGGCCTCAGTTGCTCCTGATTTTTTGGAGCAACTGGTGTAGAACGGAGTATCTTAGAAATTAAAATTCTCGGCATATAGTTTGTACCGGGTCCAGTCAGTTAGAACAGTTTCACTTTGGAACAGAATTTTTTTTTTCAAAAGGGGGCGTGTCCGGCCACTTACGTCTGTTTTCAAAGTTTCGGCAGTGAAAACTTACTCCAAACTAACTTAGAATGGAGTAAGTGAAGATTTTTGTACGCTCGAAAAAACCTTGTCTACATTTTAGAAAATCAGGCCTAGATTACAAATCAGGCATAGGGAATGGTGGGGGTGGGGGGTTTAAAGGGAAGTTTACAAACATTAAACACTTCAGTTTTACAAATCGGGTCGGTTCGGTTCGGGTCGGGGTGGGGGGGGGGCAGAGGGAGGTCGGGTTGGATCGTTTCATGTTGGGGGCAGAGGGAGGGAGATCAGGTTGGGTCGGGTCAGGTCGGGTCGGGTCCGGGTTGGAGGGGGGGGGGGGGTCGGGAATGCGGGTCGGGTCGGGGGGGGGGAGGGAGGGAGCGTGGGTCGGATCCAGTCCGGGGGGTCGGGTCGGGTCCAGTCCGGGGGCGGGGCGGGTGGGGACGGGAGTCGGGTCGGGGTCGGGTCCGGTCCGGGGGCTGGGGGGGGCGGGAAACGGGAGTCGAGTCGGCTCGGGAGGAAGCAGGAGCTGGCCGTGGGAGGAGCCTTATTCACGCAGCCCCAGTGAGGCCATTGGGCCAGGGCTAGGGGCTGCGTGCTTCGGGCCACTCCCACACAGTTTTGGGCGCCTGGAGCTACTGCACATGTGCGCCCACTGTAGCGCGCATGTGCAGAGGTCCCGGCACTGTTTTCAGCGCAGGGACCTAGCTCCGCCCCCCACAGCTCGTGTTGCGCTGCGCCGAGCTGCAAACGACCTGCAGGGAGCCGGAGAATCTGGAAGTTTTTTTTAGCCGCACTTCGTGGCGCGAAAAATGGGCATCCGGGTCGGGGCTGCGCCGTTCTAGGCGCGGCCCGAAACTTGGGCCCAATATCTGGCTGGTGGGACATTGGATGAATTATCCCACTTTACAGAATCTCTGCTCTTGGCTGTATCACTGCAGGGAGGCAAAAAGTTGGTCGCAAGCACTCTCCCATAGACCAGGAAAATCAGTATGAGAGTCAGGCCACGTTCACAGATTTGCTAGCAGCTGACTCAGAGTAGGTTCCATGCCAACTAAAGTTGACAAGAGACTGAGGGGAGACCAGGTGAAAATAGTTTACCCTCAGGTAACAATATGCAAAAACAAACACTGGAATCACTTCATACATGCAGACAACATAGGTTGCTATGCAACAAAATGTGGTCACTGAAGTTAAGCCTACATGTTCCTTTTGTTGATTGAAAACAGGTCTCAATACACTCAGATCTGTTTATCCTAGTATGTCAACACCCCTCCCCATAAGGTCAGTTTTGCGGCAATGATTTCTCATCACTTCAAGATGGTACAATTTTAAAGAGAGAAAGCTATGAGACTCTCTGAACTGGTGCAGTCAGCAGAAGTCTGCAAAGTTTAATGAATGTCATTACACCTATGATTTCATGTTAACTGGTTCCATTGGCTGACTGCCTTTGTTTGGATTCAAATCAAGAAGCCACAATCATTACATTCATCATTCTACAGAGAGTAGTAGAAGTGGCAGCAAACACAGTCATTGCTTCAGTGCAGTATCTGTAGGATCTGCTTGCAGAATTTGTGTTTTGACTCATTCCTTTCTGTTTGTAAATTTTGCATTAGAACATAAAAGCATAAGAACATAAGAAATAGGAGCAGGAGTAGGCCCTACAGCCCCTCGAGCCTGCTCCGCCATTCAATAAGATCATGGCTGATCATCGACCTCAACTTCACCTTCCCGCCTGATCGCCATATCCTTTGATTCCCCTCGACGCCAAAAACCTATCGATCTCAGCCTTGAATATATTCAGAGACTCAGCATCCCAGCCCTCTGGGGCAGAGAATTCCAAAGATTCACAACCCTCCGAGTGAAGAAATTCTTTCTCATTTCTGTCTTAAACAACCTATCCCATATTCTGAGACTGTACCCCCTAGTTCTGGACACTCCAGCCAGGGGAAACAACCTCTCAGCATCTACCCTGTCAATACCCTTCAGAATCTTGCATGTTTCAATGAGATCACCTCTCATTCTTCTAAACTCCAGAGAGGATAGGCCCATTCTGCACAATCTCTCATCATAAGACAGCCCTCTCATCCCAGGAATCAATCTAGTGTATCGCCTCCAAGGCAAGTTTAGAAACATAGAAAATAGGTGCAGGAGTAGACCATTCGGCCCTTCGAGCCTGCACCACCATTCAATATGATCATGGCTGATCATTCCCTCAGTACCTTGTTCCTGCTTTCTCTAAATACATCTTGATCCCTTTAGCCGTCAGGGCCACATCTAACTCCCTTTTGAATATATCTAACGAACTGGCCTCAACAACTTTCTGTGGTGGAGAATTCCACAGGTTCACAATTCTCTGAGGGAAGAAGTTTCCCCTCATCTCGGTCCTCAATGGCTTACCCATTATCCTTAGACTGTGACCCCTGGTTCTGGACTTACCCAACATCGGGAACATTCTTCCTGCATCTAACCTGTCCAATCCCATCAGAATTTTATATGCTTCTATGAGATCCCCTCTCATTCTTCTAAATTCCAGTAAATGTAAGCCTAGTCGATCCAATCTTTCTTCATATGTCAGTCCTGTCATCCCGGGAATCAGTCTGGTGAACCTTCGCTGCACTCCCTCAATAGCAAGAATGTCCTTCCTCAGATTAGGAGACCAAAACTGCACACAATACTCAAGGTGTGGTCTCACCAAGGCCCTGTACAACTGCAGCAAGACCTCCCTGCTCCTATACTCAAATCCTCTTGCTATGAAGGCCAATATGCCATTTGCTTTCTTAACTGCCTGCTGTACCTGCATGCCTACTTTCAATGACTGATGTACCGTGACACCCAGGTCTTGTTGCACCTCCTCTTTTACTAATCTGTCACCATTCAGATAATAATCTGCCTTCCTGTTTTTGCCACCAAAGTGGATAATCTCACACTTATCCACATTATACTGCATCTGCCATGCATTTGCCCACTCACCTAACCTGTTCAAGTCACCCTGCAGCCTCTTAGCATCCTCCTCACAGCTCACACTGCCACCCAGCTTAATGTCAACTGCAAACTGGGAGATATTGCATTCAATTCCTTTGTCCAAATCATTAATATATATTGTAAATAGCTGGGGTCCCAGCACTGAACCTTGTGGTACCCCACTAGTCACTGCCTGCCATTCTGAAAAGGACCCGTTTATTCTCACTCCTTCTTTAGATAAGGAGACCAAAACTGTGTACAGTACTCCAGCTGTGGTCTCACCAAGGCCCTGTACAATTGTAGCAAGATTTCTTTACTCTTATACTCTAACCTCCTTGAAATAAAGGACAATGTGCCATTTGCCTTCCTTATTGCTTGCTGTACCTGTATGCTAGCTTTCTGTGTTTCTTGCACAAGGACATTCAAATCTCTCTGAACACAAACATTTAAAAGTTTTTCACTGTTTAAAAAATATTCTGTTTTTCTATTCTTCCTACCAAAATAAATAACCCCACATTTCCCTATATTATACTCCATCTGCCATCTTACTGCCCACTCTATGGGCCCAAGTTTCGAGCCGCGCCTAGAACGGCGCAGTCCCGACCTGGACGCCCGTTTTTCGCGCCACAAAGTGCGCCTAAAAAAGACTTCCAGATTCTCCAGCTCCCTGCAGGTCGTTTGCAGTTCGGCGCAGCGCAGCACGAGCTGTATGGGCCGGAGCCAAGTCCCTGCGCTGAAAACAGTGCCAGGACCTCTGCACATGCGCGCTACAGTGGGCGCGCATGTGCAGTAGCTCCAGGCGCCCGAAACTGTGTGGGAGGGGCCGAAGCACGCAGCCCCTAGCCCTGGACCAATGGCCTCACTGGGGCTGTGTGAATAAGGCTCCTCCCACGCCCAGCTCCAGCTTCCTCCCGACCCGACTCGACTCCTGCTTCCCCCCACACCCCGCCCCCAGACCGGACCCGACACCGACCCGACTCCCGCTCCCCCGCCCCTGGACCGGACCGGACACCGGACCCCGACCCTACTCCCGCTCCCTCCGCCCCTGGACCGGACCCGGCCCCGACCCCGACCCGACTCCAGCTCCCCGCCCCCTCCCCCCCTGGACCGGACCCGACCCCGACACCGACCCGACTCCCGCTTCCCCCCCCCCCCCCGCCGCCCCCCGACTGGACCCGACCTGACCTCCTCTCCCCGAACCGAACCGAACCGACCTCCCTCCCACCACCCCCTCGACCCCGACCTGCGCTCCCCCCGACCCGACTCATCGCCACCTACCTGTAAATCTGGTGCTGGGGATGGGCCCTGCCCGAAGTCTCGGGCCCGGCCCGTTCAGCCTCCCTCCCCCTTTCCCCCCCCATCTCCTTTCCCCCCATCTCCTTTCCCCCCTCTCCTTTCCCCCTTCTCCTTTCCCCCCCTTTTTCTTCCCCCACTTCCCCCTTCTCCTCCTCCCCTTCTCCCCCATCCCACCCCCTTCTCCCCCTTCACCCCCATCCATCCCCCTTTCCTCCCCCTCTCTCCCTCCTCCCCCTCCCCTCGCTGTCAGAAACACAGACACTGACAGACAGAGAATGAGAGAGACACACACAGATAGACAGAGAGATAGAGACACTGACAGAGACACACTGGGGGGGGGGGGGCATCCCAGCATGCTGTTGGACGGCTCCCGGTGCTGCAGTGGGTAAGTAGAAAATGTTTTATTTATTGATTTAAAAAAAAATATATTTCTTATTAATTTTTTTTGATTGATTTATTGGTTCATTTATTGATGTTTTTATCATTTATTATTGATGATGGCTCTTTATTTGTAAAACTGAAGTGTTTAATGTTTGTAAACTTCCCTTTAAACCCCCCCACCCCCATTCCCTACGCCTGATTTGTAACCTACGCCTGATTTTCTAAGGTGCAGACACGGTTTTTTCGAGCGTACAAAAATCTTCACTTACTCCATTCTAAGTTAGTTTGGAGTAAGTTTTCACTGACGAAACTTTGAAAACAGGCGTAAGTGGCCGGACACGCCCCCTTTTGAAAAAAAATTCTGTTCCAAAGTGAAACTGTTCTAACTGACTAGAACTGGACCAAACTAAATGGCGAGATTTCCGATTTCTAAGATACTCCGTTCTACACCAGTTGCTCCTAAAAATCAGAAGCAAATCATGGCGAAACTTGGGGCCATTTAGTCTATCTATATCCCTTTGCAGACGCTTTGTGTTCTCCTCACAGTTTATGGTGCTACCTAACTTTGTATTGTTAGCAAACTTATTTACATCATACTCGGTCCTTTCATCCAGGTTATTAATATAGATTGTGAATAGCTGAGGCCACAGCACTGATCCTTGCGGCATCCCACTAGTTACAGCTTGCCAACCTGAAAAAGACCTGTTTATCCCTACTCTCTGTTTTATATCCATCAACCAATCCTCTATCCATGCTAATACGTTACCTCCAATCCTATAAGCCCTTATCTTGTGGCTGCTACATAAACAAAGTATTGTATTCCAGTGTTGCAGACAACAATAGTGTTAATTCAGGTTGGGGTCATTGTTGGGGTACTGCAGAGGGAGCTTTACTCTGCAGCTGCCCTGAGCTAGGTGAGGGCACGCTGATCTTGGAATTGGAACTCTTCATCCAACCACCCTCCTTTTTCCTTTTTAATAGACATAGCTGGAATATATAGTTTTTGGTAACTAGACTGTCCGTAGAAGTTTTTTGCGGTGCATTTTTGTGCTTATCAAGTGAGATATGTCAACCCTGTAGAATGGAATATTTTTCCAGTTTTTGCTACAGGCTAGTGAGATTGTTGATTTCGTGCCAATTTCTATGCATTATATTCAGCTTTGTGCCATGGGCCAATACCTATTGGGAACTAGCCCCAAACTGATTTCATTTAGGGCTGTTGCACATTGGTGAGAGTTGACTTTTGTCACACTCATCAAACCCAGGTTGTAGAGATTAAATGATGTGCAAACGCACAGTACCTCCCGGGTCCTAGTAAGACTGCTCTTGACTGTTCCACTCTTCAACTGTTAAAGATAGAAAGTTGGTAAAGTAAATGCTTCCAAATTTAAGTTCCCCATCTTGTTCAGGAGAAATGGAAGAATTGACATGAATGGATTTCCAGCTGGCTGACTGACAGCAAACTCACGACCATCTGCAATAAAGAATATTAGATAAATAATTTTCTCTCCATATTGTCTCCTCTCAAGTGAATATCTATGGGTTTCTGCTAAATGATCCACACAAGAGATTGGTGTGCAAAATCAAAGCACATGGTATTGGGGGTAATGTACTGGCGTGGATAGAGAACTGGTTGGCAGACAGGAAGCAGAGAGTCGGGATAAACGGGTCCTTTTCAGAATGGCAGGCAGAGACTAGTGGGGTGCCGCAGTGCTCAGTGCTGGGACCCCAACTCTTTATAATATATATTAATGATTTAGATGATGGAATTGAGTGTAATATCTCCAAGTTTGCAGATGACACTAAACTGGGTGGCGGTGTGAGCTGTGAGGAGGATGCTAAGAGGCTGCAGGGTGATTTGGACAGGTTAGGTGAGTGGGCAAATACATGGCAGAATCAGTATAATGTGGATAAATGTGAGGTTATCCACTTTGGGGGCAAAAACATGAAGGCAGAATATCATCTGAATGGCGGCAGATTAGGAAAAGGGGAGGTGCAGCGAGACCTGGATGTCATGGTTCATCAGTCATTGAAGGTTGGCATGCAGGTACAGCAGGTGGTGAAGAAGGCAAATGGTATGTTGGCCTTCATAGCAAGGGGATTTGAGTATAAAAGCAGGGAAGTCTTACTGCAGTTGTACAGGACCTTGGTGAGGCCCCACCTGGAATATTGTGTTCAGTTTTGGTCTCCTAATCTGAGGAAGGATGTTCTTGCTATTGAGGGAGTGCAGCGAAGGTTCACCAGACTGATTCCCGGGCTGGCTGGACTGATATATGAGAAGAGACTGGATCAACTGGGCCTTTATACACTGAGTTTAGAAGGATGAGAGGGGATCTCATGGAAACATATAAGATTCTGACTGGACTGGACAGGTTTGATGCAGCAAGAATGTTCCCGATGTTGGGGAAGCCCAGAATCAGGGGACACAGTCTTAGGATAAGAGGCAGGCCATTTAGGACTGAGTTGAGGAGAAACTTCTTCACTCAGAGAGTTGTTAACCTGTGAAATTCCCTGCCGCAGAGAGTTGTTGATGCCAGTTCATTGGATATATTCAAGAGGGAGTTAGATATGGTTCTTGCGGCTAAAGGGATCAAGGGGTATGGAGTGAAAGCAGGAACGGGGTACCGAAGGAATGATCAGCCATGATCTTATAGAATGGTGGTGCAGGCTGGAAGGGCCGGATGGCCTACTTCTGCACCTATTTTCTACGATTCTATCCTGTCGACAACATATATGTTTTCAGGTTTCTTCAAGTTCACATTGATGGATTCAGTGTACATTGAATGTAATTACAATGGCTCAATGGATGGGTAATATTTATCCCTCAATCAACATAACAAAAACAGATTATCTGGTCATTATCACATTGCTGTTTGTGGGAGCTTGCTGTGCACAAATTGCCTGCCGCGTTTCCCATATTACAATAGTGACTACACTCCAAAAGTACTTAATTGGTTGCAAAGAACTTTGAGACCTCCGGTGGCTGGAATACCTGCCCTCCTGAATGGCTCAGAGACATGGACCATGTACAGTAGACATCTTAAGTCGCTGAAGAAATACCACCAACGATGTCTCCAAAAAATTCTACAAATCCCCTGGGAGAACAGATGCATCAATGTTAGCGTCCTCATCCAAGCCAACATCCCCAGCATTGAAGCACCGACCACACTCGATCAGCTCTGCTGGGCAGGCCACATCGTTAGCATGCCAGACACGAGACTCCCAAAGCAAGCGCTCTACTCAGAACTCGTCCACAGCAAATGAGCCAAAGGTGGGCAGCGGAAACGTTACAAGGACACCCTCAAAGCCTCCGTGATAAAGTGCGACATCCCCACTGACACCTGGGAGTACCTGGCCAAAGACCGCCCTAAGTGGAGGAAGTGCATCCGGGAGGGCGCTGAGCTCCTCGAATCTCATCACCGAGAGCATGCAAAAATCAAGCGCAGGCAGCGGAAGGAGCGTGCTGCAAACCAGACTCCCCGCCCACCCTTTCCTTCAAGCACTGTCTGTCCCACCTGTGACAGAGGCTGTGATTCTCATATTGGACTGTATAGCCACCTAAGCACTCATGTTAAGAGTGGAAGCAAGACTTCCTCAATTCTGAGGGACTGTCTATGTGGTGTCCCTGCACCTTACTACAAATTCACACGAGGCATGTATTGCAGACACAGTCACTACGTGACCTTAACCTTTATTCCCAGGACCAAGACGTTCTGACCCTGGGTGGGACCTCCCCTTTTATACCTGGAAACCCAGGTGAGAAGTGTCTCCCACAAGTTCACCCCCTGTGGTCAGGGTGTGCATTTCTAGGGTATAAGTACAGTGTACAGGAGTTGCATGAAGGCTACAGTTACATGAAGATTACCGTTGCATGATGGTTACATACATGACATCACCTCCCCCCTTACATCTTTTTGTGTCAAAGGTTAAGTCTTTCAGGTGGTCGACGCTCTCTCGTGGAGCGCCGCAGTTAGAGCTCTGGTGGCTGAGCCTTGGCTTGCATCTCTGTCACTTGAGGTGATTCTGGCCTGTCTGGGCTGGCCGCAGGGACTGTGCATGCTGTGGACTGTCCTTGTTGCTCGTCCACTGGCAGTGGTGTGGGTGACAGCTTCTTCAGGTTTCTCCGTGTCTATGCTGAATCTTTTCTTTACTTGGTCCAAGTGTTTGCGGCATATCTGCCCATTGTTCAGTCTGACCACTATGACCCTATTCCCTTCTTTGCCGATTACTGTGCGCTCAAGCCACTTGGGTCCCAAAGCATGGTTAAGAACAAATACCGAGTCATCCATTTCTATACACCTCCCCCTTGAGCCTCGATCATGGAGCTCGGTTTGGGACTGGCGCTTGTCCTCAACAATGTCTGCCAGGGCTTGGAGAATGAGGGACAGTCGCATTTTAAGCGTGCGTTTCATGAGGAGTTCCACTGGCGGGACTCCAGTGAGCGAGTGCGGGCGGGACCGGTAGGCCAGCAGGAGGCGCGATAGGCGGTACTGAAGAGAGGGTACTTGGATGCGTAGCATGCCCTGTTTTATGACTTGGAAGCCGGCTTGAACGGCGCTGTCCGGATGTGTTTGATACCATTGCCCGACATAAACTCCTGGAATTCACGGCTGGTGAAACACGGGCCATTGTCGCTGACCAGGATGTCCAGCAAGCCGTGGGTTGCGAAAACCGTACGCAGACTCTCCATGGTGATGGATGTCGTGCGCAAGTTTAATATGATGCACTCGATCCAATTCGAGTATGCATCGACAACGATCAGGAACATTTTTCCCATGAATGGGTCCACATATTCTGTGAATTCGTGACCATACCCTGGTGGGCCAGGGCCACGGGCTGAGTGGGGCCTCCCTGGGGGCATTGCCCAGCTACGCACACGTCGTGCACCTGCGAACCCAGTGTTCCAGGTCTGAATCAATCCCCGGCCACCATATATGTGACCGGGCAATGGCCTTCATTAACATGATGCCAGGGTACTCGCTGTGGAGTTCCCTGATGAACGCTTCCCTTCCTTTCTGGGGCATGACTACCCGGCTATCCCATAGCAGGCAGTCAGTTTGGATGGAGAGTTCATCCATCCGTCTCTGAAATGGTCTGACCTCCTTGGGGCAGGCCCCGTGTGCGGGCGCCCAGTCCCCAGTCAGAACACATTTCTTTATTATGCATAGGAGGGGGGTCTCTGTTGGTCCAGAGTTTGATCTTGGTGGGCTGTGATGGGGGAGACTGCGGTGTCAAAAGCCTCAACGGCCATGACCATCTCAGCGCTTTGCTCCAACGCTCCCTCAGTGGTGGCCAGTGGGAGCCCGCTGAGTGCATCAGCGCAATTTTCGGTGCCTGACCGGTGCCGTATGGTGTAGTCATACGCAGCCAGCATGAGAGCCCATCGCTGTATGCGAGCTGACGCATTGGCATTGACAGCCTTGCTGTCGGACAACAGGGATATTAACGGCTTGTGGTCCGTTTCTAGCTCGAACCGTCTACTGACAAGGTACTGTTGCATCTTTTTCACACTGTAAACACTGTAAACACCTTTTCGACCATGCGGTATCCACGCTCTGCCTGTGAGAGTGACCTGGAGGCATAAGCCACCGGTTGGAGTCGGCCGTCATCGTTACCCTGCTGCAACACACATCCAACCCCGTAGGATGATGCATCGCACGTGAAAACCAGTTTTTTACAGGGGTCATACAAAGTCAACAGTTTGTTCAAAACACATCAGGTTCCTCGCCTTATTGAAAGCCCGTTCTTGACAGTCCCCCCAAAGCCATTCACAACCTTTACGCAGGAGCAAGTGTAACGGCTCCAACAATATGCTTAAGTTCGGCAGAAAGTTCCCGAAATAGTTCAAAAGTCCCAGGAATTATCGCAACTCCAACGTGTTGCCGGGCCTGGGCGCCCGGCGGATCGCCTCCATTTTTGATTCAGTGGGCCGGATCCCATCTGCGGCAACCCTCCTGCCCAAAAACTCGACCTCTGGGGCCAAAAACACACACTTGGCCTTTTTCGGCCGCAAGCCTACCTGGTCCAGTCGGCGTAGCACCTCCTCCAGGCTGTGGAGGTGTTCCTCGGTGTCTCGACCCGTTATAAGGATGTCGTCTTGGAATACGATTGTTCCAGGAATGGATCTGAGCAAGCTTTCCATGTTTCTCTGAAAGATAGCTGCCGCCGAACGAATGCCAAACGGACACCCGTTGTAGATAAATAATCCCTTGTGTGTTGTGATGGTGGTCAGAAGCTTGGATTCTTCAGCCAGTTCCTGAGTCATGTAGGCCGAAGTGAGGTCCAACTTCGTGAACAGCTTGCTACCTGCCAGCGTGGCAAAAAGGTCCTCCGCTCTCGGGAGCGGGTATTGGTCTTGCAGCGACACTCGGTTGATGGTGGCTTTGTAGTCGCCACAAATCCTGACCGAGCCACCTGCTTTAAGGACAGGAACGATGGGACTTGTCCAGTCGCTGAATTCAATGGCTGAACTTATGCCATCTCTGAGCAGCCTGTCCAGTTCACTTCAATTTTCTCACGCATCACATATGGCACCGCTCTGGCTTTGTGGTGCACTGGTCTGGCGTCCGGAGTGATGCGTATCACTACTTTAGTGCCCTTGAACGTTCCGACACCGGGTTGAAACAGTGACCTGAATTTTTGTAGGGCCTGTGAGCATGAACTTCGCTCCACAGATGAAATGGCGTGCACATCCCCCCATTTCCAATTCATCTCAGCTAGCCAACTCCTCCCCAAGAGCGCGGGGCCATTTCCCGGGACGATCCAGAGTGGTAGCCGGTTCTGTGATCCATTATGTGTTACCACCAAGTTTGCACTGCCTAGCACTAGGATGATCTCTTTGGTGTAAGTCCGTAGCTGTGTGTCAATGCATTCCAGTTTAGGCCTGCTAGCTCTTTCTGGCCATAGTCTCTCAAATTGTTGGGCGCTCATAAGTGATTGGCTAGCTCCCGTATCCAGCTCCATGCGCACCGGGATGCCATTCAATAAAACTTTCATCATCATGGGTGGGGTTTTAGTGTATGAGCTGTGGACATCAGCCACATGAACCTGCTGAACTTCAGCATCCATGGCTTTTCCCCAGGCATCATCCTGCATTGCAGACCCCTCGTCTAATTCCTCTGTCTCGCAGATTAGCCTCGCTACAGCCTTTTTGCACATCCTGGCCAAGCGTCCACTGACGTTACAAATCCTACAGGTATATTGCTGAAACCTGCAGCTTTTCGCATGTATGTCTACCCCCGCACCTCCAGCATGAGCTGAGATTGTTGTTAACAAAAGGACTGTTACCAGGCATTCCTCTCTGATTGCTCATTTGGTTGTTTCTAAGCTCTCTGATGGAGCGTGTCAATGGTCCCATCGCGGGACGCATTGTTCCTCGTGATGGCATGAATTGCCGATCCCCTTTCCATTGTCCCTGTTGCGGGCCCACCCTAGAGTCTGTTGCTGCCTGGGGGGTTTCGAAATGCCCTTGCCTGCCTGTGGGGTCCCGAGCCGCGTTCACCATGTTAACTCCCTGGTCCATCGCCACGTTGGGACCAGGGCTGCATGCTTAAATTAGCTTGGTCTCCTCTTCCCCTGCCATGAAGGTCTGAGCTATCAATGCCGCCCCTTCTAAAGTCAAGTCCTTGGTCTCTATGAGCTTCCTGAAAATCCCGGCATGATTAATGCCCTCGATGAAAAAGTCCCTTAACATCTCCCCCCTGCAGGCGTCTGTGAACTTACAGAGACTGACCCAGGTCCGCAATGAAGTCCGAGATGTTTTGTCCCTCCCGACGCCGGTGTGTGTAGAACCAGTGCCAGGCTATGTGTACGCTACTCGCCGGCTTGAGATGCTCACTGATCAGCTGGCAGAGCTCTTCAAAGGACTTGTCTGCTGGCTTTTGGGGTGCGAGCAGGTCTTTCATCAGCGCATACGTCTGTGTCCCGCAGCTGGTCAGTAGATGCGCCCTCCGCTTGTCAGCCGCTGCCATTCCCAGCCAGTCCCTTGTGACAAAGCTCTGCTGGAGTCTCTCCACGAAGTCGTCCCAGTCCTCACCCACACTGTAATGTTCCTCTGTGCTATCGGTGGCCATCCTCGTAGTTCGGTGATACCCGTTTCTCGTCGTCAAATGTGGTGTCCCTGCACCTTACTACAAATTCACACGAGGCATGTACTGCAGACACAGTCACTACGTGACCTTCACCTTTATTGCCCGGACCAAGGAGTGCTGACCCTGGGTGGGACTTCCCCTTTCATACCTGGTTACCCAGGTGAGGAGAGTCTCCCACAAGTTCACCCCCTGTGGTCAGGGTGTGCATTTCTAGGGTATAAGTACATTGTACAGGAGTTGCATGAAGGTTACAGTTACATGAAGATTAGCGTTGCATGATGGTTACATACGTGACAGTCTATGATGATGAAGTTGTGAAAGGTGATATAAGAACATAAGAAATAGGAGCAGGAGTAGGCCATATGGCTCCTCGAGCCTGCTCCACCATTTAAGACGATCATGGCTGATCCGATCATGGACTCTGGTCCACTTCCCTGCCCGCTCCCCATAACCCCTTAATCCCTTATCGGTGAAGAAACTGTCTATCTCTGTCTTAAATTTATTCAATGTCCCAGCTTCCACAGCTCTCTGAGGCAGCAAATTCCACAGATTTACAATCCTCTGAGAGAAGAAATTCCGCCTCATCTCAGTTTTAAATGGGCGGCCCCTTATTCTAAGATTATGCCCTCTAGTTCTAGTCTCCCCCATCAGTGGAAACATCCTCTCTGCATCCACCTTGTCAAACCCCCTCATAATCTTATACGTTTCGATAAGATCACCTCTCATTCTTCTGAATTCCAATGAGTAGAGGCCCAAACTCCCCAATCTTTCTTCATAAGTCAACCCACTCATCTCTGGAATCAACCTAGTGAACCTATATATAAATGCAAGTCTTTCTTTTTTTAATAGTAATCCTACAAGAACTTTCTTACTCGGGTCTGGGCGGTACTATGGTTTAGCACACAGTTATTTCATTTCTCTCACCTGGGTTTGCATTTAGCCTGGACTAATTGCATGAAAGTCTACTCGCTACGATTTGTAAGGAATGAATTGTGTTTGAGGTAGTTTCAGTTCAGTCCTAAATAGGTATGGGCCTATTGTATAAATGCAGCAGGAATGATGGTCAAATTTATAATCTCACTCCGGAAATTCATAAAACTGGCCAGTGCAGGAAGTTGAAAAATGTTATATTCTACAGGATTGACATATCTCAATTGATATGAACAAAAAGTCTTGTTAGCAAAACAAGAGCTTCCTGTAAAAAAATGTAACTTCAGTGGTGAGCAGATTGCAAGTTTATTTTCAATTCATTGTGGTGTTTATTATAACCCTCTGTGCTAGTATCAGACAACTTCAATACTGGTCAGTATTATCAGCTGCCCAATGACAAACTTGTAACTGTGCACATGTACTGAACCAGGAAACAAAACCAAGGGATCAGAAACCGGATGAGTGGACAGTTAAAAACAAGGAGGTTTCTTTACCTGCTCGTAACTCAACCCTCTTTTGCTGTTGCCCATTTGACCTGCAGGGTTCTGCAGGCGGATGAGAAGCCTACCTAAAGCAGATGTCAAAAGGATTCCAATTACATTTTATCTGGGGCCTGAGCAAGAAGGCTGCTGTGACTCTTCCATCATGCTGACTCCCATCTGCAGAGAGAAGAGGCCCTCCAAGGTAAGTGTGAAACTTTCCCTTGTGAGGCCAGGAGTAACCAGTCACCGTCGGCATGCAGCTGTGCCCTAGGAGTTAAAATACCCCAGGCCTCAAACTTAGGCTAGCGATTGTGTTTCGTACTCTCTGCTTGCCCGCCTGCTTGCCCGCCTGAAACCTGCTCTACATTAACATCGACCTACAGATTACAGCTCGGTTGAAGATTGTTGTGAAGTAAAATCAGACTTTATGTGGTTGTGGATTGGACATTAAGCAAATGTGGCTTTGTACTGGACCTGCCTTCCCTTCACCTTCCCTTAAGTGGAGTCATCATTCAAACCTTTGCAGTAAGACATTTGGCCAGAAAAGCTGTTTGGAATAAACCCTCGAGGATTTTTCAAACCTGGTGGGAGCAATGAACAGATCGATGATGGATAACAGAAATGTTTTGCTTTCATATCTGAACTCCTAATGATCTCTTTGGGGAGATGATAATCTCCAAGTACTATAGTACCAGGGATATTAATTAGGAATTTTTTCAATTTAATTGTCCTTTCACCATTACATCATGGTAATGTAAGCAATTAGGGACAATTGGCATCTGCCTGTTTTATTTTGACATGATTTTCACATTACTCAGAACTAATTAATCCTTTTAAGAATCTTTTTCATCTTCAAATCAAGAATTTCCCTTTTTGGTTGGATTGGAGAGACAGGTGGGTTGGAATTTGAAGGCAAGGCTTCTCTCCCAGTACTCAGGATCATAAACAGCAAGCGTGGGTCAGAGAATCAGGGCTACAGTTTAACAGTCCGATCTCCAACTTCTATTTGTGCTCAGCAAAGCGCCTCACATTTTTTTGCAGTGACCTCCTTCACTTTTTCTCCTGTCATACACACTGCCAAGAAGTTTACAAGACATATTGTCTGAACTTCCACAATGATTTTAAGCATCTCCCATCCTTCAACACTGTTCAGAATGACTAACAAACATATATTTGACGCATTGGGGGAAATGTTTGTCTGATCACTATTGAGAACCAAAGAACTAAAGAAAGTTACAGCACAGATGTAAGCCATTTGGCTCATTGGGACTTTCCTGGCTCTTTGCTGAAACAATCTGTAACTGATCCCACTGGCCATAGCCACGTAACTCCCCCTGCTTCAAATATGTATCCACTTTTCCATTAAACAACAACAATAACTTGTATTTATATAGCGCCTTTAACGTAGTGAACTGTCCCAAGGTGTTTCACAGGATGCAATGGTCGCTGCCGCAACTATTCCTTTGGCAAAGCATCCCATGCTTCATGTGTACGATTTCCCTATTAACAGCAAACAGAGAAAATCTTACCTCTAGTAAGTTTCTGTTTTTTGCTGCCAATTCTTACGATTACAGATAGCCTCACTCATTACCTGCGTCACACATAGTGCTTCCTCAGTTAATAGAAGCATTAATCCTATTCTTTTTACAGTACAGCAAAAATGATCTCTGCACATTTTGAAGAAACGCACTGCTAGCTTTACATTCTGGGCCTCTTCTATTCTCCCCCATTTGTCACACCACATTAATTGTTCGTAGCACCATTTACAAAGTGCTGGAGCCCCTATTAATGAGGTGCAGCCAAATGTATTTTATTCCACAGCCACTTTTAGAAAACCCCTGCACCTCCTGCGAATAGAAGTGGCGCAGAGCCACAAATGATTGTATTATCCTTTTTAATTTTATACAACAGTCTTGTTTTCTAGCGATATGCTGCAAACACATTAAAATGATCTCATTAATATTCATTCAGCTGCCTGGCAAGCTGTTTCTGACTGCTAAACAAAGTAGTCTTGTGACACCCAAAAATGTGTCACTATGTTATAATATTGATAGAATACTTTGAGAATATGCACAGCATTAGTAAACTGTGATGCATCATTCTAGGTACCTTCACCTCATTCTTTCCTATTTGGAGTATTTGTACAATGGAAAGCGAAACTGTTAAATGTATAGTGAGACTTTATACAATTAAATCTTCCAGCAGTCAATATTTTGTGCACCTTTCCTTTCTTGTTTAGACTGCTTTACATCCTTTTGGCAAAGCGTTTTTGATTTTACTGGTTACTCACAGGTCTTCGAAAAATACTGGGAAAAATTTTCCCTTGGCGATCTTTTGGTTTGAGCACCAAAGGATCGTCCACTGGGAAATCTCTCCATTTCAGAGCTGTGCTGGATTAGAAATGTATGAATACCTAAGACTCGTAAGCGATCAGCACCAACAACCACTTCACTGTCCTCCGCTGAAAACAATAGCTTGCCGGTATTTGAGGTGACTTCAAACCGCTTTCCACGTGCTTCTATAGCTTCACTTCCTGCAAACAAACACAAAGAATTACGAGATATTGGGAATGGAGCAATGAATGTTATACGCAGAAATGAAATCAGTTAAGCCATTTTCCACAACTTTCTCATTTATAAACTATCCCTTGGCGGCGAAATTTAACTTGGGCGGTGCACAGAATGGGTGGTACTTTATCAGCCAACCATTCTGTGACCCCCAGAGTTGAATCTCACCTCCCTTTGTGTCCAATTAGTTCAACCTTTTGCGGTTTGTTGAAACAGTTTAAGGCAGCTACCGTGTAAACCTAGCACTAAACTGGTTATTATAACAAAAAAACATCATTTTATATGTCTTCCTTTCTTTAGTTCTAGCTCCACATAGGTACTCCAGGCCAAATAGTGATATGTCCCTGTGCTCCTCTGTAATTGGTCATTAGAAGGTTAGAGAGAGTGAATTACCCAGAGTTTCATTTTAAATCTCTCTGATAAAACATCAGCATAACGTCTTCCATTCCTCCAGCAGCATGGCTGAGGTTCAGCCAGTAACTAGTGATGGTTACTGCAGTATTAACAATGTGCACTATAATGTTGCATACTAGATTAAGCAGATTGGGGCATCGCTGATGAGTAATCGATAGTGAAGTTAGCATAAGGAAATCCCTGGGCTGAAAGGAGTTAACCACAATACTTTGGTCTTGTGCCGAATTGAAAAGCACCACGAGGTCTGCTAGAAGCAAATAAGCTGGGAATTATAACCATAACCATATCGAAATAATTTCCCTTGGGTCTCAACAGCTGTTACCTCAAGGTTAAGTGTCGGGAGGTGGAGCGGGAGATCGCTGAGGCCTACAAGAGGCCCGTCAGTCCGGGGAGCAGCAGCATCGTGTTGGGAGGTGGAGCGGGAGATCGCTGAGGCCCACAAGAGGCCCGTCAGCCCGGGGAGCAGCAGCATCGTGTCGGGAGGTGGAACGAGAGATCACTGAGGCCCACAAGAGGCCCGTCAGTCCGGGGAGCAGCAGCATCGTGTCGGGAGGTGGAGCGGGAGATCGCTGAGGCCCACAAGAGGCCCGTCAGTCCGGGGAGCAGCAGCATCGTGTCGGGAGGTGGAGCGGGAGATCACTGAGGCCCACAAGAGACCCGTCAGTCCGGGGAGCAGCAGCATCGTGTCGGGAGGTGGAACGAGAGATCGCTGAGGCCCACAAGAGGCCCGTCAACCCGGGGAGCAGCAGCATCGTGTCGGGAGGTGGAGCGGGAGATCGCTGAGGCCCACAAGAGGCCCGTCAGCCCGGGGAGCAGCAGCATCGTGTCGGGAGGTGGAACGAGAGATCGCTGAGGCCCACAAGAGGCCCGTCAACCCGGGGAGCAGCAGCATCGTGTCGGGAGGTGGAGCGGGAGATCGCTGAGGCCCACAAGAGGCCCGTCAGCCCGGGGAGCAGCAGCATCATGTCGGGAGGTGGAGCGGGAGATCGCTGAGGCCCACAAGAAGCCCGTCAGTCCGGGGAGCAGCAGCGTCATGTCGGGAGGTGGAGCGGGAGATCGCTGAGGCCCACAAGAGGCCCGTCAGCCCGGGGAGCAGCAGCATCGTGTCGGGAGGTGGAGCGGGAGATCGCTGAGGCCCACAAGAGGCCCGTCAGCCCGGGGAGCAGCAGCGTCGTGTCGGTAGGTGGAGCGGGAGATCGCTGAGGCCCACAAGAGCCCAGCCGGTGCAGCTGCAGCAGGGAGCGAAGGCAAAAAAGTAGAACAAAATCGAAAGATGACGTCACAGCCAAGGGGGTAAGTGATTGGCTGGTGATTGGTGAGTAGTTTTTCTTTTTCTTTTCTATATCAGTAAGTAACCTTTAGCATTGTTGTTGCCAATTTAAGTTTATCTAAGGGTTAAGTCATGGCAGGACAGCTCGGACACGTGTTATGCTCCTCCTGTACTATGTGGGAAGTCAGGGATGCTTCTGGTGTCCCTGACGACTACGTGTGCGGGAAGTGTATCCGCCTGCAGCTCCTGACGGACAGCATTGCAGCGCTGGAGCTGCAGGTGGATTCACTCTGGAGCATGCACGATGCTGAGAATGACGTGAGTTGGTCTTACCGCAGTAAAAGGGTACACAGCCAGATAGGGGATGGGAGACCAACAGGAAGAGCAGTGTAAGAAAGGTAGTGCAGGGGTTCCCTGCGGTCATCCCCCTGCAAAACAGATACACCGCTTTGGATACTGTTGAGGGGGATGACTCACCAGAGGAGGGTAGCAGCAGCCAAGTTCATGGCACCATGGGTGGCTCTGCTGCACAGGAGGGCAGGAAAAAGAGTGGGAGAGCTATAGTGATAGGGGATTAGATTGTAAGGGGAATAGATAGACATTTCTGCGGCCGCAACCAAGACTCCAGGATGGTATGTTGACTCCCTGGTGCAAGGGTCAAGGATGTCTCGGAGCGGGTGCAGAGCATTCTGAAAAGGGAGTGTGAACAGCCAGTTGTCGTGGTGCATAGAGGTACCAACGATATAGGTAAAAAAAGGGATGAGGTCCTACAAGACGAATTTAGGGAGCTAGGAGCTAAATTAAAAAGTAGGACCTCAAAATTAGTAATCTCAGGACTGCTACCAGTGTCACGTGCTAGTCAGAATTGCAGAATAGCTCAGATGAATACGTGGCGTGAGGAGTGGTGCAGCAGGGAAGGATTCAAATTCCTGGGACATTGGAACTGGTTCTGGGGGAGGTGGGACCAGTACAAACCGGATGGTCTGCACCTGGGCAGGACTGGAAGCAATGTCCGAGGGGGAGTGTTTGCTCGTGCTGTTGGCAGGAGTGAAACTAATACGGCAGGGGGATGGGAACCTATGCAGGGAGACAGAGGGAAGTAGAATGGAGGCAGAAGCAAAAGATAGAAAGAAGAAAAGTAAAAGTGGAGGGCAGAGAAACCTAAGGCAAAAAGCAAAACTGGCCACATTACAGCAAAATTCTAAAGGAGCAAAGTGTGTTAGAAAGACAAGCCTGAAGGCTCTGTGCCTCAATGCGAGGAGTATTCGGAATAAGGTGGATGAATTAACTGCACAGATAGCAGTTAACAGGTATGATGTAATTGGCATCATGGAGACAAGGTTCTAGGATGACCAAGGCTGGGAACTCAACATCCACGGGTATTCAACATTTAGGAAGGATAGACAGAAAGGAAAAGGAAGCAGGGTGACGTTGCTGGTTAAAGAGGAAATTAATGCAATAGTAAGAAAGAACATTAGCTTGGATGATGTGGAATCGGTTTGGGTGGAGCTGCGGAATACCAAGGGGCAGAAAACGCTAGTGGAAGTTGTATACAGACCACTAAACAGTAGTAGTAAGGTTGGGGACAGCATCAAACAAGAAATAAGAGATGCATGCAATAAAGGTACAGCAGTTATCATGGGTGACTTTGATCGACATATTGATTGGGCTAACCAAACTGGTAGCAATGCGGTGGAGGAGGATTTCCTGCAGTGTATTAGCGATGGTTTTCTAGACCAATATGTCGAGTAACCAACCAGGGAGCTAGCCATCCTAGACTGGGTGATGTGTAATGAGAAAGGACTTATTAGCAATCTTGTTGTGTGAGACCCCTTGGGGAAGAGTGACCATAACATGGTAGAATTCTTTATTAGGATGGAGAGTGACACAGTTAATTCAGATACTAGGGTCCTGAACTTAAGGAAAAGTAACTTCGATGGTTTGAGGCATGAAATGGCTAGAGTAGATTGGCAAATGATACTTAAAGGGTGGATAGGCAATGGGAAACATTTAAAGATCGCATGGATGAACTTCAGCAATTGTACATCCCTGTCTGGAGTAAAAATAAAACAGGGAAGGTGGCTCAACCGTGGCTAACAAGGGAAATTAAGGATAGTGTCAGATCCAAGGAAGAGGCATATAAATAGGCCAGAAAAAGCAGCAAACCTGAAGACTGGGAGAAATTTAGAATACAGCAGAGGAGGACAAAAGGTTTAATTAAGAGGGGGAAAATAGAGTACGAGAAGAAGCTTGCCGGGAACATAAATACTGACTGCAAAAGCTTCTATAGAAAAAGGTTAGTGAAGACAAAGGTAGGTCCCTTGCAGTCGGATTCAGGTGAATTTATAATGGGGAACAAAGAAATGGCAGACCAACTGAACAAATACTTTGGTTCTGTCTTCATGAAGTACTAGGGGACCGAGGGTCTAGTGAGAAGGAGGAACTGAAGGATAGCCTTATTAGGCGGGAAATTCTGTTTGGGAAATTGATGGGATTGAAGGCCAATAAATCCCCGGGGCCTGATAGTCTGCATCCCAGAGTACTTAAGGAAGTAGCTCTAGAAATAGTGGAGGCATTGGTGATCATTTTCCAACAGTCTATCGACTCAGGATCAGTTCCTATGGACTGAATGGTAGCAAATGTAACACAACTTTTTAAAAAGGGAGGGAGAGAGAAAGCAGGTAATTATAGACTGGTTAGCCTGACATCAGTGGTGAGGAAAATGTTGGAATCAATTATTAAGGATGAAATGGCAGCACATTTGGAAAGCAGTGACAGGATCGGTCCAAGCCAGCATGGATTTATGAATGGGAAATCATACATGTCAAATCTTCTGGAATTTTTTGAGGATGTAACCAGTAGAGTGGACAAGGGAGAACCAGTGGATGTGGTGTATTTGGACTTTCAAAAGGCTTTTGACAAGGTCCCACACAAGAGATTGGTGTGCAAAATCAAAGCACATGGTATTGGGGGTAATATATTGACGTGGATAGAGAACTGGTTGGCAGACAGGAAGCAGAAAGTCGGGATAAACAGGTCCTTTTCAGCATGGCAGGCAGTGACTAGTGGAGTGCCGTAGGGCTCAGTGCTGGAACCCCAGCTCTTTAGAATATACGCCAATGATTTGGATGAAGGAATTGAGTGAAATATCTCCAAGTTTGCAGATGACACTAAACTGGGTGGTGGTGTGAGCTGTGAGGGGGAAGCTAAGAGGCTGCAGGGTGACTTAGACAGATTAGGTGAGTGGGCAAATGCATGGCAGATGCAGTATAATGTGGATAAATGTGAGGTTATCCACTTTGGGGGCAAAAACACAAAAACTGAACATGATCTGAATGGTGGCAGATTAGGAAAAGGGGAGGTGCAATGAGACCTGGGTGTCATGGTTCATCAGTTATTGAAAGTTGGCATACAGGTGCAGTAGGCAGTAAAGAAGGCAAATAGTATGTTGGCCTTCATAGCTAGGGGATTTGAGTATAGGAGCAGGGAGGTCTTACTGCAGTTGTACAAGGCCTTGGTGAGGCCTCACCTGGAATATTGTGTTCAGTTTTGGTCTCCTAATCTGAGGAAGGATGTTCTTGCTATTGAGGGAGTGCAGCGAAGGTTCACCAGACTGATTCCCGGGATGGGCGGACTGACATATGAGGAGAGACTGGATCAAGTGGGCCTTTATACATTGGAGTTTAGAAGGATGAGAGGGGATCTCATAGAAACATACAAGATTCTGACGGGACGGGACAAGTTAGATGCAGGTAGATTGTTCCCGATGTTGGGGAAGTCCAGAACCAGGGGACACAGTCTTAGGATAAGGGGTAGGTCATTTAGGACTGAGATGAGAAGAAACTTCTTCACACAGAGTTGTTAACCTGTGGAATTCCCTGCTGCAGAGAGTTGTTGATGCCAGTTCATTGGATATATTCAAGAGAGAGTTAGATATGGCCCTTATGGATATAGGGATCAAGGGGTATGGAGAGAAAGCAGGAAAGGAGAACTGAGGGAATGATCAGCCATGATCTTATCGAATGGTGATGCAGGCTCGAAGGGCCGAATGGCCTACTCTTGCACCTATTTTCTATGTTTCTATCTTTCTAAGTTTCAGTTATCTCTCAGAAGTATTTCTTTCATGCATATAATTAAACTTCATCTTCCTGTTTCCTGAACAAGCTCCTAATGTTCACCTTAGACATGTGCATTCTAGACAGCTGCAAGCTCACCGGGAAATATTGCCCGTATCTCCACTTCGCTGGAAACAGTCTTGTAGCTCTGACAATACGACGGCTTGGAGGAGGGGTGGAATATGCATATGAATATTGAAAAATAATAGTTGTCACCATTTGTCTATGAATGCACCTTGACTGGGGCCCCAATTTTAACTCTGAATCAGTTTTCAGCAACTGCATTCGGATGGTAGTTCGAAACTCACTTGTTGCAGCAAACAAAAAAGGCCTGAAATATTTTAACTCCAGGCCTCACCAACTTCTCACCTGTACTGGGGTGGGGGGGCAGGAGAGAGGGAGCGAGGGAATTGTACACGGCCCAATGTCTCAAGACCAGATGAGTGGTGGTATCGGATGCCGGTCTGTCTCAAAGGGGGCCCAACGATGGGAGTGTGGCGAGATTGAAGCAGGGAAAGACTACGATGTCCTTGTGTGGCCCAGAGGAGTACTACTACTCCTCCTGGCTCCACAAGGAAAGTAAAAAAATATTAACCAATCTTTTCTGCCTTCTGTACACTGGATGGATCCTCTGGCCCAGACCAACCTCCTTGCTGATTTGGTCTGGCGGGAAACTCATTACTGAACCCCGCAAAGATTTCCTCACAAAAAATAGCCATTAGGTCCTGATAACAACGTCAGGATCCAACATGCATGTGTTAAAAATGATACCTGCCAGTTTCGGGCAAGTATCTTTGCCACTTGCTCAGTGGAGCAGGTTAAAATAGGGGCAGAGAGCCTCTCCCAGCAGCTCCACGGTGATTTTAACAGCCCACTCGGCCAGTTTCCCTTGGGTGGGTAGTTAAAATTGCTCTGGTCTGCTCTGTGTTGATAGAAGTAAAACAGCTGCTGTCCATTTTTTCCCCTTTGCTATGTTTATTGTAGTTATAACAACCTGGGTGAAAGTGGGAACCGATCCCCAACTTGGATGCGGCCTTGTCCTGAGGATACCAATAAGAAACCTCTTACAGGAGTTGAGGGTATGGGATAAGTCCATCATCTTTCCCCCGCTCCCCATCCTTTTCATCGATCAGATCTTCACTTCCCCATAGCAACGTGCATAAGATTGGGAACTCAAGGGGCTTAGAGAACTGAAGCAAACACGAGGGAATGTGTGCTGGCGATCCACCCAGTGCACACACGAAGGCAGAAAACTCAACCATTAATGTCTACTCTAAAATAAAGTGAGGGAGCTTTTAATGCAATGATTAGAAGAATTGTAAACGAGTACAAAAATGTTTCTATGCTTTAGAAAATCTTCTTCTTTTGAAGATCAATTTAGTAATTAGTTTTCTGAGGTGGTGGGCAGACAACTTGTTGCAATGTGTATGTCCTTTTGTTGGCTTCTCCCTCTCTGAAAGGAAACATTTTGTTATCCTTTGTCTCTCCCCTCAATTCCTTATAGTATTTTTCCTGCTGCCCCCAATGCCTCTCCGCGCCCCCCTCCCCCACTCCCTTTCTAGGTGACGAGTAGGAACACAGTGTATTTGAGAACGCTACAACTGCAAAATCATGACCAACCACTCGATGATGCACTGCAGCACTACATCACCAGATCAGCATGAGTATCAGTCCTCTTTGTTGTAATTTCCAGCTAGAAAGTGTCTGACAGGAGGGTGCCATGCCCTCTCCATGATATTCAGGCTTACCTGTATTTAATTGGGTAACAGTCTGATCCTCACTATTGCGGATGCTCACTGTAACATTCCTAGAAGACTGCAAGTAAAGGGAGCTGTCCTAAAAAAAAGCAATATTGGAAAAAATAACATTAGGTATATCCCTTTGAGGTTTAACCTTCATGGTAAGTTATTATTCAGGCAGCCATGTTGTTTAATGTGGGACACAAGGAATAAATCAAAATAACATGTCATCATCAACTAAAAGGATATCCTGGGGACAACCACTGGCTGTCATGTTTGTCTACATATAATAGTCACGTATCGCAGAAGCAATACATTTGAAGAATGTGCACTGAGATGTTCTGATGTATAAATGTAAGTATTGTACACACATTAGATAAATGGAAAAAATCAGGTTGTTAAAGGCTTTGATCTTCATGAAAAAGAATCCAGTAAACCTTTTGATGTTTATGGAGACTTAAACGGCAAACAATGTCACTGTTGTTACATCACATACAAACAATATTTCAGTGAAATTTGTAAAATTTTGCTGTGGGATTGTAAGCTAATAAGGAACATATTTAAGACTTTTTTTCATGAAGACAATGGCCCTTATTTTAAAATTCAATGGGAATAAGAACTGATCTTTCACCTTGCTGATTTTATTATTTTCCAATATCTGCTGCATGCAGATGCTTTTAATAGCAGCACACTATTTCCTCTGCTTCACATCAATCAGATGTCAACCAGGCTAGTTGATCATAACATGGATTTAAATATAATTAATGTTTTCTTTGGATAATTAATAACGTGGAACACTTGCTGTGTTTGTTCCATCCATTAAAGTATATCAGTTAAGTAAGATTGTGTGATCTGTTTTATCCCATATCTGTTCCACAGAATTTAGTGTTGTTGGCTCCTACTTATTAATAATCTGTTGGGCTCAATTTTGCCCAAGCCCGTTTTCTGGCGTATTGCCAGAGTTACGCTTGTTTTCCTAGGCCAGAATTGTGCGAGAAATATTTTGCCAAAGTTTCCCCGATGTGTAGATCAAATTTGGTGCCATGCAGCGTGTCGACGTCTCAGGGGGCGAAGCCTTCTGTCTGCGCTGAAAAAACAATGCCGCACCTTCTGCACATGCGCGGGGAAAAAAAGTGACGTTTCTGACGTTATTTCAATGGACGCGCATGAGCAGGACAGCTCCGAGTTGGCAATCGGCCATTTTTAAAGAGCCAGTTGTGTGCGTTCTCGCTCCCCAAGTCACACCCAAGTCTTGTGACTTCTCCTTCCTCCCCCCACCCCGCCAACTCATTGCAGTCTTGTGACTTCTTCCCTTCTCCCCCCCGTCCCCCCCAACTCATTGCAGTCTTGTGACTTCTCCTTTTCTTCCCCCCTGTTGTGTATCTGTAAAGCATGCACTCCCATGTTCTGCCACCAGGGAGCTCATCCCCCTGAAGTCTCAAGGGATCCCAGCATCCCTTTGGAGCACTGTATATAAGCCGGCCTCTAAGGCCTGTTCCTCACTTTGGAGTGTCTTAATAAAGACTGAGGTCACTGTTACTTTAATCTCCCTCTGTACAGCCTCATCTGTGTTAGGAACACAATAACTGGCGACGAGAATACGAATCCAACGCAAAGATGCAGCAAACTGTGGGCATCCTGGAGAAGTTCTCGGAGGGTGAGGACTGGGAAGCCTATGTCGAATGGCTAGATAAGTACTTTGTAGCCAACGAGCTGGACAGAGAAGGAAGCGCTGCAAAAAGGAGAGTGGTCCTCCTCATGGTCTGCGGGGCACCAACCTACAGCCTCATGAAGAATCTTCTGGCTCCGGTGAAACCCACTGATAAGTCGTATGAGGAGTTGTGTACACTGGGTCGGAAGCATCTTAACCTGAGGGAGAGCGTGCTGATGGTGAGGTATCGGTTCTACACGTGCCATCGATCTGAAGGCCAGGAAGTGGCGAGCTATGTCGCCGAGCTAAGGCGACTTGCAGGACAATGTGAGTTTGATGGCGACCTGGAGCAAATGCTCAGAGACTTTTTTGTACTGGGCATTGGCCACGAGACCATCCTACGAAAATGTTTGACTGTAGAGACCCTCAGTAAGGCCATTGCGATAGCACAGGTGTTTATGTCCACCAGTGATAACACCAAACAAATCTCTCAGCACACAAGTGCTAGCAATGTTAATAAATTAACTGGAACTGTGTTTGTGAGTATAAATGTACAGGGCAGAACCCACAAATCTGCAACTGCCAACAGGCCTCAGGTGACCCAGATGACTCAGAGTCCCCAACAAAGGATGAATGCAAGGCAATTGACACCTTGTTGGCGGTGTGGAGGCTTCCATAAATCCTATTCATGCCGCTTCAAAGGGTATGTTTGCAAGAGCTGTGGAACAATGGGGCACCTCCAAAGAGCTTGCAAATGAGCTGTAAGCTCTGCAAAACCTGCTAACCTCCACTTGGCAGAGGAAGATCGGTCCATGGTGGATCAAAGCAATTTCGAGCCTCAGAGAGAGGAGGCAGATGCTGAAGTACACGGGGTGCACACATTTTCGAAGAAATGTCCACCGATAATGCTAAACGTAAAATTGAATGGCTTACCCATAGCCATGGAACTGGACACTGGTGCTAGCCAATCCATCATGAGTAAAAGATGTTTGAGAGACTGTGGTGCAACAAAGCATTCAGACCAGCCCTGAGCCCCATCCACACGAAACTGAGAACGTACACCAAAGAGCTTATCACTGTCCTGGGCAGCGCCATGGTCAAGATCACCTATGAGGGCATGGTGCATGAACTGCCACTCTGGTTTGTCCTGAGTGATGGCCCCACACTGCTTGGAAGGAGCTGGCTGGGCAAAATCCGCTGGAACTGGGATGACATTCGAGCGCTATCACATGTCGATGAGGCCTTATGTACCCAGGTTCTTAACGAATTTCCTTCCCTTTTTGAGCCAGGCATTGGAAATTTTTCTGGGGCGAAGGTGCGGATCCACTTGGTCCCAGAGGCATGACCCATTCACCACAAGGCATGAGCGGTACCTCACATGATGAGGGAGAGAGTGGAAATCGAGCTGGACAGGCTGTAATGCGAGAGCATCATCTCCCCAGTGGAATTCAGTGAGTGGGCCAGCCCGATTGTTCCAGTACTCAAAAGTGATGGCACGGTCAGGATTTGCGGCGATTATAAAGTAACTATTAATTGTTTCTCGCTACAGGACCAATACCTGCTACCTAAGACAGACGACCTATTTGCGACGCTGGCAGGAGGCAAGACGTTCACCAAGCTCGACCTGACTTCGGCCTACATGACGCAGGAGCTGGAGGAGTCTTTAAAGGGCCTCACCTGCATCAACACGCACAAGGGACTGTTCATCTACAACAGATGCCCGTTTGGAATTTGGTCGGCTGTAGCGATCTTCCAGTGAAACATGGAGAGCCTACTCAAGTCAGTACCACACAGGACGACATATTGGTCACAGGTCGGGACACCGCCGAGCACCTACAAAACCTGGAGGAGGTCCTCCAGCAACTGGATCGTGTAGGGCTGTGGCTGAAGAGGTCGAAATGCGTCTTCAATGCAACAGAAGTGGAGTTTTTGGGGAGAAAGATCGCGGCGGACGGCATTCGGCCCACAAACGCCAAGACAGAGGCTATCAGGAATGCGCCCAGGCCACAGAACGTCACGGAGCTGAGGTCGTTCCTGGGACGCCTCAACTATTTTGGTAACTTCCTACCGGGGTTAAGCACCCTTTCAGAGCCCCTGCATGAGTTATTGCGCAAAGGTGAGAACTGGGTATGGGGAAAAAAACAAATAATTGCTTTTGAGAAAGCCAGAAACATTTTATGCTCCAACAAACTGCTTGTATTGTATAATCCGTGTAAAAGACTTGTGCTAGCATGTGACGCATCGTCGTACGGAGTCGGGTGTGTATTACAACAAGCTAACGTTGCGGGGAAGTTGCAATCTGTCGCCTATGCTTCCAGGAGATTGTCTAAGGCCGAGAGATCCTACAGCATGATTGAGAAAGAGGCATTAGTGTGTTTGTGGGTAAAGAAAATGCATCAGTACCTGTTTGGCCTCAAATTTGAGCTGGAAACCGATCACAAGCCCCTCACATCCCTGTTCGCTGAAAACAAGGGGATAAATACTAATGCCTAAGCCCGCATATAAAGGTGGGCACTCGCGCTATCAGCGTATAACTATACCATCCGCCACAGGCCAGGCACCAGGAACTGTGCGGATGCTCTCAGTCGGCTACCATTGCCCACCACGGGGGTGGAAATGGCGCAGCCTCCAAACTTGTTGATGGTGGTGCAGCCCGCAGACTTGTTGATGGTCATGGAAGTGTTTGAAAATGAAGAATCACCTGTCATGGCCCACCAGATTAGGACTTGACCAGCCAAGATCCTCTGCTGTCCCAAGTAAAAAACTGTGTACTGCATGGGAGCTGGGCCAGCATCCCCGTTGAAATGCAAGAGCCAATCAAGCCGTTCCAGCGGCGAAAGGACGAGCTGTCCATTCAGGCAGACTGCCTGTTGTGGGGTAACCGCGTAGTGCTACCAAAAAAGGGCAGGGAGACGTTCATCTCGGATCTCCACAGCACACACCCGGGTATAGTAATGATGAAAGCGATAGCCAGATCCCACGTGTGGTGGCCCGGTATCGACTCTGACTTAGACTCCTGTGTACGGCAATGCAGCGTATGTGCTCAGTTGAGCAACGCGCCCAGAGAGGCACCACTAAGTTTGTGGTTCTGACCCTCCAGACCATGGTCGAGGATCCATGTCGACTATGCGGGCCCGTTTCTCGGTAAAATGTTCCTGGTGGTGGTGGATGCTTTTTCAAAATGGATTGAATGTGAAATAATACCGGGAAGCACCGCCACTACCACCATTGAAAGCCTGAGGGCCATGTTTGCCACCACGGCCTGCCTGACATACTGGTCAGTGACAATGGGCCATGTTTCACTAGTGCCAAATTTAAAGAATTCATGACGCGCAATGGGATCCAACATGTCACCTCGGTCCCGTTTAAACCAGCCTCCAATGGGCAGGCAGAGCAGGCAGTACAAACAATCAATCAGAGCCTTAAACGAGTCACAGAAGGCTCACTCCAAACCCGCCTGTCCCGAGTACTGCTCAGCTACCGCACGAGACCCCACTCGCTCACAGGGGTGCCCCCGGCTGAGCTACTCATGAAAAGGACACTTAAAACCAGACTCTCGCTGGTTCACCCCAACCTGCATGATCAGGTAGAGAGCAGGCGGCAGCAACAAAATGTAAACAATGGTCACGCTGCTGTGTCACGGGAAATTGATCTGAATGACCCTGTGTATGTGCTAAACTATGGACATGGTCCCAAGTGGATCGCGGGCACGGTGATAGCTAAAGAAGGGAATAGGGTGTTTGTAGTCAAACTAGACAATGGACAAATTTGCAGAAAGCACCTGGACCAAACGAGGCTGCAGTTCAGACTGCCCTGAACAACCCACAGCAGACACCACCTTTTTCGAGCTCACAACACACACCCAAAGGATCAACGACACCACACCGGACCAGGAAATTGAACCCATCACACCCAACAGCCCAACAAGGCCAGGCTTACTTAGCAGCCCTGCAGGGCCAACATGCCAGACCAGCGAGGGCACAGCCAACACACCAGAACAGACATTTGTACCGAGGCGGTCCACCAGGGAAAGAAAGGCTCTCGACTGCCTCACCTTGTAAATAGTTTTGACGTTGACTTTGCGGGGGTGGGGGGGGGGGAGTGATGTTGTGTATCTGTAAAGCATGCACTCCCATGTTCCGCCACCAGGGAGCTCATCCCCTGAAGTCCCAAGGAATCCCAGCATCCCTTGGGAGCGCTGTATATAAGCCGGCCCCTAAGGCCTGTTGCTCACTCTGGAGTGTATTAATAAAGACTGAGGTCACTGTTACTTTAACCTCCCTGTGTGCAGCCTCATCTGTGTTCGGAACACAATACCCACCTCCCCCAAACTTATTGCAGTCTTGTGCCTGGTGCAGCAGCCTTCCGATCACCATCTCCCCCTCCACCCCGGGCTTGTTTTCCAGCCGAGCCCCAAGCCCCTGTGTCTGGGCGTGGGGCCGATTCTGACGGCCGACGCTATGACTCCCCTCCAGCCCTGCTTGAAGACATTCGGTGGTGGCAGTAAAAAAAAATGAAAACTTCAGAAATCCAAGAAAATTCTATGTACTCCATTGAAAGGTAAAAAAAGTTGAACTTTATTATGGCTATTTAAATTGTTAGAGACTCCCTCCAAAAATTTGATGATAAACAATGGCGTCTTTCAGCGCCGATTTCTCAATATGCGCTGCTTTCTGTTAACTCACCAGAAGGTTTTTCGGGAGTGGCCAGATACGCCGACCGAGAATTAAAAATTTGGGGACAAACTGCGAAAAATGCTGAAAACTGGCACGGACATGTCGTCAAAAAAACCTAACCTCGAAAAAATCGGAACCAAAGCAGTGACGCCGGCACAGATTCCATGGGGAAACATTGAATTAAATAATTACGCCAGAAAAAACGGCGCAAATGACTCGGGAAAATTGAGCCCTATAGTCTATAGTCTCATCATCATCATAGGCAGTCCCTCGGAATCGAGGAAGACTTGTTTCCACTCTTAAAATGAGTCCTTGGATGGCTGAACAATCCAATGCGAGAACCACAGTCCCTGTCACAGGTGGGACAGATAGTCGTTGAGGGAAGGGGTGGGTGGGACTGGTTTGCCGCACGCTCTTTCCGCTGTCTGCGCTTAATTTCTGCATGCTCTTGGCGTTGAGACTCGAGGTGCTCAGTGCTCTCCCGAATGCACTTCCTCCACTTAGGACGGTCTTTGGCCAGGGACTTCCAGGTGTCAGTGGGGATGCTGCACTTTATCGACAGTTTATAATCTATAGATTATAGATTATATAATCGTCGTGGCCCCCCGACCTGTGAGAGAACAGCTCTGCAGGTCAGAGGCTAAAAGAGTTGGAACGGCGGGCCACTTCAACCTCCAGCGCGAGCTGCTCCAAGTGTGCACCGATTTTGAGATGGGCGACTGAGTAATGTCATCAAAACCCTGGATGCCGTTTCGGAGCGTGGGCAAGAACATTGGCAGGGCCCAGGTACAGAGGAGTGGCGAAAGATCATGGCGGAGGTGCGACAGATGAGGGCACGGAGCCCAGAAGAGCCAAGGGCCCAGGGGCAGCACGGGCCAGCCCACACTGCGATATGTGTGCGCGTTGGGTCCGGGCAGCAGAGCAGGTCTCCAGCCGTCTTGGTTAACCCTTGCCACCGAACCAAGACCTAGCTCTGTCAAGCCCGTCTGGTGGCTGGTGTGCAACGTTTGCCACACGTTAGAAAAATTCACGCACAGGCATCTTCAACCCCCTCAATTGGAGTTCGGGACTGGAACATCGGGTCCTTCATCGAAACATCGAATCATCCTCGTCCGAGGGACAACCTATAATGATGATGATGATAATCTATAGAAGGGCCCTTCTATTTACACAGAGATAAATCCTTGTAAATCATATCTTTGTTGCCACACAGACTGACATTTAAAAACAAAAGACCATGGCTCATTATTATAACATGCAAACATTTGCCAGCAACCTTGCTTAATGTGTCAACTTACAGTGTCAGCTGTGGCTCACTGGGTAGTACACTTGCATCTGAGTCAGAATGGTTGTGGGTTCAAGTCCCACGCCAGAGACTTGAGCACATAAATTTAGGCTGACAATCCAGTGCAGTGCTGGGGGAGCACTGCACTGTTGAAGGTGCCATCTTTCGGATGAGACATTAACCAAGGCCCCATCTATCCTCTCAGGTGGACGATACCCGAGGTGCTCAGTGCCCTCCCGAATGCACTTCTTCGACTTAGGGCGGTCTTTGGCCAGGGACTCCCAGGTGTCAGTGGGGATGTTGCACTTTATCTATAATCCATAATCTATGGCACTATTTTGAAGAAGAACATGGGAGTTATCCCTGGTGTCCTGGCCAATAATTATCTCTCAATCAAAATAGCAAAAACAGATTATCTGGTCATTATCACAGTGCTATTTGTGGGAGCTTGCAGTGTGCAACTTGGCTGCCACAGTTCCCATATTACAACAGTGACTACATTCCAAAAGTACTTAATTGGCTGTAAAGCGCTTTGAGACATCTAGTGGTCGTGAAAGGCACTATATTAATGCAAGTCTTTCTTTCTTTTTTAATGAAAAAAGACAGCACTTGCTTGGTCTGTACAACGAACTGTGGAAATAAACAGCAGGCAGCACTCTGCAAGCACCTTATGTCAACAGGACACATCTGTTTTATTTCCTGTTGGTGAAACATACATCCCGGCCTCCATAAGGAAGATAAAAATCTTTCAAATAAGGATTATTAAGGAATATCCCCCGAGAGTTATTTCAAATATTAAAAAAGGCATTAAAGAGTTAATATTAACCTTTGCCAAGAAGTATTAAATCTGCTATCAAGAGATTTGTTCAAAGATCTTGGCGCTTTAGCATCAAATGACCGTGCTGGTGGAGGGCAGCTTATTAGGGATTTTAAAAACACAATCAGGGAAAATGATCACTTAAATCTTGTGAGTTGAATTAATCTGGAAATTTATCAACACATTCTGTTTGTGGCAGATGTTTTCCCTCTTCATGGAAAGATGTCAGGAAATTCCAATATTTATCATTATGATTTCTTGTAGACGGGAACTACCTTTCTGTTGACTGTGTGCCAAGATCTACCTCAGACAATGCTTTCAAACACTGGATTATATTTTCCGCCATTTGCTAATTACAAGAAAAACAGATATGAGGCGGAAAAACTTATTTTATACTATAGCCAACTTTTTTCTAAAATTAGTGAATGAAGGAAAATGTACCCTGTGATGTATGTAGCACACAAATCACTGACTCCACACGGTCTGGTGTTGATCTAACTTCTGTGACCTTAGTCCTTTATTGAACAGCTCCAGAATGCTCCACAGGTGTGGTGGGCAGCCTTTTATACTGCCTTGTGCAGGTACTTTCAGGTCTCCCACCACAGCGCCCTCTGTGGTGCACCATTGTACTTATCATACATTTAATGTACCAGAGCAATACACAACATCACTACCCCGCCCCAGTTCAAAAAGCCATTGCTAGAATCCCCTAAATCGAAAAACACATTAGCCCATTGGTAATGTTGGTCACGGATCCACGTCCCTGAATTTAAACACAGTGACCATTTAGCATTGAAATATTAACTCTTGTCGTAATTCGTAATTCATGTCCATTATTTTAAACACAGTGACCACCCAGCATTAAAATATTATTTCTTGTCATAAATCCATCATCCTACATTCACATGGCACACTTAGGCTCGCTCTAGCCTTAAAAAGTCCAAAAGTCTTTATGTGGGGACTGCAGTGGTGTGAGGCCCTTTTAAGACGCCCGGGAGGATTTCCTTTTTAAGACACCATCTTGTGGCTCCCACGAGGCTTCAGTTGGGCGCCGCCATCTTAGGTGTTCAGCTAGCCTAGAAAGAAGAAGAAGAAACACGGAAGGAGAGAAAGGGAAACATAGAAGGTGGGGAGAGGGAATTTTGCAGTGTTTTGGGGAAAGGTTTCAGGCATTTGTCCACGATCCTCTTCCTCTGGCGCTGCTGGACTTACTCAATGCTGGTGCGCTCAAACTCGGTTCTCAATATCCCACATAAATGAGGAACAACAACCATCAGCGGCAGCGCCGGTTTGCTTGCTGCCGCGCCCGCCGTGGTCGCAGCCTCCGCTCCCGCCGTGGCCGCCTCTCCTGCTGCCTCTGTGGCCGCCTCTCCTGCTGCCTCTGTGGCCACCTCGCCTGCTGCCTCCGTGGCTGCCCCATCGCGGCTGCTGCCCCCGCCTGACTGTTCCGCTGCATGGGTCCCCGTCCATCGATGGACCGCAGCGCCCCGCTGGCCCGCACCCCAGCAATGGGCCTGCACCTGTAGCCTTGAGTGGCGGTTTGAGGCTGCAGGATTGCTTGGGGCCAGGAGTTCTGGGCTGCTGCTGCAGCTCCAGCTCGGTTGCCGCTGCCCTTTGGAAACCCGGGGAGCAGCAACCTGTGGAGGAGTGAAGAAGTCTTCCCAGCTCCCACGGACCTTTCCCATCCATCTTCTGCCGAGGAGCGTCGGCCCATCGCCTGCAATGACCCATAAAGGTAAACCGTGCGTCTTGCCCCCATGAGATACCTGTACATCCATTCTGCCGAGAACAGGAATCAGTTCCTTGGTGTAAGTACGCAGTTTTGCCGTGACCGGGACCAGCTTGGGTCGTCCAGCCGGAATACTCCACAGTTTATCAAAAGTTCTCTGACTCATCAACGACAGACCCGATCCCGTATCCACTGCCATACTCACTGGGACTCCGTCAATTTTTACTTCCATTATCACTGGGGGCGAATCGTCGGTGCACGTATACAGTCCTAACCTCTCATCTTCTTCTGCCTACTCCTCGCTGAACAGTGGATCATCCCCCATTTCCTCAGCCACGTGGTGAGTCCGATTTCTTTTACACATACGCTGAAGGTGGCCTTTAACGTGGCAGGTGTTGCACGTATACTCCACAAACCTGCACCGGTGAGCCCCATGGCTTCCTCCGCAGCGCCAGCATGGTGCTGCTTGATTGGCCCCCCTCAGCAGACTCTGAGTTCCAGGACCCCGAGGTCCATGCTCTCTGTCCCGGGCAGAGCCACGTTCTGAAGTTTTGTCCGTGGTGGGCGCTATCCTGTGGACAGTGCCTGCCGGGTTCGAGACTGTGTGGATTATTTGCTTGGTGCTGCACGTCGAGGTTTATATATGCCCGGCTGATGGTGATGGCCTTTGTCAGGGTGACTGTGGGTTCCGTGGCTAGCAGCTTGTGAAGGAGGCCCTCACAGCCGATCCCCATGATGAAAACATCCCGCAGCGCCTCGTCAAGGTGTGTCCCAAAATCACACGGCGCCGCGTGTCTCCTGAAGTCCGCAGCATATTTGGTGACATCCTGGCCCTCAGGTCTGCAGTAATGGTAAAATTTGTATCTGGCCGTGAGAATGCTCTCCTTCGGTTTCTACTGGTCACGAATGATTTCAATCAGCTCCTCATATAACTTGTCCCTGGCGCTCCCAGGTGCCAGCAAATCCCTGACGAGACAGTAATCCTCATCGCCACAACTGGAAAGCAATATCGCCTTACGCTTCTCTCTCAGTGCGTTCGTGTCCTCCGTCAGATCGTTTGCTGTGAAGTAGTACTCGAGCCTTTCCGTAAAAGCCTCCCAATCATTGCCCACGGTAAAATCCTTTAGTGAGCCCAGAGTAGCCATGGTTGCGTGGAGTTCGTCCGCTTCCTCGTCGCCAATGTGGTGTATGTAGCACACAAATCACTGACTCCACACGGTCTGGTGTAAATCTAACTGCTGTGACCTTCGTCCTTTATTGAACAGCTCCAGAGTGCTCCACAGGTGTGGTGGGCAGCCTTTTATACTGCCTCGTGCAGATACTTTCAGGTCTCCCACCACAGCGCCCTCTGTGATGCACCATTATACTTATCATACATTTAACATACCAAAGCAATACACAACATTCAGCTGTGGTTCAGTGGGTAGCACACATGCCTCTAAGTCAGAATGGTTATGGGTTCAAGTCCCACTTGAGCACAAAAAATCTAGGCTGTTTAGCAATGAGTTACTTGGTTGCTCTGACAAAATAAACCCATATGTTTTGACCCCAACTCTGTTCCTTTTCCATGTACTTCCACTGACAGTGTTTCAATACCTTGGCCAAAAGTGTTAATTCTTCATGCATGAGAATAAAAAGAGTGGATCAGAAGGCAAAATAACTGTGAAAGGAAAGACAGCCAAGACCTATCCTATCCTCACTCAATATCGACATCCGTGCACTTTCCAATTGATAGCAATTAAAAGTGGAAATCTTAACGGATTTTCCTAGCTGAAAGCTATTGGCCGTATAAAGGTGCTATATAAATAAACGTCGTTCTTGTTGAGGAGGGCGGGTTAGGGGGGTGGGGGAGCTATGAGGCGGTCAACAAACCTGGGAGGCCAGGTTTCCTGCAGGACCTGCCACCATTAACAGCAGGGTCTGAATTGTATGTGAGGCTTCGTTTCCCGCCTGCAGCCAGCCAAATTGAGAGGGGGTCGGGCCAGGCCATTAAAAGGATCGGGGAGGGGGGGGTGGTGTCGGGCAGAGGGTCGGGGTGGGTGGGGGAAAGAGAGGATCGGAGCCAGATTATTGGCAGGTAGGGGGTGGGAAGAGACATACAGAGCTGGATGATCAGTGCAAAGAGCTGGGGGGTGGGTTCAGGTTGGGAAGCCCCCCACTTCTAACCCATCCGATTATTTAGGATAAAATGTCCCCCCTATAGGTGTCCCACCACTACCCTAACAGAGACCTGATAACTCAACACAACCCAGAGATCAAACCGAGATCTTCTAGGATTGTATGGCTCAGTCCTGCAACAAATGCTACATTCGTACTCTTAATATTTAGAAATGTTAGGACCTAGAAATATAAAACAAGTTATCAAATGAAATGAATGTTGAATTCGTACCTCCCTAGAATTTTCCAATGTATTCGCCTGTAATAAAATGTTAAAAAAACATGGCAGAGAGCATTTAGAAAACTGACAACCAGTTCATATAAATTAACAGTGTCAAAGAGATTTCACTTTAAACTGAATAGCCATTGGCAAGCCATTGAAAGTACAGAATTTATTTGATTCCTATGCACCGCCTGCATGATCATTTGGGACTGAGCTTCTTGTGAGGTATTCAGCCTCTCTCACTCATGGGGTTGCTGTTCCGTAACCTCACTATCTCGACACTGCAATAGGTTAAATAGCTGGAACAGATGGTGAGGCAAAGGATGATTTTGGCCTCATTAGATCCCAACCATACACAGGAAATTTTAATTATCAGGCAGCAACAGTTTTAATGCATTTTAGCAGGTCTCGCTCAATGCAGCTGAAAGCAGCTGCTCGTACAGTGAGGCCTGTCAGCATGATCAGGATAGACCAGATTAATAACCGTGCAAACAAGACATGAACACAGAACAGAACAATTCCAGCAGAATATTACAAGCGAGACACAAGTGGAGAAAAATAAATAATGCAACAGAGAAAATAGCATGATTCAGCTGACTAAATGGAAATATTCTAATTAACAGTTTTTTTCAATTTGCACAGAATCAGTGTTGGTGGAAACTTTTTGGAATTATATTCGGATTCTGTTGGGTGACCACAGATTATTTCTTCAACAGAGAAAACTTGAAGCATACATCCACATCTCATTGATAATTGGCTAAGCAGCTCAGGTACATCTTACCGTTTCTAGTTCTAGACCTCAATATGCTCCCCCACGTCCCTTTTCCTTCTTGCTGACCCTTCCTGCTGGCTACTAGGATGTTGTCCCACTCAACTTCAGGCTCTCCACCACATCTTGAAGCCTTTCGTCTGACGCTCATTACAATAACCTCCTATATTCTGAACTAGCAGGGTAGATATTCAGTGTAATAAAGATCAGGAACTCAAGGGAATTGAACTGGAATGTTGCATTTGTGTGGCACTGTGTGTTGGTGGTGCACCATGTTGCTTCACACTGCTGCCCTCTCTTATTTGCATTTTAAATAGCACCGAATCCTTCGTGTACACACGATAATCAATTGAATGGTCAAGCAGTGCCGAACTCCAGGGCTTTCAAGGCAAACACACAATGAAGGTAACAACTGTTAGTTAAGATCAGATTGCTTATCACTTGGGGCTCAGAGGCAGATATTGGAGAATATGGGCTCTATTTTCCTCTTTGCTGATTTTTGGCGCCCAGGAAGATGTACGGCTGATCTTTTGTGCCTAATTGCACTGAAAAAAAAAATACAAAGCAAAATTTAATTTTGGCGTTGCGGTACCCGAAATTACATCTGGGGGTGGAGCTTCAAGTGTGCGCCGAAAAGTCAGTGAGCATGCGCCGGAAAAAAAAACTTTTTCCACATGACGGTTGACTAGGTTGATTCCGGAGATGAGGGGGTTGACTTATGAAGATAGGTTGAGTAGGTTGAAACTATACACATTGGAGTTCAGAAGAATGAGAGGTGATCTTATCAAAATGTATAAGATAATGAGAGGGCTCGACAAGTTGGATGCAGAGAGGATATTTCCACATAGGGGAAATTAAAACTAGGGGGCATAGTCTCAGAATAAGGGGCCACCCATTTAAAACTGAGATGAGGAGGAATTTCTTCTCTGTGGGTTGTAAATCTGTGGAACTTTCTGCCCCAGAGAGCTGTGGAGGGTGGGTCTTTGAATATATCTATATTGAATATATAGACAGATTTTTGAGCGATAAGGAAATAAAGGGTTATGGGGAGTGGGCAGGGAAGTGGAACTGAGTCCATGATCAGATCAGCCATCATCATCATCATAGGCAGTCTCTCAGAATCGAGGAAGACTTGCTTCCACTCTTATAAATGAGTCCTTAGATGGCTGAACAGTCCAATACGAGAACCACAGTCCCCGTCACAGGTGGGACAGATAGTCGTTGAGGGAAAGGGTGGGTGGGACAGGTTTGTCGCACGCTCATTCCGCTGCCTGCGCTTAATTTCTGCTTGCTCTCGGCAATGAGACTCAAGGTGCTCGGCGCCTTCCCGGATGCACTTCCTCCACTTAGGGCGGTCTTTGGCCAGGGACTCCCAGGTGTCAGTGGGGATGTTGCACTTTTTCAGGGAGGCTTTCAGGGTGTCCCTGTAATGTTTCCTCTGCTCCCCTTTGGCGTATTTGCCGTGAAGGAGTTCCAAGTCGAGCGCTTGCTTTGGGAGTCTCATGTCTGACATGTGAATGATATGGCCTGTCTAGCAGAGCTGATCAAGTGTGGTCAGTACTTCAATGCTGGGGATGTTGGCCTGGTCGAGGACTCTAATGTTGTTGCGTCTGTCCACCCAGAGGATTTGTAGGATCTTGCGGAGGCATCGTTGATGGTATTTCTCCAGCGACTTGAGGTGTCTTCTGTACATAGAAACATAGAAAATAGGTGCAGGAGTAGGCCATTCGGCCCTTCGAGCCTGCACCACCATTCAAAAAGATCATGGCTGATCATTCCCTCAGTACCCCTTTCCTGCTTTTTCTCCATATCCCTTGATCCCCTTAGCCGTAAGGGCCATATCTAACTCCCTCTTGAATATATCCAATGAACTGGCATCAACAACTCTCTGCAGCAGGGAATTCCACAGGTTAACAACTCTCTGAGTGAAGAAGTTTCTCCTCATCTCAGTCCTACCTGGCCTACCCCTTATCCTAAGATTGTGTCCATGTCTCTGAGCCATACAGGAGGGCAGGTATTACTACAGCCCTGTAGACCATGAGCTTGGTGGCAGTTATGAGGGCCTGGTCTTCAAACACTCTATTCCTCAGGCGGCCGAAGGCTGCACTTGCGCACTGGAGGCAGTGTTAAATCTCGTCGTTAATGTCTGCTCTTGTTGATAAGAGGCTCCTGAGGTATGCGAAATGGTTCACGTTGTCCAGGGCCGCGCCATGGATCATGATGACTGGGGGCAGTGCTGAGCAGCAAGGCCAGGCTGGTGGAGGACTTTTGTCTAGGGGAAACTAGAACTAGGGGGCACAGCCTCAAAATACGGGGGAGCCAAATTAAAACCGAGTTGAGAAGGGATTTCTTTTCCCAGAGGGTTGTGAATCTGTGGAATTCTCTGCCCAGGGAAGCAGTTGAGGCTAGCTCATTGAATGTATTCAAATCACAGATAGATAGATTTTTAACCAATAAGGGAATTAAGGGTTATGGGGAGCGGGCGGGTAAATGGAGCTGAGTCCATGGCCAGATCAGCCATGATCTTGTTGAGTGGCGGAGCAGGCTCGAGGGGCTAGATGGCCTACTCCTGTTCCTAATTCTTATGTTCTTATGTATGTCTTACGGATGTTTAGCGTAAGGCTCATGCTTTCGTACGCCTCAGTAAATATGTCGACTGGCGGAGCAGGCTCGAAGGGTCAAATGGCCTACTCCTGCTCCTATTTCTTATATTCTTGTGCATCCACAGTGAACTTCCTGGTCTGGATGAAGAGCATGTGAGATCACATTGGGATTGGAGGACATTTAAATTTTAGCAGCAAAAGGTGGATCCAAGGGAAGGCGAAGGAGAAGGAGAAGGACAAGAAGAAGGATAAGGGGAAGGGGGAAGGGCCAAGTGATTTCTAGCAGAAGAAATTGAGCCCCCTGGCAGACATCATTGAGAGGAGATGGGATGTGCTTGGGAACAAAGAAAGAATGGGACAAAAGAAACTGAAACCCTCTCTATTCGCAAAACTGTGGGATCAAGTTGCAGAAGAGTTCGATGCAGTGGCCATGATCCCGAGAAGCTGCACGCAGGTCAAAAAGAAGCGGCAGGATCTTGCCCAAGCAGTTACTGCAAGTAATATTTTTATTTATGCACTGCAATCACATTTGTAAATGTGACTAATATGTGTGTGTGTGGCCACCACAGCAGAAGGACCCTCTCTTAAAAAGTTCTATTTTCATCTTTGTAGAGGAAGGTGTCACAAATCAACCGAGAAAGGTGAAAAACTGGAGGAGGTGCATCAAGTAGGCTGCAACTAACAGCCGTAGAAGAGAGGATCGCTGATATGATTAAATCTCTCAAAAGAAGATCAACCAGGTTACCGAGAGAGGGTAAGCCCTTGCACAGCCTGGGTTGGCATCGTGGTCTTTGAAAAGAGCCTGTGCTGTGTGACCTGCGTACTCATATCACCCTGTCCCCTCTGCCCCTCCCCTGCTGCTAACCAAACATCTGCTCTGTTATGTTTTGCAGATGTTATGCATCAAGAAGAGACAGAAGCTGAAGCAGAAGTTCAGGAAGCCGTTGTTATGCTCATAATAAAGTGATACAACTGAGTGCCGTATGAAATGAGTAAGTGTGACCTTAGCTCCTTTAATTAAACTCCAGAGTGTTGGTACAGCATGGGAGGCCTGCTTATAAACAGTGCTCCTAAGGGATGCTGGGATCCCTTGGGACTCCAACAGGTAGGCCCTCTGGTGGTGGTATGATACAGGTTGCCAAGGTTTACATACATAACATCACTCCTTCCCAGAGCCAATAGTACACTTATTTACAGGGTGAGACGATCTGGGGCTTTTCACTCACTTGTCGATCATCTCGGTGCAAATGCAAGTGTGGGTGAGTTGGTTGGTTCTTCGCTGGGCTGCTGGGCAGCTGGCCTTGCTGGGCTGCTGGGGATGGTGAGTTCAACTTCGTGGTCAACCGTGATGTTGGTTGCCACTTGTGTGTGTGTGTATTGGAGGATCGAAGTTGGTGGTGTCCTCTTCGGGTTGCTCGTGGCTGTTTGTGAATCGCAATTTGGTTTGGTCCAAATGCTTTCTGCACGTTAGTCCAGTGGCCAGTTTGACCTGAAACACCCTATTCCCTTCTTTGGCAATGACCGCACCAGCAAGCCATTTGGGACCATGTCCATAGTTGAGTACAAATACAGGGTCATTGACTTCAATATCGCGTGACAAGTTTGGGCGATCATGGTACATGCTTTGTTGATGCCGCCTGCCCTCGACATGAGAGAGCCTTGTTTATAGCGCCCTTTTCATGAGCAGCTCGGCTGGGGGAACCTCGGTGAGCGAGTGGGGTCTGGTGCGGTAGCTGAGCAGCACTCGTGACAGGCGGGTCTGCAGGGAGCCTTCCGACACATGTTTCAAGCTTTGCTTGATGGTTTGAACTACCCGTTCTGCCTGGCCGTTGGATGCGGGCTTGAACGGGGCAGATGTGACGTGCTTGATCCCATTGCGGGTCATGAATTCCTTAAATTCAGCACTGGTGAAACACGGCCCATTGTCGCTGACGAGGACATCAGGCAGGCCGTGTGTGGCAAACAGGGGTCGTCGGCTTTCGATGGTGACAGTGGATATGTTTGCAGACATTATTACACTTTCAATCCATTTTGAATAAGCATCCACAATAACCAAGAATATTTTGCCTAGGAATGGGCCCGCAAAGTCAACGTGGATCTTAGACCATGGTTTGGAGGGCCATGACCACAAACTTAGCGATGCCTCTCTGGGTGCATTGCTCAGTTGAGAACAAGTGTTACATTGGCGCACGCATGACTCTAAATCTGATTCGATGCCGGGCCACCACACATGGGATCTGGCAATAGCTTTCATCATTACTATGCCTGGGTGGGTATTGTGTAGGTCGCGTATTAATGTTTCCCTGCCTTTCTTAGGCAAAACCGCGTGATTACCCTACAAAAGACAGTCTGCCTGAATGGACATTTCTTCTTTGCTGGAACGGCTTGATCTCTTCATGCATCCCCACTGGGACACTGGACCAGCTCCCATGGAGGACACAGTTTTTTTTAATCAGGGACAGTAAAGGAACCTGGCTGGTCCAGGTCCTGATCTGGCGGGCCGTAACAGGTGACTTTTTAGTTTTTGAATGCATCCATCACCAAGAGCAAGTCTGCAGGCTGTGCCATTTCCACCCCGGTGGAGGGCAATGGTAGCCGACTGAGAGCATCAGCAAAGTTCTCTGTGCCTGGTCTGTGGCAGATTACATAGTTGTATGCAGACAGCATGAGCGCCCATTTTCTAGGCGAGCAGAGGCATTGGTGTTAATCCCTTTGCTCACAGAGAATAGCGATATGAGCGGCTTATGGTCAGTTTCTAGCTCAAACTTGAGACCAAACAGATACTGGTGCATTTTTTTCACCCTGTATACGCACGCCAGAGCTTCTTTTTCGATCATGTTGTAAGCCCTTTTGGCCTTGGACAAACTCCTGGATGCATAGGCGACCGGTTGCAATGTTCCCGACTCGTTAGCCTGTTGTAACACACACCCAGCCCTTATGACGACGCATCGCAAGCTAGCACTAATCCTTTACATGGTTTATATAGAACAAGCAGTTTGTTGGAACATAACAAATTTCTGGCTTTCTCAAAGGCAGCCTCTTGTGATTTCCCCCATACCCAGTCATCTCCCTTGCGCAGTAGCACATGTAGGGGTTCTAGCAAGGTGCTTAACCCGGGTAGGAAATTACCGAAATAGTTGAGGAGTCCCAGGAATGACAAGGGCTTGACAAGGTGAATGCAGAGCGGATGTTTCCACTGATGGGGGAGACTAGAACTAGGGTGCATGATCTTAGAATAAGGGGCCACCCATTTAAAACTGAGATGTGGAGAAATTTCTTCTCTCAGAGGGTTAGAATTCACTGACTCAGAGAGCTGTGAAAGCTGGGACATTGAATAAATTTAAGACAGAGATAGACTGTTTCTTAAATGATAAGGGGATAAGGGGTTATGGGGAGCGGGCGGGGAAGTGGACCTGAGTCCATGATCAGATCAGCCATGATCTTATTGAATGGCAGAGCAGGCTCAAGGGGCCGTATGGCCCACTTCTGCTCCTATTATGTTCTTATGTTCTTATACAGTATAGAATGACAGTCCAATGAGGTAGCACAGCATTGTCAGAGGTGTCATCCATCAGCTGATATTTCTGATGGTTTAGGCAAATATAGAACCATGGAAATTTACAGCATCAGCTAGAATAATTCAAAACTAACCCCATCTCCCTACTCTATCCCCATCATCCTGTATCTTCCTCTACTTAAAAATTGCAATGGCCTCTGCCTCAAACCATTGCCTGTGGCAAAACATTCCATGCTCCAACCCTCTGGGCAATGAAATCTTTCCTAATATCGCACCTCAATCCCGTAGTAATATATTCATGACTCTTTGTCACTGACCATCCACCACCCCTCCCCACTCCCGCCACAACAACCAGAGAAAATAGTTTTTCTCTTTTCACGAGATCAAAGTTGTTAATAATTTTGAAACTATTAATTCTACTCTCAGCCCTCTTTGCTCCATTGATTTTGCGTTAATGTCCTTCCAATAATGGGTAAGAACTCAAATCTGCACACAATACTCTAAATGTAGCCTAACCATTGTTTTGTTTAAATTCATCATTACTTCTTTGCCTTTGTACTCTGTGTTCCTATTTATAAAACCCATAATTCTACTGGCCTATACTACCTGTGGTCACACGCTCAGTGAACTATATATTTGAACCCCATGTCTCTCTGTTCAACCAGAGCATTTAGTCAGTTCTACATCCATTCCATATCCTCCTCTGGAACACTTACATTCTTACTTCGACCATGATTTGTTAAAACCATGCAACATATTTATTTATTATGTCTGCCATATTTCATCCTCCACAACTAGACTCTTTCCTCCAGCTGGGATGATTTTACCCTCTCTTTAAGTGTTTTTCCTTTTATATGTTTAGAACAGCACTTACTATTTACTTTTATATTATCTGCTAGTCTTCCTTCATATTCCTTTTTTAGCTCTTATGATGTTCCTTATCTCCTCTCTCCTACACTTTCGATACACATTCTATCTTTAGTATTGTTAGAGTCTTATCTTCATCATATGTTTCCTTTTTAAAAGTGTAGCTTTAATCTCTCTATTTATGCAGAATCATATACTTTAATGCACCTTCTTTTCACCTTATAGGAATATATCTATTTTATTTTCTATTCATCACATATTTCAGGCTCCCTCACTGCCCATCTGTGGACCTGTTTTGCAACTTTTCTGCTCAGTTAATTTGGGCTAGGTTGCCTTTATCTCTTTGCCCTTATTCAGTCCGGCACCCTTATCTTTGGCTTTTCATTATTATTTCTATTCTTACATTGAACATAACTGTGTTATTGTCCTGAATTCCCATTCTCCTACTCTGACATTTCAGCTCTTTGTCCGTAGCCCTGTAGGTTACGCCACTTTAAGTGCACATCCAAGTATTTTTTAAATGTGGTGAGGGTCTCTGCCTCTTGCACCCTTTCAGGTAGTGAGATCCAGACCCTTACCACCCTCTGGATGAAGACATTTCCCCTCATACCCCCTCTAAACCTCCCCCCAATTACATTAAGTTAATGCTCCCTGGTTATTGACCGCTCTGTGAAGGAAAACAGGTCCGTCCTATCCACTCTATCCAGGCCCCTCATAATTTTACACACCTCAATCAGGTCTCCTCTTAGCCTCCTCTGTTCCAAAGAAAACAGACCCAGCATCTCCAATATTTCCTCATAGCCAAAATTCTCCAGTCCAGGCAACATTCTTGTAAATCTCCTCTGCACCCTTTCCAGTATAATCACATCTTTCCTGTAATGTGGTGACCAGTACTGCACACAGTACTCCGGGCCTAACCAGTGTTTTATGCAGTTCAAACATAACCTCCTTGTTTTTGTATTTCATGCCTCGACTAATAAAGACAAGTATTCCATATGCCTTCTTAACCAACTTATCTACCTGACCTGCTACCTTCAGGGATCTGTGGACCTGCACCCCAACACTTTTCAGTGTCGTACAATTTAATGTGTATTCCCTTGCCTTGTTAGACCTCCCCAGATGCATTACCTCACACTTATCCGGATGAAATTCCATTTGCCACTGTTCTGTCCACCTGACCAGTACATTGACATCTTCCTGCAGTCCGCAGCTTTCTTCTTCATTATCAACCACACAGTCTATTTTAGTGTCATCTGCAAACTTCTTAATCATACCCCCAACATTTAAGTCCAAATCATTGACATATACCACAAAAAGCAATGGACCCAGCACTGAGCCATGAGGAACCTCACTGGATACAGCCTTCCAGTCACAAAAACACCCATCAACCTTTACCCTTTGCTTCCTGCCTCCGAGCCAATTTTCGATCCAACTTGCCATTTTGCCTTGGATCCCATGGGCTATGTCCATGTGACCAGTCTGCCATGTGGGAACTTATCAAAAACTTTGCTAAAGTCCATATACACTGCATCATATGCACTGCCTTCATCAACCTTCCTGGTTCCCTCCTCAAAAAATTCAATCAAGTTAATCAGACATGACTTTCCCTTAACAAATCCATGCTGACTGTCCTTGATTAATCCATGTCTTTCCAAATGTAAATTTATCCTGTCCCTCAGGATTTTTTCCAATAATTTTCCCATCACTGAGGTTAGGCTGACTGGCCTGTAATTACTTGGTCTATCCCTTTCTCCCTTTTTAAACAAATATACAACATTAGCAGTCCTCCAGTCCTCTGGCATCATACCTGTAGCCAGAGAGGATTGGAAAATGATGGTCAGAGCCTCTGCTATTTCCTCTTTTGCTTCTCTTAACAGCCTGGGATACATTTCATCTGGGCCTGGGGATTGATCCACTTTCAAAGCTGCTAAGCCCCTTAATACTTCCTCTCTCACTATATTTATCTCGTCTAATATTTCATACTCCTCCTCCCTCATTGCAAAGTCTGCATCGCCCCTTTCTTTTGTGAAAACAGATACAAAGTATTCATTAAGAATCATACCCATGTCTTCTGCCTCCACACACAGATTTTCCTATGGTCTCCAAAAGGCCCCACTCTTTCTCTAGTTATCCTCTTGCTCCTTGTTGTGTCTTCAGATGCTCTAATAATGACACCACAAGACAATGTGTTGTGCTTGAACTGTCGTGACCTTAGTCCATTTAATGTAACGCCAGAGTGAGGATCACACATGGTGACCTGCCTTTTATACTAGGTCTGGCACTAGATACAGGTCACCTACAAGTCTCCCACTGCAGTGCCCTCTGGTGGTACACTTGTAATAGTACAAGCAGTGACCATGTAGGATACATGATACTCTTAATGTATTTATAAAACATCTTTGGGTTTTTCCTGATTTTACTTGCCAACATGCTCTCTTTGCTTTCCTGATATCTTTTTTCATTGCACTCCTGCACTTCTTATACTCCTCTAAAGTCTCTGCAGTATTGAGTTCTCAGCATCTGTCATAAGCTTCCCTTTTTTTCTTTATCTTACACTGTATGTCACTTCACATCCAGAGGGCTCTAGATTTGTTAGCCCCACATTTTTTTTTAAAGGGAACATACTTGCTCTTACCCTCAGGATCTCCTCCTTCAATGCTGTGACATTGATTTGCCATCAAGTAGCCATTTCCAGTCAACTTTGGCCAAATCCCATCTCAGCTCAGCAAAATTGGCTTTACTCCAATTGAGAACTTTTTTTTCCTCGTCCACCTTTTTCCTTTTCCATAACTACCCTAAATCTTACTGAATTATGATCACTAGCACCAAAATGCTCTCCCACTGATACTCCTTCCACTTGCCCCGCTTCATTCCCCAAAACCAAGTCCAGAACTGCCCCCTTCCTTGAAGGGGATGTTACATACTGGTAAAGAAGTTCTCCTGAATGCATTTTAGGAATTCTGCACCCACTGTACCATTCACACTACCTTTTTCCCGGTTAATATTATGGTAGTTGAAATCCCCCACTATTACTGCTCTGCAAGTTCTCAGAAATAAAGCAAGCAATGCTTTTTTCCTTCTTGGACTAGAATCATAATGGCCCCAATATTTACGGGGAGGTGGAGAGGGTGCGGGAGAGGCCGAAAATTGCAGAAGAACCGGGCAAGGCTCGGGTGCGGAGTTCCTGTCGAACTTAATGGCAGGGCCTCATTATTATCTTTTGGATCCATTTCCTGCCCAGCAGCTGGCAAAATTGACAGTCTGCCGGCAGCCAGGAAGAAATACCAGTGGCAGGAGGCCATAGCCGCGACCCTTGGGGATGGTCCCAGCAGTTGAGAGGGGGAGAGGTTGGCCATTGTGGCGAGGGAGGGGGGCGGGGTGGGTGAAGATCGGACATTGTGGCTTGGATGGGGAAGAGAGGATATCAGGGCTGGGGGTGGGAGGGAGAGAACGTGATTGAGAGAGGGGGAGGTTGAAGGCTTCCTTGAAGGTCCTTGGCGGAGGGGGGAGGAAGCTCTCCTGCTCCTCCTGGCCCACCAGGAGTGCTGCGAAAAGCACTTACCTCGTGGAACCAGCAGCACCTGCCTCTCTTTCACGGCTGGGTTTTTCAATGCCTGGAAATCCCGTGCAGCAGCAGTGAATTTTAAATTGGGCTCCCAATTGCACTGTGCGAGCTGCATTTAAATATAATAATGAAGTGTTCCACCTCTCCATGGTGGGACACTCTGACGGCATAATATCTGGCACTGTAAAAACTGCAATGGGTGCGTGCACAGTGAGCTAGGATCGTGCTTTCCACATCTGACAGTTTAACCCACCGTGCACCCAACCCTCTCCCACCCATCATGGGGGGGGGCGGGGATGTGGGGGGTCAATATCGAGACTAATAATTCAGGATGCATTCTACAAAGCATTCCCCGTTTTAACAACAAAGGAATGTAGGAACATAGGAACAGTAGGCTCCTTGATCCTTTCCACCATTCAATTAGATCTTGGCTGATCTGTACCTCAACTCCATTTAACTATCTTTGTTCCATATCTCTTTATACTTTTACCCAACAAAAATCTATCAATCTGAAACACAGCTTTTGGAAGAGATAATTCTAGATTTCCACTACTCTATGTGTGAAAACCTGCCTCTTCATTTCTAAATGGCCTTGCTCTATTTTTAAGATTGTGTCTCTTGGTTTGGATTGCTCCACCAGAGGAAATCATTTCTCTGTATCTATCCTATTGAATCCCTTTATTATTTGCCTGGATTAAATCAATCCTCAACTGTCTAAACTCAAAGGAATACAAGGCAGGTTTATGCAACCTGTCCTCATAAACCTTAAAGCACTGGTATAATCCTGGTGGATCTGCACTGTACTTCTTCCAAGGCCAGTTTATCTTTCCTGTGGTTCAGGGCCTGAAACTGAAAACAGTGCTCCAGGTGGGGACTGACCACGGCTCTGCACCACTGAAGCATCACTTCCTCACTTTTGAATTCCATTCCCCTGGAGATAAAGGCCCTTCGCTTTTTTGATTACTTTCCTGATTTGTGTACTAGCTTTTAGTGATTTTTGTGCTTAGATACCTAAGGCGCTTTACTGCTCCACAGAAGCTACTCTCTCACCATTAAACCAATATTTAGATTTGTCTTTGTCAGGTCTAACGTGGATGACCTCACACTTCCCCACAGTGAACTCCATCTGCCATAGTTTTGCCCACTCACTTAATCTGTCTATGTCTCTTACATAGAAACATAGAAACATAGAAAATAGGTGCAGGAGTAGGCCATTCAGCCCTTTGAGCCTGCACTGCCATTCAATAAGATCATGGCGAATCATTCACCTCAGTACCCCTTTCCTGCTTTCTCTCCATACCCCTTGAAACCCTTTAGCCATAAGTGCCATATCTAATTCCCTCTTGAATATATCTAATGAACTGGCATCAACAACTCTCTGCGGCAGAGAATTCCACAGGTTCACAACTCTCTGAGTGAAGAAGTTTCTCCTCATTTCGGTCCTTAATGGCTTACCCCTTATCCTTAGACTGTGACCCCTGGTTCTGGACTTCCCCAACATCGGGAACATTCTTCCTGCATCTAACCTGTCCAGCCCCGTCAGAATTTTATATGTTTCTATGAGATCCCCTCTCATTCTTCTAAACTCCAGTGAATGCAGGCCCAGTCGATCCAGTCTCTCCTCATAGGTCAGTCCTGCCATCCCGGGAATCAGTCTGGTGAACCTTCGCTGCACTCCCTCAATAGCAAGAACATCCTTCCTCAGATTAGGGGACCAAAACTGAAGACAATATTCCAGGTGAGGCCTCACTAAGGTCCTATACAACTGCAGTAAGACTTCCCTGCTCCTGTACTCAAATCCCCTAGCTATGAAGGCCAACATACCATTTGCCTTCTTCACCGCCTGCTGTACCTGTATGCCAACTTTCAATGACTGATGAACCATGACACCCAGGTCTCGTTGCACCTCTCCTTTTCCTAATCTGCCGCCATTCAGATAATATTCTGCCTTCACATTTTTGCCACCAAAGTGGATAACCTCACATTTATCCACATTATACTGCATCTGCCATGCATTTGCCCACTCACCTAACCTGTCCAAGTCACCCCGCAGCCTCTTAGCATCCTCCTCACAGTTCACACTGCCACCCAGCTTAGTGTCATCTGCAAACTTGGAGACATTACATTTAATTCCTTCATCTAAATCATTGATGTATATTGTAAATACCTGAGGTCCCAGCACTGAGCCCTGTGGCACCCCTCTAGTCACTGCCTGCCATTCTGAAAAGGATCCGTTTATCCCGACTCTCTGCTTCCTGTCTGCCAACCAGTTCTCTATCCACATCAATACATTACCCCCAATACCATGTGCTTTAATTATGTACAACAATCTTTTATTAAAAGATTGTACATAGTTAATAATCAATTATTAAGGATGTCATAGCAGAGCATTTGGAAAGAGGTGACATGATAGGTCCAAGTCAGCATGGATTTGTGAAAGGGAAATCATGCTTGACAAAACTTCTGGAATTTTTTGAGAATGTTTCCAGTAGAGTGGACAAGGGAGAACCAATTGATGTGGTATATTTGGTCTTTCAGAAGGCTTTCGACAAGGTCCCACACAAGAGATTAATGTGCAAAGTTAAAGCACATGGGATTGGGGGTAGTGTGCTGACATGGATTGAGAACTGGTTGTCAGACAGGAAGCAAAGAGTAGGAGTAAATGGGTACTTTTCAGAATGGCAGGCAGTGACTAGTGGGGTAACGCAAGGTTCTGTGCTGGGGCCCCAGCTGTTTACATTGTACATTAATGATTTAGACGAGGGGATTAAATGTAGTATCTCCAAATTTGCGGATGACACTAAGTTGGGTGGCAGTATGAGCTGCGAGGAGGGTGCTATGAGGCTGCAGAGTGACTTGGATAGGTTAGGTGAGTGGGCAAATGCATGGCAGATGAAGTATAATGTGGATAAATGTGAGGTTATCCACTTTGGTGGTAAAAACAGAGAGACAGACTATTATCTGAATGGTGACAGATTAGGAAAAGTAGAGGTGCAACGAGACCTGGGTGTCATGGTACATCAGTCATTGAAGGTTGGCATGCAGGTACAGCAGGCGGTTAAGAAAGCAAATGGCATGTTGGCCTTCATAACGAGGAGGTTTGAGTACAGGGGCAGGGAGGTGTTGCTACAGTTGTACAGGGCCTTGGTGAGGCCACACCTGGAGTATTGTGTATAGTTTTGGTCTCCTAACTTGAGGAAGGACATTCTTGCTATTGAGGGAGTGCAGCGAAGGCTCACCAGACTGATTCCCGGGATGGCGGGACTGGCCCATCAAGAAAGACTGGATCAACTGGGCTTGTATTCACTGGAGTTCAGAAGAATGAGAGGGGACCTCATAGAAACGTTTAAAATTCTGATGAGTTCAGACAGGTTAGATGCAGGAAGAATGTTCCCAATGTTGGGGAAGTCCAGAATCAGGGGTCACAGTTTAAGGATAAGGGGTAAGCCATTTAGGACCGAGAGGAGGAGAAACTTCTTCACCCAGAGAGTGGTGAACCTGTGGAATTCTCTACCACAGAAAGTTGGTGAGGCCAATTCACTAAATATATTCAAAAAGGAGTTAGATGAAGTCCTTACTACTAGGGGGATCAAGGGGTATGGCGAGAAAGCAGGAATGGGGTACTGAAGTTGCATGTTCAGCCATGAACTCATTGAATGGCGGTGCAGGCTAGAAGGGCCAAATGGCCTACTCCTGCACCTGTTTTCTATGTTTCTATGTTTCTAATCTCTTGTGTGGGACCTTGTCAAAAGCCTTTTGAAAGTCCAAATACACCACATCCACTGGTTCTGCCTTGTCCACTCTACTAGTTACATCCTCAAAAAATTCTAGAAGATTTATCAAGCATGATTTCCCTTTCATAAATCCATGCTGACTTGGACTGCTTTCCAAATGCGCTGCTGATATCACATCTTTAATAATTGATTCCAAAATTTTCCCCACTACCGATGTCAGGCTAACCGGTCTATAATTCCTCGTTTTCTCTCTCCTTCCTTTTTTAAAAAGTGGTGTTACATTAGCTACCCTCCAGTCCATAGGAACTGATCCAGATTCGATAGACTGTTGGAAAATGATCACCAATGCATCCACTATTTCTAGGACCACTTCCTTAAGTACCCTGGGATAAGGCTATCAGGCCCTGGGGAATTATCGGCCTTCAATCCCATCAATTTCCCTAACACAATTTCCTGACTAATAAGGATTTCCTTCAGTTCTTCCTTCTCGCTAGATCCTCTGTCCCTGAGTATTTCCGAAAGGTTACTCGTGTCTTCCTTCGTGAAGACAGAGCCAAAGTATTTGTTCAATTGGAATGCCATTTCTCTGTTCCCCATTATAAATTCACCTGATTCTGACTGCAAGGGACCTACATTTGTATTCACTAATCTCTTTCTCTTCACATATCTATAGAAGCTTTTGCAGTCAGTTTTTATGTTCCCAGCAAGCTTCCTCTCATACTCTATTTTCCCCCTCCTAATTAAACACTTTGTCCTCCTCTGCTGGATTCTAAATTTCTCCCAGTCCTCAGGTTTGCTGCTTTTTCTGGCCAATTTATATGCCTCTTCCTTGGATTTAACACTATCCTTAATTTCCCTTGTTAGCCACTGTTGAACCACCTTCCCCGTTTTATTTTTACTCCAGACAGGGATGTACAACTGTTGAAGTTCATCCATGTGATATTTAAATGTCTGCCATTGCCTATCCACCGTCAACCCTTTAAGTATCATTCACCCGTCTAATCTAGTTAATTCACGTCTCATACCATCGAAGTTACCTTTCCTTAAGTTCAGGACCCTAGTCTTTGAATTAACTGTGTCACTCTACATCTTAATGATGAATTCTACCATATTATGGTCACTCTTCCCCAAGGGCCTCGCACAACAAGATTGCTAATTAGTCCTTTCTCATTACACATCACCCAGTCTAGGATGGCCAGCCCTCTAGTTGGTTCCTCGACATATTGGTCTAGAAAACCATCCCTAATACACTCCAGGAAATCCTCCTCCACCGTATTGCTACCAGTTTGGTTAGCCCAATCTATATGTAAATTAAAGTCGCCCATGCTGTACCTTTATTGCACGTATCCTTAATTTCTTGTTTGATGTTTTATAACTACTTGCTCCCATGTACACAATTGTGGCAATCCTTAGTGGCATTTGTAAGTTTGGGTATACAACTTTCTATTCCTTCATCCAAGTCAGTAATACATATGTGAAAAGCTGAGGCCCCAATACAGATCCCTGGGGAACACCATTTGTCACAACTCCCAATCAGAGTACAAACCTTTTATCCCTATTCTCCATCTCCTACTCCAAACTAATAACCCACCCATGTCACAAGGTTACCTCTAATTCAATGCAAACTTACACATCTCTCTAAACTGTCTGCAGATATCCACCTATATCTCATCTCTATTGTTCGGTGGCCTATATCACACACTTGGAATTGTACCATTTTGCTTCCTTTTTCTTTATTCTATTCATATGATTCTGCCACCTTTGTTCCCCCCTATCTCTCCTGAAGATGTCACTGCCAGGACTAGTAAGTACTCAATTCTGTTTAAACTTAAGTTACATCTTTGTTATAGCTGTTATATCATATTCCACCACAGTTATTATTTCAATGGAGAAAGGTATTATTTAAATGGAGAAAGATTGCAAAGTGCCGCAATACAGTGGGACCTGGGGGTACATGTGCATGAAACACAAAAGGATAGTATGCAGGTACAGCAAGTGATCAGGAAGGCCAATGGTATCTTGGCCTTTATTGCAAAGGGGATGGAGTATAAAAGCAGGGAAATCTTGCTAGTTATACAAGGTATTGGTGAGGCCACACCTGGAATACTGCATGCAGTTTTGGTTTCCATATTTACGAAAGGATATATTTGCTTTGGAGGCAGTTCAGAGAAGTATCACTAGGTTGATTCCGGTGATGAGGGGGTTGACTTATGAGGAAAGGTTGAGTAGGTTGGGCCTCTACTCATTGGAATTCAGAAAAATGAGGGGTGATCTTATCGAGACGTATAAGATTATGAGGGGGCTTGACAGGGTGGATGATGAGAGGATGTTTCCACTGATGGGGGAGACTCAAACTAGAGGGCACGATCTTAGAATAAGGGGCTGCCCATTTAAAACAGAGATAAGGAGAAATTTCTTCTCTGAGGGTTGTGAATCTGTGGAATTCGCTGCCTCAGAGCTGTGGAAGCTGGTACATTGAATAAATTTAAGACAGAAATAGACTGTTCCTTAATCGATAAGGGGATACGGGGTTATGGGGAACGGGCGGGGAAGTGGAGATGAGTCCATGATCAGATCAGCCATGATCTTATTGAATGGTGGAGCAAGCTCGAGGGGCCGTATGGCCTACTCCTGTTCCTATTTCTTATGTTCTTATGTTCTTATTAATACTTCTAACTCTCCAATTTTGCTTTGATTGCTTTGTGCAATCACATACCTATCACTCAATCCTGACTGCATTATTTTTAGAATATAACTGTGATGCTTCTTGACAGATTGGAGCCACCTGACAAAGAACATTTCCCACACTCTCGCTCGTCAGCGTCGGCCTGCACACGAGCCCACTGTCTATGATGGGGACCCGATCATGTTTCAGCCCTGGCGCAATGCATTCGAAGCCAGGTAGACCAGGTCCCGATGCCAGCCACACAGAAGCTTACCTTTCTTGCCAAGTTCACAAAGGGGAAGGTCAAGATATTGGTAGTCAGCTTCCAGCACCGGTACGTTTCTGATCCTGAAACAGCCTACCAGGAAACGTGGAAGGAATTCGAAGAGAGTTTTGGTAACAAGACGAGGATTACAACATTCATCCTTCAAAGGCTCAACAGCTTTCCGAAGTTCAGGGCAGACGAACACCACAAACTTCTCGAACTTGCCGAATTGTGCACATACGTTGCAGCACAGATGGACGACTTGCTCGACTTGGGGCTGCTTAATTATCCCCACTATCTTCATCCGATGCTCGAAAAACTTCCTATCTACTGTTATGTCTCAAATAAAGCAATGTAGAAACATAGAAACATAGAGAATAGTGACTGAGTACTGTAGAGTTGAATAAGTGTGAACTTAGTCTCTTTATTCTGACTCCAGATTGCTGGCATAGCATGGAAGGCCTGCTTATATGCAGTGCTCCCAAGGGATGCTGGGATCCCTTGGGACTCCAACAGATGCGCCCTCTGGTGGTGGTAGAATGCTGGTTACAAACTGTTGCATACATAACATCACTCCCCCCTCCCCAAAGTCATAGTACACTTATTTACAGGGTGAGACGATCTGAGGCTTTCCGCTCCCTAGTCGATCATCTCAGTACAAAGACAGGTGCAGGTGAGTTGCTTGGGCCTTCGCTGGGCTGCTGCACAGCTGGCCTTGCTGGGCTGCTGGGGATGATGAGTTCAGCTTCGTGGTCAACCGTGATGTCGATTGCCACTTGTGTGTGTATCGGAGGGTCGAGGTTGGTGGTGTCCTCTTCAGGATGCTCGTGGCTGTCTGTGAATCGCAGTTTAGTTTGATCCAAATGCTTTCTGCAAGTTAGTCCTTTTGAAAGTTTGACCTCAAACAATCTACTCCTTTCTTTGGCTCATTATCATAGGCAGTCCCTCAAAACGAGGATGACGCCAAAAAAAAAAGGATGAGTTCACACGTGTTTCGAATGAAGAACCCGAACTCCATCCTGAAGGGTGGAAGATGCCTGTGCGTGGATTTTTTAAAATTGTGGTGGCCATTGCACACCAGCCACCTCACTTTAAAAAAATCTGCCAGCAAGCCATTTGGGACCATGTCCATAGCTGAGTACAAATACAGGATCATTGATTTCAATATCGCGTGACAAATTTGCGCGATCATGGTACATGCTTTGTTGATGCCGCCTGTCCTCGACATGATCATGGAGATCAGGGTGGACTAGAGAGAGCCTTGTTTTCGGTGCCATTTTCATGAGCAGTTCAGCAGGGGTAGCCCCAATGAGCGAGTGGGGTCTTGTGCGGTAGCTGAGCAGGACTTGGGGCAGGCGGGTCTGCAGGGAGCCTTCCGACACTGCATTTCAAGCTCTGCTTGATGGTTTGGACTGCCCGTTCTGCCTGGCTGTTAGATGCGGGCTTGAACGGGGCAGATCTGACGTGCTTGATCCTATTGTGGGTCATAAATTCCTTGAATTCAGCGCTGGTGAAGCATGGCCCGTTGTCGCTGACAAGGACATCAGGCAGGCCGTGTGTGGCAAACATGACTCGTAGGCTGTCGATGGTGGCAGTGGAAGTACTTACAGACATTATTACACAGTCAATCCATTTTGAATAAGCATCCGCAACAACCAAAAACACTTTGCCTAGAAACTGGCCAATGAAGTCAACGTGGTTCCTGGACCAAGGTTCGGAGGGCCATGACCACAAACCTAGCGGTGCCTCCATGGGTGCATTGGTGCACGCAAGACTTCAAATCTGAGTCGATGCCAGGCCACCACACATGGGATCTGGCTATAGCTTTCATCATTATTATGCCTGGGTGGGTACTGTGTAGGTCGCGTATGAACATTTCCCTGCTTTTCTTAGGCAAAACCACGCGATTACCCCACAAAAGACAGTCTGCCTGTATGGACATTTCGTCTTTGCACTGCTGGAACGGCTTGATCTCTTCATGCATCTCCGCTGGGATGCTGGACCAGCTCCCATGGAGGACACGTTTTTTTTACAAGGGACAGTAAAGGATCCTGGCTGGTCCAGGTCCTGATCTGGCGAGAGGTAACGGGTGACTTTTCGTTTTCAAATGCATCCATCACCAAGAGCAAGTCTGCAGACTGTGCCATTTCCACCCCGGTGGTGGGCAATGGTAGCTGACTGAAAGCATCAGCGCAGTTCTCTGTGCCTGGCCTGTGGCAAATTACATAGTTATATGCAGACAGCGTGAGCGCCCATCTTTGGATGCGAGCAGAGGCACTGGTATAAATACCTTTGCTCTCTGAGAATAGCGATATGAGCGGCTTATGGTCAGAATCTAACTCGAACTTAAGCCCAAACAGATACTGGTGCTTTTTTTTCACCCTGTAAACGCATGCCAGAGCTTCTTTTTTCAATCGTGCTGTAGGCCCTATTGGCCTTGGATAAACTCCTGGACGCATTATCAACCGTTTGTAATGTTCTCGATTCGTTTGCTTGTTGTAACACACACCCGACCCCGTACGAAGATGCATTGCAAGCTAGCACTAAACGTTTATATGGGTCATACAGAACAAGCAGTTTGTTGGAACATAACAGATTTGTGGCTTTCTCAAAAGCAGACTCTTGTGATTTCCCCCATACCCAGTCATCTCCCTTGCATAGCAACACAAGTAGGGGTTCTAGCAAGGTGCTTAACTCGGGTAGGAAATTACCAAAATAATTGAGGAGTCCCAGGAACGACCGTAGCTCCGTCACATTCTGTGGTCTCTGCGCTTTCTTGATGGCCACCGTTTTGGCGTCGGTGGGTCTGATGCCGTCTGCCGTGATTCTTCTCCCTAAGAACTCGACCTCTGACTCCAGGAAAACATACTTCGAGCGTTTCAACCTGAGTCCCACATGATCTAGCCGACTTAGAACCTCTTCCAGGTTCTGCAAGTGTTCAATGGTGTCCCGACCTGTGATCAATATGTCGTCCTGGAAAACCACGGTGCGCAGAATCGATTTCAGCAGACTCTCCACGTTCCTTTGAAAAATAGCCGCGGCTGTTCAAATCCCAAACGGGCATCTATTGTAGATGAACAGACCTTTGTGCGTGTTGATGCAGGTGAGGCTTTTCAAGGATTCCACCAGCTCCTGTGTCATGTAGGCCGAGGTCAGGTCCAATTTGGTGAACGTCTTCCCTCCTGCCAGCGTCGTAAATAGGTCATCTGCCTTGGGTAGCGGGCACTGGTCCTGCAGTGAAAAATGGTTAATCGTTACTTTATAGTCCCCACAAATTCTGACCGTGCCATCGCCCTTGAAAACCGGAACAATCGGACTGGCCCACTCATTGAACTCAACCGGCGCGATGATGACCTCTTGTTGCAGCCTGTCCAGCTCGATCTCCACTTTCTCTCGCATGATGTATGGCATCACACGTGCCTTGTGGTGGATGGGTCGTGTACTGGGAACAAAGTGGATCTGTACCTTCTCCCCAGAGAAATTTCCGATGCCTGGCTCAAACGACGGGAACTTGCTCAAAACCTGGGCACATAAGGCGTCGTCGATGGACGAAAGCGCTCAGATGTCGTCCCAGTTCCAGCGGATTTTTCCCAGCCAGCTTCCGCTGAACATGTGGGGCCATCTCCTGGTACAATCCATAGTGGTAGTTAATGCACCGCTCCATCATAGGAGACTTTTACTGTGGCACTGCCAATTACAGGGATCAGTTCTTTAGTGTAAGTTCTCAACTTGGTATGAATAGGGCTCAGCTTGGGCCTTTATGCCTTGTTGCACCACAGCCTCACAAAGGCCTTTTTGCTCATGATGGACTGACTCGCATCCATGTCCAATTCCATGGATACTGGAATTCCATTCAGATCAACTTTTAACATGATCGGTGAACATTTCGTGGTGAAGGTGTGTACCCCGTACACTTCTGCCTCCTCGGTCCGAGTCTCTAGTTCAGTTTAATCCGCCATGGATCAGTCTTCCTCTGCAACGTGGTGGTTTGCAGGGTTTGCAGCTCGTCTGCACATTCGCTGGAGATGTCCCATTGTTCCACAGCCTTTGCACGCATAGTGTTTGAAGCAGCATTGATGGGCTCGATGATCACCTCCGCACCAACAAGGTGTTAATTGCCTTGCATTCACACTTGATGGCGGACTCTGAGTCATCTGAGGTCGTGCAGCTGCAGGCGTGTACATTCTGCCATATGCATTCCTGCCTGAAAACGATGTTGATTTGTGTACAGTACTTGCTGATGCATCTTTATGCTGTGAGATTTGTTTGGTGTTATGGCTGGTGGACATAAATGCCTGGGCTATCGTTATGGCTTTACTTAGGTTCGGTTTCAACAGTCAATAGTTTGCGAAGGATAACCTCATGGCCAATGCCATGCACAAAAAAGTCTCTTAGCATTTACTCCAGGAATCCACCAAATTCGCAATGTCCTGCAAGGCGCCTTAGTTCGGCGATGTAGCTCGCCATTTCCTGGCCTTCAGACCGTTGACATGTATAAAATTTATTCCTTGCCATCAGAACCCTCTCCTTTGGATTTAGGTGCTCCCGGACCAGCGTACACAGTTCTTCATATGATTTGGTTGTTGGTTTCACCGGAGCAAGAAGATTCTTCATGAGGCCATAGGTTGGTGCTCCGTAGACGGTGAGGATGATTACCATTGTTTGGCAGCGTTCTCATTCCCTTCCAACACGTTGGCCATGAAGTATTGGTCAAATCGCTCCACGAAGACTTCCCAATCATCACCTTCTGAGAATTTCTCCAGGATACCAACAGTTCTCTGCATTTTCACATGATGGTTCGTTATCTATTACTCGTCGGCAGTTGTTATGTCTCAAATAAAGCAATGTGACTGAGTACTGTAGACTTGAGTAAGTGTGACCTTAGTCTCTTTATTCTGACTCCAGAGTGCTGGCACAGTATGGGAGGCCTGCTTGTATGCAGTGCTCCCAAGGGATGCGCCCTCTGGTGGTGGTAGAATGCTGGTTACAAGGTGTTGCATAGATAACACCTACATATTCAATGCATGGAGGAAGTGGGTATCAGAGCATATAACTGATAACAGCAGCCACCCTCCTTTCGCCATGCTGGCTAAATTCCTGAAAAACTAAGTCAGATAGCACAGTGACTTTGACCTTTACACATCAAGCCAGTTACGTCAGCCAACCTCGGAGAGGACAGGAAGAAACAGAAGTCCCAGCTCTTCCCTTCGCGTACATCTACTAAGTCGGCGCTCACACAGCTAGCTTCGGAGATATGCCTCTACCATGACAGGCGAGGCCATCATCTGTCGGATTGCATCACTTTCAGCCGAGAGCCCATTCAAGAACGAAGAGAATTCTGCAGAGCCAACAGCCTGTGTTTCAGGTGTGGTGACCACCACAGAATGCAAGACTGCCGGACAAAGGTGCACTGCAAGGAATATCAAGGCACAGAGCACACCTCCTTCATGCACGCGACGCCAGGACAGAATGGTGGGGAGACCCATGGCGGGGAGACCCACAATGAGAAACCAATAGACGATCACCAGGTCATAGAGGCCAACACAAAGTGCACCAGAAACCTGGTTTGCCCGTCCGCACGATCTTGTTCTAAGATCGTTTTCTGCAGAATCTACCGCAGAGACGTCTCCTTGGCTATGTGGTGCTGGACGACCAATAAAACACCTGTTTCAGAGACCCCGACATCTTCGATGCTTTAGACCTCAGAGGTCTCGCCTTCCCATATAAGCTTTCCACCCGCGGCGGAGACAGGATCACGGCCAAAGGGAGACGAGCAAGCAGTCTAATCGTAGAAGCATAAGGTCACACTTACTCAAGTGCAGATGGAAAGACAGAACAGCTACCTACCATCCTCGAGAATGCCTGCATCCCCGGACCCAGAAGCAAGATCTCACTTGCTGATTTCTGCAAGAGGTTCTCCCCAGCTCAGGTCAGTGGCGTTGCAGTTACCCGTGCCAAGAGAAGATGAAAACATCATCCTCCTCATTGTAAGAAACTGCCCTGAGCTCCTCAAGATCGCTGAGTCTCACAATAGGCCAAGAGGCACACCCTGGGTACAACATACGGACCTAGGCTGGACAGTCTCCGGACAGGGTGGCCCAAGTGGGGCAAATGAGAAAGTCCATGCCTCCGTCAACCGTACTATCCTTCAGCCACCGAAGGCCATGTCCATCCGACACCAATACTCAGTTAAGACCATGACAGAAGGTGCTCACCTTGACTTGGAGGAAAACTCGGAGTTTCCTCCACTTCTCAACAATGAACCTCAGGCACTCACTCTCGCCATGCTCGTGGCTCCGAAAACTCAGCCCCTCCAGGCAACAGCTGGCAACTCTGCGCAACCGGATCCACATGGACGACGACAACGGTGACGGGCCCAACGACCTGCAGATAAACTCCGGATTCGACGACGGAAGAAGCACCTGCAGAGCCGGCAGCCCCGACACAAGACAATCGAGACAAAGCCGGACACATCTGTCAGGGATGTCGTTCTCCTCTGGTAGAAAGAACTTCCCCGAACGACTGGCCACTTGCACGTGCCTCTGAGTCCTACCCCGCCGATGACGGAAAGGTACGTAAGGTGGCTGGTATGGTCTGCAGTGATGGCACGTGTTGCAGTTACCTGAGACTGATCTTGTACTCGTACAGATGACGCCCACCGCGAAGCCATTCCCATGAACTAAGAGGAACCGAACTCTGACTAGTAAAAATTTCAATCGTTGTTATTTTTAGACGGGATGTGTGGTGGACTGTGGTGCTTCTTGACAGATTGGAGCTACCGTAGCTGTCTTACCGTTTCCCACCACTGGGTAGTGCATCCGGGAGGGCGCTGAGCACCTCGAGTCTCATCGCCAAAAGCATGCAGAAATCAAGCACAGGCAGCAGAAAGAGCGTGCGACAAACCAATCCCACCCACCCTTTCCCTCATCGACTATCTGTCCTACCTGTGACAGGGACTGTGGTTCACGTATTGGACTGGTTCTGTCAGAGTGTAGCATCCGGCGAGCAATAACTCTGATTCTCCAGCTAGCTTCAACATTACAGCGAAAAATATGGCTAAAGGTCAGAGCTTCAGAATCCAAATTGTTTAATAAATGTAGTGTAAACTGTTGGGAAAGAATAAAGACAGATCTAGAATTCTTGTAATACAACAGGAATGATCGAATGAAGCAGCAATAATGTTCAGTCACCTAAGGACTCATTTTTAGAGTGGAAGCAAGTCTTCCTCGATTCTGAGGGACTGTCTATGATGATGGTGATTTGCGATTAGACACAGACAATCAGAAAGACAGGGAGAGAAGAGAAGCACAGCCAGCAAGCCGCATGGAATTGCCTCCATTTTAGCTAGAACTATCTTTAACTTTTGTTCATCAAAAACAAAACTTCTGTGTTTGTGAACCTTCCTAGAAGTACAGCTATGTAAGTAACTTCTCCTTCTCCAATCGTTCTGGAATTATTGTATTTTATCTTTAATGTACAGTAAGAGATAAGTAACTTCTCTTTATTGCTGCTTCATATTTTTCGCTGTAATGTTGAAGCTAGCTGGAGAATCAGAGTTATTGCTCGCCGGATGCTACACTCTGACAGAACCAGTACAATTGGCCTTTACTCTTTTTCTCAGTTTTCCTGTTTCATTCTTTAATATTCCTTTCCCATTCTATGACAGTGCTTTTATCTCAAATCACACTGCAGGTTTCTTTCCCTTTCTTCTCTGATATTATTCTCTCGCTATTTATTTTAGCTACGCCTTCTGCTTCTAGTTTAAATCGGCCTTTTGAAGTGTGCAAAATGACTGCCATATTTGCCTGCAATCAGTGCATACCAAAGTAATTTATTGTTTTTGAAGTGTTTTGAGATGCCTCTGAGAGATATGAAAAACTTTTCAAATGAGTTTTCAAGGATTTAGGTATTTCTTTGTGCAGAGGAATGTTAATCCTAAAACTTCACAATTACTTCAACATCAGGGCCCTCTTTAACTGGGACTGAAATTCATCCTTGCCTGTGTTGATCTTGCAATTGATTGGGGCATTATTAAGGAACTACCTCAATTTCTGCTTTCTGTTCTATTTCAGCAAATAATACATATTCACTCTCTGAATAGTACTTGTAGCTTTCTATTTCTGTAATGCTGCCTATAAATGTTCCTTCTACTGATATCTGGAGTTCTTCCTGTCTCTAGCAGAGCACACGCCTCTGGAATACAATGATGAACATCAACACCTCTCTCATTTAATTGGTGGGCTTCTCCTTGAACCTATAACTTTGCTCCAAGTGGTATTTTAGCTGGGGCATTTTTGTGGGATGCTTAAGGTTTCCTCAATACATTCAACTGATTTATAATTTTTTTTAAATTACTGCCCACTGACTTTTAGCACCTTCACTCTATCTTGCTTCTGTACTGAATTCTCATTTGTAATGACAGGGTTTTTTTTTCTGAGTGAAGAATGTGTTTAATATTAATTGTTTATTTACACAAACACGGGGATGGCAAACTACATCTTTAGTTACAGAATATGCTACAGATAAATTCAGGATGTCAAAAGAAATCAGCAACTGCTTGTGTTTCTGGGGGGTAAGAATATTTATTGAATTGTACAGATATCTTTGCAGGAAACTTTTACGCAATGCTCCCGGCATTGGAAGCAATCCTGGGCCACAGATCTGCACATTCCTTGGCAACAGGGCCCGTGATCGCACAGCCTTTCATTTCTCCTTTGTTATTTACTATTACCCCCGCATTATGCTGAAGCTTTCCAACAGTCCATGATCCAGTCATAATTGTTCCTTGGTGTCGTGTGACGTAGTTACACTGCTCTGCTAAATGGTATAAAGCTGTGATGAAACACATATATTAGTGAGCAGATCCTGCTTGTCCTTTTCAGATGAACCAGAAGCTTTACTATACTGCTTAGATCTTTGAATGAATTTAACCCGCTCTGTGGGCTTTCTGAAATTCAAATTCTCCGGGGGGACTTAATTAAAATGCTGCCATTTTATTCCTGTGCCGTGTTGTTGCAGCAGTTATTAGGTGCAACCTCTATTTGTACTCCAACTTAGACTTTTGCTTTAAGGCCTCTCAAATTTAGTTTGGTTCTTTCCTTATTGTACAAGCAGATTAAGTGCTATTCAAAAAGGAGTTAGATGAAGTCCTTACTACTAGGGGGATCAAGGGGTATGGCGAGAAAGCAGGAATGGGGTATTGAAGTTGCATGTTCAACCATGAACTCATTGAATGGCGGTGCAGGCCTACTCCTGCACCTATTTTCTATGTTTCTATGTTTCTATGTGGCACCATGAGCTTTAGTCGAGCTTAGAGGCCTGGAGTAACAAAAGAAATTAGCATTAATTAACGTAAACATATTCCACTTCCCAGCACTTGCGGCTCAGTGGAAGGTGGCTCTTGAGGTTGCACTGTCTAATGGATGGAGAGATCATTGATGAATTTCAGCGCCCCCCACCCCCCCGCCCCCGCCCTTCTTTTCATATGTTTGTAATGTCTGTTCTGCTAAAAACTCCCTATTATCTGGAGGAAAAAACTTGTCCCACTCTTTTGGGCCCCTGAAACTGCATGATGTTTTAGTGTAGACCTGTTACCTGACGTTATGCTAATGCAGGACCAGGAGGAGTTATTGGACACTCGGGTATTAACTTTCTTTCATTCAGCGGTCTAAGGTAATTCCGTATGTTCCAAGGAGTGGGACTAAGCTTTAATATCTTCTGTTCTCACTGGAATGTTGTTCTAACCACTTGGACAACAGCATCTAGTTCAAGATATAGGTTTTGATCAGGCTGTCTTGACCAATTCACTAAGCGGTTTCTTTTGATTGAGTTACTAATAATGTTTTTAGAGAAGTACAATACTATTTTTGTTTTCAACTTGTTTCAGGATTTTTTTGTAATCCAAGGTCAATGAAAATGAATAATTTTATTAAAGTTTTAAATCAGCATTACGGGAGCTCATAGCAGTTTGCAGGGTCTGCTATGTGACAGTCTTTGTCTGCTGCAGCCTGGCACAAACCAGTTTCTTACATTGATGCAATGCCAGATATGCTGCCTGTTTAAGCTATGTCCCCAATGGTACATTCACATCAAATCAGCTTTGTTTCGCACTGACGCTGCAGTTATGGTGTATCTGCAGCCAGAATGAAACAGAGTGAGACCCCTTGGAGGAGACGGCCTCACGATGCTTTGCTTTGGATTTAGATCAGGCACCCGTTGAGCACTCCAAATTTTGTATCAGTGTGAAGCAGTTTTGGCTTCACGTTGATGCTGAACTTTCAGCCTGTGAATGCATCATAAGTTTCACATGCAAACTGAAATATACAGGAAGCAAAGAGTAGAAGTAAATGAGTACTTTTCAGAATGGCAGGCAGTGACTAGTGGGGTACCGCATGGTTCTGTGCTGGGGCCCCAGCTGTTTACATTGTACATTAATGATTTAGACGAGGGGATTAAATGTAGTATCTCCAAATTTGCGGATGACACTAAGTTGGGTGGCAGTGTGAGCTGCGAGGAGGATGCTATGAGGCTGCAGAGTGACTTGGATAGGTTAGGTGAGTGGGCAAATGCATGGCAGATGAAGTATAATGTGGATAAATGTGAGATTATCCATTTTGGTGGTAAAAACAGAGAGACAGATTATTATCTGAATGGTGACAGATTAGGAAAAGGGGAGGTGCAACGAGACCTGGGTGTCTTGGTACATCAGTCATTGAAGGTTGGCATGCAGGTACAGCAGGCAGTTAAGAAGGCAAATGGCATGTTGGCCTTCATAGCGAGGGGATTTGAGTACAGGGGCAGGGAGGTGTTACTACAGTTGTACAGGGCCTTGGTGAGGCCACACCTGGAGTATTGTGTACAGTTTTGGTCTCCTAACTTGAGGAATTCTTGCTATTGAGGGAGTGCAGCGAAGATTCACCAGCTGATTCCCGGGATGGTGGGACTGACATATCAAGAAAGACTGGATCGACTGTGCTTGTATTCACTGGAGTTCAGAAGAATGAGAGGGGATCTCATAGAAACGTTTAAAATTCTGACGGGTTTAGATAGGTTAGATGCAGGAAGAATGTTCCCAATGTTGGGGAAGTCCAGAACCAGGGGTCACAGTCTAAGGATAAGGGGTAAGCCATTTAGGACGGAGATGAGGAGAAACTTCTTCACCCAGAGAGTGGTGAACCTGTTGGATTCTCTACCACAGAAAGTTGTTGAGGCCAATTCACTAAATATATTCAAAAAGGAGTTAGATGTAGTCCTTACTACTAGGGGGATCAAGTGGTATGGCGAGAAAGCAGGAATGGGGTACTGAAGTTGCATGTTCAGCCATGAACTCATTGAATGGCGGTGCAGACTCGAAGGGCCGAATAGCGTACTCCTGCACCTATTTTCTATGTTTCTATGTTTTTATAACATTTACACTTACTTAAGTAAAAGGACATCGAAAATGCTTAAGATTACATAGCAAATGGCTAGCCAAACCAGATATCAGAGGAAGATAGTCATCCATACTTTGTTTGTAGGAATGAATTATCAGTGGATAAAGATTGTATCATGTGGGGTGCAAGAGTAGTTATCCCAAATAAGTTCAGGTCCAAATTGTTAGGAGATTTTCATGACCAGCACCTGGGAATGTGCTTGACCAAGAATTCTGCACGCAGTTACTTGTGGTAGCCAGGTAGATAAAGATATAGAGTACATCATTAGTCAGTGTACAACATGTCAATCAGTAAGCAAGAAACCATCATCAGTACCATTACAGCCATGGAAATGGCCTCCCAGGGTGTGGCAAAGGTTACATATAGATTTTGCTGAGCTAGAAGGACAGCAATTGTTCATCGTCGTTGATAGTCATTCAAAGTGAGTAGAAGTGTTTCCAATGTGGAAAATAACAAAAGTAAAACACTAGACAATTTGTGAAGATTGTTTTCTTCATATGGCCTCCCAGAAGAAATTGTGTCTATAATGGGCCACAATTTTGTTCAGAAGAATTTGCACAGTTCATGAGCAGAAAAGGTGTGAAACTTACCAAAGTTCCACCACACCACCCTGGTTCACATGGTGCAGCAGAGCGCACAGTACAAATTGTAAAATGTGCCCTCATCAAGCAAATATTGGATCCAAATCTAAAGAAACAGCAGTTGTCATTGGACCACAAACTGCCAAATTTTCTGATTACTTATCATAATACTCCTCATAGAACTACTGGTAGAACACCAGCAGAATTGTTTCTCAAACGACAGCCATGAATCAGGTTCTTATTGTTAAAGCCAAACTTGGCGAAGTCAATGGAAGAAAAATAATCAAGATATTTGGTCAAGATGTATGATCATGGAAAGGTTAGGTTTGTTCACATTGATCATATTTTACCTACAGATGTGGAAAGAGTTGAAAGTTGGAATGATTTGATTATTTCTGATGAGTCAGATTGTTTTGCTATAAGTAGAGTACCAGTAGCGAATCCTATATCAGATGTACTAGAAACTAGTCTAAGAGAAAGTCAGAATTTAAGTCTGAGTCCGAGTCAGCAGACAAACAATCTGAAGTTGTAGAGAGTCCAAACGTAGATCAAGAGTTGCCCATGGAGAAAAACTCTCTTCAGGCTCAGTCTAGAATGAGTTTAAGTTTGACACCAAGTTTGGAAAGTTCTGTTCAAGAGAGAAGGTATCCTCTTCGAAACAGAAAATCAGTGATGAAGCTTGATTTGTAAATATGGAAAAATAAGTTCATATCTTTTGTATATAACCATGCAAGTTATGCATAATGATTATTTTGTTATGATTACTTGTTCATTGAGGAGGGAGAAGTGTAATAGAGCTCCCCCTAGTGGACTACTGCTCGATCTTGTGGACTACTGTGGTAATGCAACTAATGATGTAAATAATAAAAGGGTCATGTGGCAAAGTGAAATGATGACAGTTTCTGTTAAGAGTCATCTTGTGTAGTGTGCTTATTAGTGATGTCCTAAGGGTATATCACACATACTATGTAATTATAAGTAGCTGTGTGCTTCCTGTTAATTGCCTCATAAGGACATAATGATTGGCTAATCATTGAGTTCAATAGTTTGTAAAAAGAAACTGAGTAGCAAATAGCAGCGACACTCACTGTGTAAGGAATAATTAAATATTAAGTCAATTTCTTTAAGTGAACTTTGCCTCGTTATTAGTTGACAACAAAATTGCTTAATCATTTACCTTTCACCTGTTATGTCCAAACGAACACTCGAATTGGTGGGGTAATAACTAATTGCTTTTATTTCCTGACCAAAAATATTCCCGTCAAAGAATAACAAAGTAATAGAAAAGAAGTGTAATTGCTGCCATGTGCCTACTTCCATCAGGAGGCCATCTAGTGTCCAATTAATAATATGCAAGTACCTACCTATTCTTCCTTATTAGCAGTATGCTGTCAACATAATTCACGCACCAAAGATAGATGCATGCAATGGTGTATCCTTTTTTAACAGCATCTGCTATTGTAGTTGCCCAAAATGTCTTTGTTCTGACAGCCCAACAGTATGACACAAGGTACCTCTCAAACTGAAACACTCCAGAAGCATCTCACACTCTACCGACTGGCTCCATGTAGCTAGAAAACATTCCAAACACAAGACTACCTCTCAGTCGCGTGACCGCAACATCTGGAGAACGTGAGGTGCCACAAACAATGCCACTCCTTAGGTGATTGACTCCAAAGGGTTTTCCATTATTACGGACACAGCAGATGGCTCTTGCAGTTGTCTACAATACATTATGTTGTTTAAAAGTCCAGTTTAATTTAGAAAATGGCAGTATGTGGTGACAGCTGGTCCCTTAGATGACTAGTTCAATTTCCATAAATTTCCTAAGTATATACTCAGAAGTAATGAATCATGTTTTCATAAGAACATAAGAAATAGGAGCAGGAGTAAGCCACCTGGCCCCTCGAGCCTGCTCCACCATTTAATATCATGGTTGAACTGATCATGGACTCAGCTCCACTTCCCTGCCTGCTCACCATAACCCTTTATTCCCTTATCGCTCAAAAATCTGTCAATTTCCGCCTTAAATATATTCAATGACCCAGCCTCCACAGCTCTCTGGGGCAGAGAATTCCATAGATTTACAAACTTCTGAGAGAAGAAATTCCTCCTCACCTCAGTTTTAATTGGGCGGCCCTTTATTCTGAGACTATGTCCCCTAGTTTTAGTTTCCCCTATGAGTGGAAATATCCTCTCTGCATCCACCTTGTCGAGTCCCCTCATTATCTTATATGTTTCGATAAGATCACCGTTCATTCTTCTGAACTCCAATGAGTATAGGCCCAACCTACTCAACCTATCTTCATAAGTCAACCCCCTCATCTCCGGAATCAACCTAGTGAACCTTCTCTGAACTGCCTCCAATGCAAGTCTATCCTTCCTTAAATACGGAGACCAAAACTGTACGCAGTACTCTAGGTGTAGCCTCACCAATACCCTGTACAATTGGAGGAAGGCCTTCTCTGCTTTTATACTTCGTGCTAGTTTACTTCCATAATTTATCTTCCCTCTCTATCATTTTTTTAGTCGTTCTTTGCTGGCTTTTAAAAGTTTCCCAATCCTCTGGCCTGCCACTAGTCTTGGCCACTTTGTATGCCCTTGTTTTCAATTTGATACCATCTCTTATTTCCTTAGTTAGCCACAGATGGCTATCCCTTCCTTCTCTTACAGTCTTTCCTTCTCATTGGGATATATTTTTGGTGCGAGTTATGAAATAGAAACATAGAAACATAGAAAATAGGTGCAGGAGTAGGCCATTCGGCCCTTCGAGCCTGCATCACCATTCAATGAGTTCATGGCTGAACATGCAACTTCAGTACCCCATTCCTGCTTTCTCGCCATACCCCTTGATCCCCCTAGTAGTAAGGACTACATCTAACTCCTTTTTGAATATATTTAGTGAATTGGCTTCAACAACTTTCTGTGGTAGAGAATTTCACAGGTTCACCACTCTCTGGGTGAAGAAGTTTCTCCTCCTCTCGGTCCTAAATGGCTTACCCCTTATCCTTAGACTGTGACCCCTGGTTCTGGACTTCCCCAACATTGGGAACATTCTTCCTGCATCTAACCTGTCTAAACCCGTCAGAATTTTAAACATTTCTATGAGATTCCCTCTCATTCTTCTGAACTCCAGTGAATACAAGCACAGTTGATCCAGTCTTTCTTGATATGTCAGTCCCACCATCCCGGGAATCAGTCTGGTGAACCTTCGCTGCACTCCCTCAATAGCAAGAATGTCCTTCCTCAAGTTAGGAGACAAAAACTGTACACAATACTCCAGGTGTGGCCTCACCAAGGCCCTGTACAACTGTAGCAACACCTCCCTGCCCCTGTACTCAAATCCCCTCGCTATGAAGGCCAACATGTCATTTGCTTTCTTAACCGCCTGCTGTACCTGCATGCCAACCTTCAATGACTGATGTACCATGACACCCAGGTCTTGTTGCACCTCCCCTTTTCCTAATCTGTTACCATTCAGATAATAGTCTGTCTCTCTGTTTTTACCACCAAAGTGGATAACCTCACATTGATCCACATTATACTTCATCTGCCATGCATTTGCCCACTCACCTAACCTATCCAAGTCACTCTGCAGCCTCATAGCATCCTCCTTGCAGCTCACACTGCCACCCAGCTTAGTGTCATCTGCAAATTTGGAGATACTACATCCCCTCGTCTAAATCATTAATGTCTCCTTAAATATCTACCACTGCTCATCAACCGTCCCATACTTTAATCTATTTAACCAGTCCACTTAGCCAACTCTGCCCTCATACCTTTGTATTCTGCTTTAATTAAGCTTAGGACACTGATTTGAGATCCAACTTTCTCACCCCCTAACTGAATTTGAAATTTAACCATGTTATGGTCACTCATTCCTCGAGGATCCTTTACTATGAGATCATTAATTAATCCTGTGTCATTATACAGTACCAGATCTAAGATAGCCTGCTCCCTGGTTGGATCCACAACGTACTGTTCAAGGAAACTATCCCGGATACATTATTTTCAGGATACGAGCTCCTGTTTTATGATTATATTTTTAAAAGGGAGTTTGTGCTCATCAAGGTGGGGAATCTCGGCCTCATAGGGAATGCAACAATGTTTTAATTTTTGCATCAAGAAGGTCAAATAGAAGACATGTTAGACGCAGACTAAAGCTGCCGCTATTCTGCACCAATAATGCATATGACGTCAGTAGAATACCTTATAGGCATTCCTTCAGTCATTCTGATTGAATTTCTTAATGTGATTATAGGCAGTTTTCTGTTATGGGATTTGGTTTCTTTTACTTTATTCAGCATATTGAGAAACTGGCTCAATCACTCCCAGTCCTCAATGCCAATCCTGATGTTTCAATGACAATGTCAAGTTAAGTACCTCGAGATCATGCACCAGGCTCATCCAAGGGGAAGACTCCCAACATTTACTAATGCTGATCTAAAGGAGCTGGGAACACTCTTCTACCTGTTGAGAGCTGCCAAGCCAGCACCATTCCCATGACAGCCCAGCTACGATCTCAAACCCATGTAAGGAATTGTTGACAGGATTCCTGCATCTTCGTCATTCAGTGATATACCCTGCCAACTGCAACTCTGTTTATACATGTTATTTATAATAGGAAATAAGCCTGTGCAATGCTACATCATAGATTCTAGAAATACTGGGACATTACAACGCTGTGCAGCACGGCACAAGAGCACCAGTACCAGTAGAAGATGCTAGCCAAGATCTTTTTTTTTTACAAGTAGCAGATGAGAAATAGAAAGATAAAGATTTGTGTACTTGAGGTAAGTTAACTAATTTGTTATGAATCGCCACCATGAACTGACAGTTGCATGGAGCTCCAGCTTCTTTTCTGCACTCACACCAGCCAATACTGTGATGGATTTGCTGGTGCTCGTGAACTTATTTATAATGGTGTTATCCAGTTAGCTCAAATGCCTTTGTCTGATAAGACCACAGTGAAACAACTTAAGAAGATCAATGACTGTTTCCCAAATTTTCCTTCCTTTGCTGTTCTCGATATATCTTTGGAGTACCCTTCGTATGTCATATTGACAATGGGATCCATTTTATAACATAATTAGACAGATTTTTTTCCTTGATGTGTTCTCCCACATATTTTACTAACTGAGAAACAGCGCATTGATGGGAGGCAGAAGGGGTTTGCACCAATTGCCTACGCTTTCTTTCCCATGTGTCCCTTCACTGCAATTAGCTCAATATGTAAGGTAAAAGAAAACGTTCTGCAATTTGGAATTGAAGAATCCATTGTGTTCCAGAGGGTAATCTCAAACCCCGATCTAAATGTAGGTATGTGTATGGCATTAGTTTACTTTGGATTAACCTTATTAGCTGAAGGCTTCTCAGCTGTCTGAAAATCAGAATACCATCTCAGAAAATATACATTGGAGTTGTTTTGCAACAGTTGAGATGTTCTACATTTCTTCAACAGTTAGGCTGAGTCTGAATTGAGGTGAATATATTTCCAACGCATGAGCTTGGAACTCAGCACTCACTGGTTTCCCCACTTCGCAATCATCAGCTAAACATTGCAGAGCAGTGAAACCTGAAAGGAAGGACAGAGAGCAGCAAGAAATAAAGGTTTGTGTTGCATGTGACAAGTTTAATTAGCTGATTGAACAACTGAATCTTGAAAGAGAAACATGAAATGAAGATACTGCAAGGGCTCAGTAATGCACTGACCTATTTCTGAAGCTTAAATTTATTCTCGTTTATCACAAAGATAACAAAAGTGACTTTTATGTCAACTTGATTATATGTTCATCGAATTGTAGGAAAAAAATGTAATCTGAAGATGGCAGATAGAAATTTCTGTAAGTGTCACCATATCTTATCCTTGTAAATAATTATATTAAATACAGATAAACCAATAAGAATTAGCAAAGTAGTTCTGCCTATCAGCAGTTGAGCTTATCAAAGATTTAACTACTCCTCTCATTTTGGTTGGGACCAGACAAGGTTATTGCGATGAAAAGTTTAGCTTTCTATTAATATAAAAGTAAAGAATTAATTTGGATTTATATAGTGCCTATTCACAACCTTAGAACATTCGAGAGTGCTTTACAGCTAGTGACATCCTTTTCTTTGTTTAAAATGTAGTCACTGTTATAATGTAGGAAATGTGACAGCCAATTAGCGCATAGCAGGGACACACAACTAGCAATGAAGTAAATGACCAGGTCTTCAGTTTAAGGTGTTGGGTTGAGGGATCAATGTTAGCCAGGATACTGTGGAGAACTCTCCTGCTCATCTTCAAATAGTGCTGTGGGATCTTTTATATCCCCCCGAAAGGGCAGACAGTGCAGCACTCTCCCAGTGCAGCTTTTAGTTTCCAATATTCGAATTCAATATGCAATTCATCTTTCAGTATTGTACCCAGTACCCGCAAATTTCCTCCATCGCCCCTTATTTCCTAGATTATGTGGCCCAGTGGATTTTTTGTTCTTCAATCCATTTACACGATGTGGGTAATTTTCATTTTCATCACTTGCCCACCCATTATAGAACCGGTCCAATTTTCATTTCTGTTGATTCCCATGGAAATGAAATGGTGTGAGTAAACAGCTCTGCCACTTTACTGCCCAAATGGTGAGGATGAATATCACCACCAGCCCCCACCCACATGCCACCATATGTCTAGGTGAGACAGTTTTCACTTTACAACCCATTTTTGCTTGCTGTACTTTTGAAAGTCTTTGTTGGTTCTAATCCATTCTGTCATATATTATATGAAGCCTTTTTGACTTTATTTCCCATTAATCCCTCATAGCATTGCAAAGCAGAAGTCACAATCAAGTAGTCTTCAGGTTTTTAAAAATTCATTCATGGGATGTGGGCATCGCTGGCAAGGCCAGCATTTATTGCCCATCCCTAATTGCCCATGAGAGGGTGGTGGTACACAACTGAGTGGCTTGCTAGACCATTTCAGAGGGCAGTTAAGAGTCAACCACATTGCTGTGGGCCTTGAGTCATATATAGGCCAGACCAGATAAGGATGGCAGATTTCCTTCCCGAAAGGAGATTGTCATAAAAACCAAATGGGCTTTTATGACAATCTGAAAGTTTCATGGTCACCATTGCTGATACTAGCTTTTATTCCAGATTTATTTAATTGAATTTAAATTCCCCAGCTGGCATGGTGGAATTTGATCTCCTGTCTCTGGATCAGTAGTCCAAGCCTTTGGATTATTAGTCCAGTAACATAACCACTATGGTATCATTCCCCTGCTTAGGCTAAGTGGGGTTAGAGTGCGGATGATAATTGGACTAGGCCAAGCATGTGAAGTCCCCATTTTAAAGTCATATTCTTATTTTCCATTGTAAATGAATACATTCACATTTATAATGGGCCGTAATTTGTGGTCCCTATGGGCGTGCACAAGGTGCACACGTGATCGTAGGGGCCGCACAACTTCCAGGTTTAGGCATGCGCTGTGCATGCACTAAAACCTGGAACTTGCAATTTGTCAAGAATTCTCTTGATAGATCTAACACATCCTTGGGAAAAGGGCATCTGTGAGCGAACTTCTGCCCAGCAAATGCCCATGAAATTCTTACATAAGAGTTTTAAAAAAAACAGAAAACTAAAATGTTATCAATAATTTATACATTTAAAAACCTGTGAAATAAGGTAAGTTTATTTTTAGCCCCTTTAAAACATGTAAATTTACTTTTCAAAAAATTATTTTTTTGTTTTAAATATTTAATTAAATGCCATTTTAATAAATGTTAAATATGTTAAGTTTTTTTATTTATTTGAAGGGTAGATATATTTTGGGGGGGTATTCCCATTCATACATGAATGGGGATCCCCTTCTGTCATTCGTTGGGCCACCCTACATGATCCTAGGGGTGCTTGCGAACCACATGTACCCCTGAGATCCTCCTGCACGTACCCGGAGAGACCCAGGACCGCAAATCTCCATACCTCCCGGACCACCAGGTATGCAAGCATTTTATTTGTGGATCAGAGCATTTCCCCACAGGAAGCCTCCAACCGCAAATTCAGGGCCAATGAAAACCGCAAGCTTGTTAGCTGTCATTACACACTTCCACCAGTGGAGGTACTGCAGCACAACCACTGGCAGATGGGTGTAATTTTACATAAACAGTTATGATTATAAATGTTAAGGTTGACAGAAAATGCATGCAGATGTAAATAGATATAGATGTTTCATGAGGAGGCTGCAAGGAGAATGGCCTTCCTTGCCATTCTATGACACTATTCCCATAGATCAGAATTGTAGCTTGACAGCATGGTGTTAGAAAACAGGGTGAAGGCTGCAAGTACCCAGTATCTTCATTGGCTGGGTTATCCCTATGCTGCATGGCTGCCTTCTTGAACCGCTGCAGTCTGTGTGGTGAATGTATTATCACAGTGCTGTTAGGGAGGGAGTTCCAAAATTTTGATCCAACTATACTGAAGGAACGGCGATATATTTCCAAGTCAGGATCGTGTGTGACTTGGAAGGGAACTTGCAGGTGATGCTGTTCCCATCACCATCACCTGCAAGTCTGTTGAAGAAGACTTGGCGAGTTGCTGCAGTAACTTGTAGATGGTAGAAAGGCTTTGGCAAGTCAGGAGGTGAGATACTTGCTGCAGAATACCTAGCCTCTGACGTGGTCTTGCAGCCACAGTATTTATGTGGCTGGTTCAGTTAGGTATATGGTCAATGCTAACACCCAGGATGTTGATGGTGGGGGATTCGGCGATGGTAATGCTGTTGATGTAATTACTACCTATCTCTGTAATCCCCTCCAGCCCCACAACATCCCCGAGATCCTCGAGCATCCCTGATTATAATCGCTCAACCATTGGTGGCCGTGCCTTCTGTTGCCTAGGCCTCAAGCTCTGGAACTCATTGCCTAAACCTCTCCGCTTCTCTACTTCTCTTTCCTCCTTCAAGACGCTCCTTAAAACCTGTCTCTTTGACCAAGCTTTTGGTCACCTGCGCTAACTTCTACTTATGCAGCTCGGTGTCAAATTAAAAAAATATATATCATAATACATCATCTGTGAAATGCCTTGGTACGTTTCACTATGGTAAAGGTGCTATATTAATACAAGTTGTTGTTGTTGTTGTTGAATGTCAAGGGGAGGTGGTTAGACTGTCGCTTGTTGGAGATGGTCATTGCCTGGCACTTGTGTGGCACGAATGTTACCTGCCACTTATCAGCACAAGCCTGAATGTCATCCAGGTCTTGTTCCATATGGGCATACACTGCTTCATTATCTGAAGAGTTGCGAACTGGATACTGTGCAATCATCAGCAAAATTCCCCACTTCTGACCTTATGATGGAGGGAAGGTCATTTGTTGAAGCAGCTGAAAATGGTTGGGCCTAGGAACTGCCCTGAAGAACTCCTGCAGCAATGTGCTGGGGCTGTGATGATTGGCCTCCAACAATCATCTTCCTTTGTGCCAAGTATGACTCCAGCCAGCGGAGAATTTTCCCCCGATTCCCATTGACTTCAATTTTACTAGGGCTCCTTGATGTCACACTCGGTTAAATGCTGTCTTGATGTCAAGGGCAGTCATTCTCACCTCAACTCTGGAATTCAGCTCTTTTGTCCATGTTTGGACCAAAGCTGTAATGAGGTCTGGAGCCGAGTGGTCCTGGCGGAACCCAAATTGAGCTTTGGTGAGCAGCCTATTAGTGAGTAAGTGCCGCTTGATAGCACTGTCAACGACACATTCCGAGACTTTGCTGATGAATGAGAGTAGACTGATGGGGCGGTAATTGGTCAGATTGGAATTGTCCTGTTTTTTTATGGACAGGACATGCCTGGGCAGTTTTCCATATTGTCAGGTAGTTACCAGTGCTGTAGCTGTACTGGAATAGCTTGGTTAGAGGCGCAGCTAGTTCTGAATCATGAGTCTTCAGCACAACAGCCAGGGTGTTGTCGGAGTCTATTGCCACTGTATCCAGTGCGCTCAGTCATTTCTTGATATCACGTGGAGTGAATCGAATTGGCTGAAGACTGGCTTCTGTGATGGTGGGGACCTCAGGAGGTGGCCGAGATGGATCATCCACTCGGCGCATCTGGCTGATGGTTGCAAACGCTTCAGCCTTGTGTTTTGCACTTGTGTGCTGGGCTCCGCCATTATCGAGGATGAAAATATTTACAGAGCCTCCTCCTCCCGTTAGTTGTTTAATTGTCCACCACCATTCACAACTGGATGTGGCAGGACTGCAGAGCTTTGATCTGATCCGTTGGTTGTGGGATCGCTTAGCTCCGTCTATAGCATACTGCTTCCACTAGAGGTGCCCGAGTAGCAGATGGCATAGCACTATATCTAGCTCTCTGCTGATTTGCATCCTGTAAAGACAGTTCCATATTGTCACTTCCAGGTAGCTATGACAGTGCCTACCAGTATGGATGATGGCATTGATCACCCCGGCATCCAGCCCCACTGACAGCATGACATATTGTGATTGGCATGTTTCCAGTGTTATTCATGGTTTAAGTATGAACAGATGGTAAAATGACACATAGCCCATTGCATGTTGGACCATTCATGCAGTATAAGAACATAAGAAATAGGAGCCGGAGTAGGCCATTAGGCCCCTCGAGCCTGCTCTGTCATTTAATAAGATCATGGCTGATCTGATCATGGACTCAGCTCCACTTCCCTGTTTGCTCCCCATAACCCTTTATTCCCTTATCGCTCAAAAATATGTCTATCTTCACCTTAAATATATTCAATGACCCAGCCTCCACAGCTCTCTGGGGCAGAGAATTACATAGATTTACAACTCTCAGTTTTAAATGGGTAGCCCCTTATTCTGAGATTATGTCCCCTAGTTTTAGTTTCCCCTAGAAGTGGAAATATCCTCTCTGTATCCATATAGCTGCACGTATCTATTGCATCTTGCATTACAAAAGTGATATAATTGCCAATAAGGACACTACTTATATGGTATTGCTGGTAATGACTGGTTCAGAGCACACAAATGGTTTTATGACCCTACGTAAAACATCAGTCTCGGTTTGTATAATATGTCATTATGTACCAATTGAAGTCAACATGCCCCACTCACTGCACACATGGCGATTCTTCACTTACTGCTTTGGATCGGATTTCTTTGGCATACAAAGGCTGCAAAAACTCAGATGGTCCTTCTAACCGCAGGCCCTTGTCAGTGATTCTTAGATGCCCCATGCCATCCTGCAATGGAAAAAGAACATTAAAAATCAAAACTCAGGAATGCAAGAGATAAATAAATCATTTTTAATTGCCTGCGAGGAGCAAGATTAATGTGTTAAGAATAATGTGCTCAGGTGAAGAATCTATCTTCCCACTATTAGAATTGATCCAAGAGATCATGTTGCTTCTCCATTAAATGGTATCAGTACTGAATCTGGAGTACTTTTGGCTACCATCAGGCAAAGTAGTTCCCTTTGACCCTAACCTTGCTCGTAATAACATTTTAGTAAAGGGGAGGAACCTTGAAGTAAATATTAGGTCAGCCACAACTTGACCATATCCCCAAATTGTCTAATAATTTAGTTAGGAGAGGGCTTCTTCCTCTGGGATTCTGCAGTCCTGTCCTTTTCCATTAATAGGGAGGGGCGGAAGAGCATTTGATATGTTACCTATTGCAACTCAGTCTCGCTTTTTTGCGTTCTCCTGATTGCTGGAGGAGTCCGCAAGATTAACAGGCTAATAATATTGGGCAAACATTGAAATATGCATGTATAAACATATATTTTTATACTAACAGAAATAAAAAATACTTAAATGGCACACACACACCGTGAGCTAAATCAGAGCCAATTACATTGCAAGACACTTTAACTATCCAATCCCTTGAAGTGGAGAAGTCTATAAAATTCAGCGCAGTCACTTTCTTAAAGAATTCAGTGAAATCTATTACATACTGAGCAGTTAGACATCTCACTTGGGAGATTCCCCGAGGACAAATTCATTGTTATCTGAAATTCCATTGAAGTAAACAGGAGGGAAATCCATATGCAGAAACAGACGCTCTTTACTGGAAGTAGCTCGTCAGAATCAGTGTTCGGTAGGGAGTTTAGTAGCATACCGTGTGGGTGCCTTTTACACTCTCAGCTAATATGGTTTACAACCTGCATCCATTTTAATTTGTGCATGTGTCTGTGTATTTGAGCCCTGGTGTCTCTTACCCATTAGTATGAATGAGTGCCTGCAATTTGCATCCATAAATACTTGTGTAAAATTGCTAATGTAAAAGTCATGAACATTTTGGGCTTACACAATTCATTCAACCTGCACTATCTGCAGACAGAATGAGCTCCACATAGCTGACATAAAAATTCAGTTATATGGCTCCGCTGAGCTGTTTATAGTAAGCAATGACCCCAAACTGGCATACTAAATAGGACTAGGACAGACATGATTGATCTATCTTACAGACCACATTTTATAAAGTCTCCCAGTGTAAATGAGAAGCTGGTACTCTGACACCATATGTGGACTATGCAACTACAGTAGCTGCTCTTTAAAGGGCTTCAAAATAGCACAGTCCAATTTCAAAGATTAAATGGGGGTGGGGAGGGGTGGGCACTAAAAGACTATTTGCCTTATTTATGAAAAGGGAATTGAGAAACCACACACCGCTGCTGCAACCCAATTTAATCTTTGTCTTAGTTTTAATAAACATGATGATAGAAAACTTCAGGGAAAAATAGGGTCCAGTAAAAGCTCATGTGGTGGAAAATAAGATTGCAATGAAGGACAAGTACTGCTCTAAGCAAAATGATGGTAATGTGTCAGAGTTCTTCAAGGGAGTGAATCTGCCTGAAAAATCTAAAACAAAATTCTTTTTTAGATTTACACCAATTCTCATTATAATATTTAAAGATGAAATTTTGTATTTTTCTGTCATTGTAGCATGAACATCACAATAATGCTCCCCTAATGTCAGTGTAGCATGAAGTGATATAAGCTGTCCCCTAATGGATGCAAATGACAGCTGAGAATTCCACTGATATATGATAGCAGTTATTTTTATGCTGCTAGTGCTCTGTGCTCTGAGCTCACTGCCTATTGTAGGAAGTAGGGAGGTCACACTGAAGGATGGGAGAGTAGAGATCATGCTTGAATAAGAGTAACTCACCGGGACGTGTCAGGATTTCAACCAGAGGTGAAAGTGGGCCTCTCACTATTAGGATGCCTTTTAAAAATCAAAGAATTATATTCAAAGGAATAATTCAGCAAAAATTGTATCTCTTAGTCTTACAGATGCTGCAGAAAAATAGTAAATAAAGAAAATACAGAAAAATGTTCCGAGTCCGCCCAAGTGATGAGATACTTTGTTGGAAAATTGGTCAATGCTCTTGTGATTTACCACTCCACAATGGCAATTGTGCATTATATTGCTGGGCTTGTGAGCATTATATCACTGGTGGTGTGTACATTATATCACTGGTGGTGTGAGCATTATATCAATGGTGTGAGCATTATATAACTGGTGGAGTGAGTATTATATCACTGGTGGTATGAGCATTATACCACTGGTGGTGTGAGCATTATATCACTGGTGGTGTGAGCATGATATCACTTTTGATATGAGCATTATATCACTGGCGTGTGCATTATATCACTGGTGGAGTGAATATTATATCACTGGTGGTGTAAGCATTATATCACTGGGTGTGTGAACAATACATCACTGGTGGTGTGTGCATTATATAACTGGTGTGAGCATTATATCACTGGTGGAGTGAGTATTATATCACTGGTGAGCATTATATCACTGGTGGTGTGAGCATTATATCACAGTTGAGTGAGTATTATATCACTGGTGGAGTGAGTATTATATCATTGGTGAGCATTATATCACTGGTGAGCATCATATCACTGGTGAGCATCATATCACTGGTGGTGTGAGCATTATATCACTGGTGTATGCATTATATCACTGGTGGTGAGCATTATATCACTGGTGGTGAGCATTATATCACTGGTGGTGAGCATTATATCACTGGTGGTGAGCATTATATCACTGGTGGTGTGAGCATTATATCACTGGTGGTGTGAGTATTATATCACTGGTGGTGTGAGTATTATATCACTGGTAGTGTGAGTATTATATCACTGTTGTCTGCATTATATCACTGGTGTATGAGTATTATATCACTGGTGGTGTGAGCATTATATCACTTGTGTATGCATTATATCACTCTTGTGTACATTATGTCACTGGTGTGTACATTATATCACTGGTGGAGTGAGCATTATATCACTGGTGTGTACATTATATATCTGGTGTGTACATTATGTCACTGGTTCTGTGAGTATTATATCACTGGTGGTGTGTACATTATATCACTGGTGCTGTGAGCATTATCTCACTGGTGTGTGCATTATATCACTGATGGATTGAGTATAATATCACTGGTGAGCATTATATCACTGTTGGAGTGAGTATTATATCACTGGTGAGCATTATATCACTGGTGGTGTGAGCATATCACTTTTGGTGTGAGCATTATATCACTGGTGGAGTGAGTATTATATCACTGGTGATGTGAGCATTATATCACTGGGTGTGTGAACATTATATCACTGGTGGTGTGTGCAATATATCACTGGTGTTAGCATTATATCACTGATGGCGTGAGTATTATATCACTGGTGAGCATTATATCACTGGTGGAGTGAGTAGTATATCACTGGTGAGCATTATATCACTGGTGGAGTGAGTAGTATATCACTGGTGGAGTGAGTATTATATCACTGGTGAGCATTATATCACTGGTGGTGTGAGCATTATACCACTGGTGGTGTAATCATTATACCACTGGTGGTGTGAGCATTATACCACTGGTGGTGTGAGCATTATATCACTGCTGGTGTGAGCATTATATCACTGGTGGTGTGAGCATTATATCACTGGTGGTGTGAGCATTATATCACTAGTGGTGTGAGCATTATATCACAGGTGGTGTGAGCATTATACCACTGGTGGTGTGATTATTAGATCACTGGTGGTGTGAGCATTATATCACTGGTGAGCATTATATCACTGGTGGTGTGAGCATTATACCACTGGTGGTGTGAGCATTATATCACTGGTGTATGCATTATATCACTGGTGGTGAGCATTATATCACAGGTGGTGAGCATTATATCACAGGTGGTGTGTGCATTATACCACCATGTGAGCATTATATCACTGGTTTGTGCATTATATCACTGGTGTGTACATTATATCACTGGTGTGTACATTATATCACTGGTGTGTACATTATATCACTGGTGGTGTGAGCATTATATCATTGGTGTGTGCATTATATCACTGGTGTGTACATTACATCACTGGTGGTGTGAGTATTATATCACTGGTGGTTTGAGCATTATATCACTGATGGTGTGAGTATTATATCACTGGTGGTGTGAGTATTATATCACTGGTAGTGTGAGTATTATATCACTGTTGTGTGCATTATATCACTGGGTGTGTGAGTATTATATCACGGGTGGTGTGAGCATTATATCACTTGTGTATGCATTATATCACTGGTGTGTACATTATATATCTGGTGTGTACATTATATATCTGGTTCTGTACATTATGTCACTGGTTCTGTGAGCATTATATCACTGGTGGTGTGTACATTATATCACTGGTGCTGTGAGCATTATATCACTGGTGTGTGCATTATATCACTGGTGTGAGCATTATATCACTGGTGTGAGCATTATATCACTGATGGATTGAGTATAATATCATTGGTGAGCATTATATCACTGTTGGAGTGAGTATTATATCACTGGTGAGCATTATATCACTGGTGGTGTGAGCATTATACCACTGGTGGTGTGAGCATTATATCACTGGTGTGTGTATTATATCACTGGTGGTGGGAACATTATATCTCAGGGTGTGTGAACATTATATCACTGGTGGTGTGTGCATTATATCACCAGTGTGAGCATTATATCACTGGTGGAGTGAGTAGTATATCACTGGTGGAGTGAGTATTATATCACTGGTGAGCATTATATCACTGGTGGTGTGAGCATTATATCACTTTTGGTATGAGCATTATATCACTGGTGGAGTGAGTATTATATCACTGGTGGAGTGAGTATTATATCACTGGTGATGTGAGCATTATATCACTGGGTGTGTGAACATTATATCACTGGTGGTGTGTGCAATATATCACTGGTGTTAGCATTATATCACTGATGGAGTGAGTATTATATCACTGATGAGCATTATATCACTGGTGGAGTGAGTATTATAACACTGGAGAGCATTATATCACTGGTGAGCATTATATCACTGGTGGAGTGAGTAGTCTATCACTGGTGGAGTGAGTATTATATCACTGGTGAGCATTATATCACTGGTGGTGTGAGCATTATATCACTTTTGGTGTGAGCATTATATCACTGGTGGAGTGAGTATTATATCACTGGTGGTGTGTGCATTAGATCACTGGTGGTGTGAGCATTAGATCACTGGTGTTAGCATTATATCACTGATGGCGTGAGTATTATATCACTGGTGAGCATTATATCACTGGTGGAGTGAGTAGTATATCACTGGTGAGCATTATATCACTGGTGGAGTGAGTAGTATATCACTGGTGGAGTGAGTATTATATCACTGGTGAGCATTATATCACTGGTGGTGTGAGCATTATACCACTGGTGGTGTAATCATTATACCACTGGTGGTGTGAGCATTATACCACTGGTGGTGTGAGCATTATATCACTGCTGGTGTGAGCATTATATCACTGGTGGTGTGAGCATTATATCACTGGTGGTGTGAGCATTATATCACTGGTGGTGTGAGCATTATATCACAGGTGGTGTGAGCATTATACCACTGGTGGTGTGATTATTAGATCACTGGTGGTGTGAGCATTATATCACTGGTGAGCATTATATCACTGGTGGTTTAAGCATTATACCACTGGTGGTGTGAGCATTATATCACTGGTGGTGTGAGCATTATATCACTTGTGGTGTGAGCATTATATCACTGGTGGTGTGAGCATTATATCACTGGTGGTGTGAGCATTATATCACTGGTGGTGTGAGCATTATATCACTGGTGGTGTGAGCATTACATCACTGGTGGAATGAGTATTATATCACTGGTGGAATGAGTGTTATATCACTGGTGGTGTGAACATTATATCACTGGGTGTGTGAACATTATATCATTGGTGAGCATTATATCACTGGTGGTGTGAGCATCATACCACTGGTGGTGTGAGCATTATATCACTGGTGTATGCATTATATCACTGGTGGTGAGTATTATATCACAGGTGGTGTGTGCATTATACCACCATGTGAGCATTATATCACTGGTTTGTGCATTATATCACTGGTGTGTACATTATATCACTGGTGTGTACATTATATCACTGGTGGTGTGAGCATTATATCATTGGTGTGTGCATTATATGACTGGTGTGTACATTATATCACTGGTGGTGTGAGCATTATATCACTGGTGTGTGGATTATATCACTGGTGGTATGAGTATTATATCACTGGTAGTGTGAGTATTATATCACTGTTGTGTGCATTATATCACTGGGTGTGTGAGTATTATATCACTGGTGGTGTGAGCATTATATCATTTGTGTATGCATTATATCACTGGTGTGTACATTATATATCTGGTGTGTACATTATGTCACTGGTTCTGTACATTATGTCACTGGTTCTGTGAGCATTATATCACTGGTGATGTGTACATTATATCACTGGTGCTGTGAGCATTATATCACTGGTGTGTGCATTATATCACTGGTGTGAGCATTATATCACTGATGGATTGAGTATAATATCACTGGTGATCATTATCTCACTGTTGGAGTGAGCATTATATCACTGGTGTGTGTATTATATCACTGGTGGTGGGAACATTATATCACAGGGTGTGTGAACATTATATCACTGGTGGTGTGTGCATTATATCACCAGTGTGAGCATTATATCACTGGTGGAGTGAGTATTATATCACTGGTGAGCATTATATCACTGGTGGTGTGAGTAGTATATCACTGGTGGAGTGAGTATTATATCACTGGTGGAGTGAGTATTATATCACTGGTGATGTGAGCATTATATCACTGAGTGTGTGAACATTATATCACTGGTGGTGTGTGCAATATATCACTGGTGTTAGCATTATATCACTGATGGAGTGAGTATTATATCACTGATGAGCATTATATCACTGGTGGAGTGAGTATTATATCACTGGAGAGCATTATATCACTGGTGCTGTGAGCATTAGATCACTGGTGGTGTGAGCATTATATCACTTTTGGTGTGAGCATTATATCACTGGTGATCATTAGATCACTGGTGGTGTGATCATTAGATCACTGGTGGTGTGAGCATTAGATCACTGGTGGTGTGAGCATTAGATCACTGGTGGTGTGAGCATTAGATCACAGGTGGTGTGAGCATTAGATCACTGGTGGTGTGTGCATTAGATCACTGGTGGTGTGAGCATTAGATCACTGGTGGTGTGAGCATTAGACCACTGGTGGTGTGAGCATTAGATCACTGGTGGTGTGAGCATTAGATCACTGGTGGTGTGAGCATTAGATCACTGGTGGTGTGAGCATTAGATCACTGGTGGTGTGAGCATTAGATCACTGGTGGTGTGAGCATTAGATCACTGGTGGTGTGAGCATTTGATCACTGGTGGTGTGAGCATTAGATCACTGGTGGTGTGAGCATTAGATCACTGGTGGTGTGAGCATTAGATCACTGGTGGTGTGAGCATTAGATCACTGGTGGTGTGAGCATTAGATCACTGGTGGTGTGAGCATTAGATCACTGGTGCTGTGAGCATTAGATCACTGGTGCTGTGAGCATTAGATCACTGGTGCTGTGAGCATTAGATCACTGGTGCTGTGAGCATTAGATCACTGGTGCTGTGAGCATTAGATCACTGGTGGTGTGAGCATTAGATCACTGGTGAGCATTATATCACTGGTGGTGTGAGCATTATACCACTGGTGGTGTGATTATTAGATCACTGGTGGTGTGAGCATTATATCACTGGTGAGCATTATATCACTGGTGGTGTGAGCATTATACCACTGGTGGTGTGAGCATTATATCACTGTTGGTGTGAGCATTATATCACTGGTGGTGTGAGCATTACATCACTGGTGGAATGAGTATTATATCACTGGTGGAATGAGTATTATATCACTGGTGGTGTGAACATTATATCACTGGGTGTGTGAACATTATATCATTGGTGAGCATTATATCACTGGTGGTGTGAGCATCATACCACTGGTGGTGTGAGCATTATATCACTGGTGTATGCATTATATCACTGGTGGTGAGTATTATATCACAGGTGGTGTGTGCATTATACCACCATGTGAGCATTATATCACTGGTTTGTGCATTATATCACTGGTGTGTACATTATATCACTGGTGTGTACATTATATCACTGGTGGTGTGAGCATTATATCATTGGTGTGTGCATTATATCACTGGTGTGTACATTATATCACTGGTGGTGTGAGCATTATATCACTGGTGTGTGGATTATATCACTGGTGGTATGAGTATTATATCACTGGTAGTGTGAGTATTATATCACTGTTGTGTGCATTATATCACTGGGTGTGTGAGTATTATATCACTGGTGGTGTGAGCATTATATCATTTGTGTATGCATTATATCACTGGTGTGTACATTATATATCTGGTGTGTACATTATGTCACTGGTTCTGTACATTATGTCACTGGTTCTGTGAGCATTATATCACTGGTGATGTGTACATTATATCACTGGTGCTGTGAGCATTATATCACTGGTGTGTGCATTATATCACTGGTGTGAGCATTATATCACTGATGGATTGAGTATAATATCACTGGTGAGCATTATATCACTGTTGGAGTGAGTATTATATCACTGGTGAGCATTATATCACTGGTGGTGTGAGCATTATACCACTGGTGGTGTGAGCATTGTACCCTGGTGGTGTGAGCATTGTACCACTGGTGGTGTGAGCATTATATCACTGGTGGTGTGTGCATTATATCACTGGTGGAGTGAGTATTATATCACTGGTGGTGTGAACATTATATCACTGGGTGTGTGAACATTATATCACAGGTGGTGTGTGCATTATACCACCATGTGAGCATTATATCACTGGTGTGTACATTATATCACTGGTGTGTGCATTATATCACTGGTGTGTACATTATATCACTGGTGTGTACATTATATCACTGGTGTGTACATTATATCACTGGTGGTGTGAGCATTATATCATTGGTGCGTGCATTATATCACTAGTGTGTGCATTATATTACTGGTGGTGTAAGCGTTATATCAATGGTTTGTACATTATATCACTGGTGGTGTGTGCATTATATCACTGGTTGAGTAAGTATTATATCACTGGTGGAGTGAGTATTATATCACTGGTGAACATTATATCACTGGTGAACATTATATCACTGGTGGTGTGAGCATCATACCACTGGTGGTGTGAGCATTATATCACTGGTGTATGCATTATATCACTGGTGGTGAGCATTATATCACTGGTGGTGAGCATTATATCACTGGTGGTGAGCATTATATCACTGGTGTGTGGATTATATCACTGGTGGTGAGCATTATATCACTGGTGTGTGGATTATATCACTGGTGTGTGGATTATATCACTGGTGGTGTGAGTATTATATCACTGGTAGTGTGAGTATTATATCACTGGTAGTGTGAGTATTATATCACTGGTAGTGTGAGTATTATATCACTGGTGGTGTGAGCATTATATCACTTGTGTATGCATTATATCACTCTTGTGTACATTATATCACTGGTGTGTTCATTATGTCACTGGTTCGGTGAGCATTTTATCACTGGTGGTGTGTACATTATATCACTGGTGCTGTGAGCATTATATCACTGGTGTGTGCATTATATCACTGGTGTGAGCATTATATCACTGATGGATTGAGTATAATATCACTGGTGAGCATTATATCAATGTTGGAGTGAGTATTATATCACTGGTGAGCATTATATCACTGGTGGTGTGAGCATTATACCACTGGTGGAGTGAGCATTATATCACTGGTGTGTGCATTATATCACTGGGTGTGTGAATATTATATCACTGGTGGAGTGAGTATTATATCACTGGTGGAGTGAGTATTATATCACTGGTGAGCATTTTATCACTGTTGGTGTGTGCATTATATCATTGGTGGTGTAAGCATTATATCACTGATGTGTGGATTATATCATTGGTAGTATGAGTATTATGTCACTGGTGTGGTGAGTATTATATCATTGGTGGTTTAGCATTATATCACTGGTGGTGTGAGTATTATATCACTGTTGTGTGCATTATATCACTGGGTGTGTGAATATTATATCACTGGCGAGCATTATATCACTGGTGGTGTGTGCATTATATCACCATGTGTGCATTATATCACTGGTGTGTACATTATATCACTGGTGTGTGCATTATATCACTGGTGTGTGCATTATATCACTGGTGGTGTGAGTATTATATCACTGGTGGTGTGAGTATTATATCACTGGTGTGTGCATTATATCACTGGGTGTGTGAATATTATATCACTGGTGGTGTGAGTATTATATCACTGGTGGTGTGAGTATTATATCACTGGTGTGTGCATTATATCACTGGGTGTGTGAGTATTATATCACTGGTGGTGTGAGCATTATATCATTGGTGTGTGTATTATATCACTGGTGTGTGCATTATATCACTGGTGTGTACATTATATCACTGGTGGTGTGAGCGTTATATCAATGGTGTGGACATTATATCACTGGTGGTGTGTGCATTATATCACTGTTGAGTGAGTATTATATCACTGGTGGAGTGAGTATTATATCATTGGTGAGCATTATATCACTGGTGAGCATCATATCACTGGTGTACGAATTATATCACTGGTGGTGAGCATTATATCACTGGTGGTGAGCATTATATCACTGGTGGTGAGCATTATATCACTGGTGGTGAGCATTATATCACTGGTGGTGAGCATTATATCACTGGTGGTGAGCATTATATCACTGGTGGTGTGAGCATTATATCACTGGTGGTGTGAGCATTATATCACTGGTAGTGTGAGTATTATATCACTGGTAGTGTGAGTATTATATCACTGGTAGTGTGAGTATTATATCACTGGTAGTGTGAGTATTATATCACTTGTGTATGCATTATATATCTGGTGTGTACATTATGTCACTGGTTCTGAGAGTATTATATCACTGGTGGTGTGTACATTATATCACTGGTGCTGTGAGCATTATATCACTGGTGTGTGCAATATATCACTGATGGATTGAGTATAATATCACTGGTGAGCATTATATCACTGTTGGAGTGAGTATTATATCACTGGTGAGCATTATATCACTGGTGGAGTGAGTAGTATATAACGGGTGGTGTGAGCATTATATCACTGGTGTGTGCATTATATCACTGGTGTGTGCATTTTATCACTGTTGGTGTAAGCATTATATCACTGGTGGTGTAAGCATTATATCACTGGTAGTATGAATATTATGTCACTGGTGTGTGGATTATATCACTGGTGGTGTGAGTATTATATCACTGGTGGTTTAGCATTATATCACTGGTGGTGTGAGTATTATATCACTGTTGTGTGCATTATATCACTGGGTGTGTGAATATTATATCACTGGTGAGCATTATATCACTGGTGGTGTGTGCATTATATCACCATGTGTGCATTATATCACTGGTGTATACATTGTATCACTGGTGTGTGCATTATATCACTGGTGGTGTGAGTATTATATCACTGGTGGTTTGAGCATTAGATCACTGGTGGTGTGAGCATCAGATCACTGGTGGTGTGAGCATTATATCACTGGTGGTGTGAGCATTATACCATTGGTGGTGTGATTATTAGATCACTGGTGGTGTGAGCATTATATCACTGGTGAGCATTATATCACTGGTGGTGTGAGCATTATACCACTGGTGGTGTGAGCATTATACCACTGGTGGTGTGAGCATTATATCACTGGTGGTGTGAGCATTATATCACTGGTGGTGTGAGCATTATATCACTGGTAGTGTGAGCATTATATCACTGGTGGTGTGAGCATTATATCACTGGTGGTGTGAGCATTATATCACTGGTGGTGTGAGCATTATATCACTGGTGGTGTGAGCATTATATCACTGGTGGTGTGAGCATTATATCACTGGTGGTGTGAGCATTATATCACTGGTGTGTGCATTATATCACTGGTGGAGTGAGTATTGTATCACTGGTGGTGTGACCATTATATCACTGGTGGTGAGCATTATATCACTGGTGGTGTGAGCGTTATATCACTGGTGTGTGGATTATATCACTGGTGGTATGAGTATTATATCACTGGTGGTTTGAGCATTATATCACTGGTGGTGTGAGCATTATATCACTTGTGTATGCATTATATCACTCTTGTGAGCATTATATCACTGGTGTGTACATTATATCACTGGTGGAGTGAGCATTATATCACTGGTGGTGTGTACATTATATCACTGGTGCTGTGAGCATTATATCACTGGTGTGTGCATTATATCACTGGTGTGTGCATTATATCACTGCTGTGAGCATTATATCACTGGTGTGAGCATTATACCACTGGTGGTGTGAGCATTATATCACTGGTGTGTGTATTATATCACTGGTATGGCAACATATCACAGGGTGTGTGAACATTATATCACTGGTGGTGTGTGCATTATATCACCGGTGTGAGCATTATATCACTGGTGGAGTGAGTATTATATCACTGGTGAGCATTATATCACTGGTGAGCATTATATCACTGGTGGTGTGAGCATTATACCACTGGTGGTGTGAGCATTATATCACTGGTGTGTGTATTATATCACTGGTGGTGGGAACATTATATCACAGGGTGCGTGAACATTATATCACTGGTGGTATGAGCTTCATATCAATTTTGGTGTGAGCATTATATCACTGGTGAAGTTAGTCTTATATCACTGGTGATGTGAGCATTATATCACTGGGTGTGTGAACATTATATCACTGGTGATGTGAGCATTATATCACTGGGTGTGTAGACATTATATCACTGGTGGTGTGTGCAATATATCACTGGTGTTAGCATTATATCACTGATGGAGTGAGTAGTATATCACTGGTGAGCATTATATCACTGGTGGACTGAGTATTATATCACTGGTGAGCATTATATCAATGGTGGAGTGAGTAGCACATCACTGGTGGAGTGAGTATTGTATCACTGGTGAGCATTATATCACTGGTGGTGTGAGCATTATACCACTGGTGGTGTGATCATTAGATCACTGGTGGTGTGATCATTAGATCACTGGTGGTGTGAGCATTATATCACTGGTGAGCATTATATCACTGGTGGTGTGAGCATTATACCACTGATGGTGTGATTATTAGATCACTGGTGGTGTGAGCATTATATCACTGGTGAGCATTATATCATTGCTGGTGTGAGCATTATACCACTGGTGGTGTGAGCATTATATCACTGGTGGTGTGTGCATTATATCACTGGTGGAGTGAGTATTATATCACTGGTGGTGTGAGTATTATATCACTGGTGGTGTGAGTATTATATCACTGGTGGTGTGAGCATTATATCACTTGTGTATGCATTATATCACTCTTGTGTACATTATGTCACTGGTGTGTACATTATATCACTGGTGGAGTGAGCATTATATCACTGGTGTGTACATTATATATCTGGTGTGTACATTATGTCACTGGTTCTGTGAGTATTATATCACTGGTGGTGTGTACATTATATCACTGGTGCTGTGAGCATTATCTCACTGGTGTGTGCATTATATCACTGATGGATTGAGTATAATATCACTGGTGAGCATTATATCACTGTTGGAGTGAGTATTATATCACTGGTGAGCATTATATCACTGGTGGAGTGAGTAGTATATCACTGGTGGAGTGAGTATTATATCACTGGTGAGCATTATATCACTGGTGGTGTGAGCATTATATCACTGGTGTGTGCATTATATCACTGTGGAGTGAGTATTATATCACTGGTGGAGTGAGTATTATATCACTGGTGAGCATTATATCACTGGTGGTGTGAGCATCATACCACTGGTGGTGTGAGCATTATATCACTGGTGTGTGCATTTTATCACTGTTGGTGTAAGCATTATATCACTGGTGGTGTAAGCATTATATCACTGGTAGTATGAGTATTATGTCACTGGTGTGTGGATTATATCACTGGTGGTGTGAGTTTTATATCACTGGTGGTTTAGCATTATATCACTGGTGGTGTGAGTTTTATATCACTGTTGTGTGCATTATATCACTGGGTGTGTGCATTATATCACCATGTGTGCATTATATCACTGGTGTGTACATTATATCACTGGTGGGTGCATTATATCACTGGTGGTGTGAGTATTATATCACTGGTGGTTTGAGCATTTGATCACTGGTGGTGTCAGCATTAGATCACTGGTGGTGTGAGCATTAGATCACTGGTGGTGTGAGCATTAGATCACTGGTGGTGTGAGCATTAGATCACTGGTGGTGTGAGCATTAGATCACTGGTGAGCATTATATCACTGGTGGTGTGAGCATTATACCATTGGTGGTGTGATTATTAGATCACTGGTGGTGTGAGCATTATATCACTGGTGAGCATTATATCACTGGTGGTGTGAGCATTATACCACTGGTGGTGTGAGCATTATATCACTGGTGGAGAGTGCATTATATCACTGGTGGAGTGTGCATTATATCACTGATGTGTACATTATATCACTGGTGTGTTCATTATATCACTGATGTGTTCATTATATCACTGGTGGTGTGTACATTATATCACTGGTGCTGTGAGCATTATATCACTGGTGTGTGCATTATATCACTGGTGTGTGCATTATATCACTGCTGTGAGCATTATATCACTGCTGTGAGCATTATATCACTGGTGTGAGCATTATATCACTGATGGATTGAGTATAATATCACTGGTGAGCATTATATCACTGGTGGTGTGAGCATTATACCACTGGTGGTGTGAGCATTATATCACTGGTGTGTGTATTATATCACTGGTGGTGGGAACATATCACAGGGTGTGTGAACATTATATCACTGGTGGTGTGTGCATTATATCACCGGTGTGAGCATTATATCACTGGTGGAGTGAGTATTATATCACTGGTGAGCATTATATCACTGGTGATCATTATATCACTGGTGGTGTGAGCATTATACCACTGGTGGTGTGAGCATTATACCACTGGTGGTGTGAGCATTATATCACTGGTGTGTGTATTATATCACTGGTGGTGGGAACATTATATCACAGGGTGCGTGAACATTATATCACTGGTGGTATGAGCTTCATATCAATTTTGGAGTGAGCATTATATCACTGGTGAAGTTAGTCTTATATCACTGGGTGTGTGAACATTATATCACTGGTGATGTGAGCATTATATCACTGGGTGTGTAGACATTATATCACTGGTGGGGTGTGCAATATATCACTGGTGTTAGCATTATATCACTGATGGAGTGAGTAGTATATCACTGGTGAGCATTATATCACTGGTGGAGTGAGTATTATATCACTGGTGAGCATTATATCAATGGTGGAGTGAGTAGCACATCACTGGTGGAGTGAGTATTATATCACTGGTGAGCATTATATCACTGGTGGTGTGAGCATTATACCACTGGTGGTGTGATCATTAGGTCACTGGTGGTGTGATCATTAGATCACTGGTGGTGTGAGCATTATATCACTGGTGAGCATTATATCATTGGTGGTGTGAGCATTATACCACTGGTGGTGTGAGCATTGTACCACTGGTGGTGTGAGCATTATATCACTGGTGGTGTGTGCATTAGATCACTGGTGGAGTGAGTATTATATCACTGGTGGTGTGAGTATTATATCACTGGTTGTGTGAGCATTATATCACTTGTGTATGCATTATATCACTCTTGTGTACATTATGTCACTGGTGTGTACATTATATCACTGGTGGAGTGAGCATTATATCACTGGTGTGTACATTATATATCTGGTGTGTACATTATGTCACTGGTTCTGAGAGTATTATATCACTGGTGGTGTGTACATTATATCACTGGTGCTGTGAGCATTATATCACTGGTGTGTGCATTATATCACTGATGGATTGAGTATAATATCACTGGTGAGCATTATATCACTGTTGGAGTGAGTATTAAATCACTGGTGAGCATTATATCACTGGTGGAGTGAGTAGTATATCACTGGTGGTGTGAGCATTATATCACTGGTGTGTGCATTATATCACTGGTGGAGTGAGTATTATATCACTGGTGGAGTGAGTATTATATCACTTGTGTATGCATTATATCACTCTTGTATACATTATGTCACTGGTGTGTACATTATATCACTGGTGGAGTGAGCATTATATCACTGGTGTGTACATTATATATCTGGTGTGTACATTATGTCACTGGTTCTTTGAGTATTATATCACTGGTGGTGTGTACATTATATCACTGGTGCTGTGAGCATTATCTCACTGGTGTGTGCATTATATCACTGATGGATTGAGTATAATATCACTGGTGAGCATTATATCACTGTTGGAGTGAGTATTATATCACTGGTGAGCATTATATCACTGGTGGAGTGAGTAGTATATCACTGGTGGAGTGAGTATTATATCACTGGTGAGCATTATATCACTGGTGGTGTGAGCATTATATCACTGGTGTGTGCATTATATCACTGGTGGAGTGAGTATTATATCACTGGTGGAGTGAGTATTATATCACTGGTGAGCATTATATCACTGGTGGTGTGAGCATTATATCACTGGTGTGTGCATTTTATCACTGTTGGTGTAAGCATTATATCACTGGTGGTGTAAGCATTATATCACTGGTAGTATGAATATTATGTCACTGGTATGTGGATTATATCACTGGTGGTGTGAGTATTATATCACTGGTGGTTTAGCATTATATCACTGGTGGTGTGAGTATTATATCACTGTTGTGTGCATTATATCACTGGGTGTGTGAATATTATATCACTGGTGAGCATTATATCACTGGTGGTGTGTGCATTATATCACCATGTGTGCATTATATCACTGGTGTGTACATTATATCACTGGTGTGTGCATTATATCACTGGTGGTGTGAGTATTATATCACTGGTGGTTTGAGCATTAGATCACTGGTGGTGTCAGCATTAGATCACTGGTGGTGTCAGCATTAGATCACTGGTGGTGTGAGCATTAGATCACTGGTGGTGTGAGCATTAGATCACTGGTGGTGTGAGCATTAGATCACTCGTGGTGTGAGCATTAGAACACTGGTGAGCATTATATCACTGGTGGTGTGAGCATTATACCATTGGTGGTGTGATTATTAGATCACTGGTGGTGTGAGCATTATATCACTGGTGTGTGCATTATATCACTGGTGTGTGCATTATATCACTGATGGATTGAGTATAATATCACTGGTGAGCATTATATCACTGGTGGTGTGAGCATTATACCACTGGTGGTGTGAGCATTATATCACTGGTGTGTGTATTATATCACTGGTGGTGGGAACATATCACAGGGTGTGTGAACATTATATCACTGGTGGTGTGTGCATTATATCACCGGTGTGAGCATTATATCACTGGTGGCGTGAGTATTATATCACTGGTGAGCATTATATCACTGGTGAGCATTATATCACTGGTGAGCATTATATCACTGGTGGTGTGAGCATTATACCACTGGTGGTGTGAGCATTATATCACTGGTGTGTGTATTATATCACTGGTGGTGGGAACATTATATCACAGGGTGCGTGAACATTATATCACTGGTGGTATGAGCTTCATATCAATTTTGGTGTGAGCATTATATCACTGGTGAAGTGAGTCTTATATCACTGGTGATGTGAGCATTATATCACTGGGTGTGTGAACATTATATCACTGGTGATGTGAGCATTATATCACTGGGTGTGTAGACATTATATCACTGGTGGGGTGTGCAATATATCACTGGTGTTAGCATTATATCACTGATGGAGTGAGTATTATATCACTGGTGAGCATTATATCACTGGTGGAGTGAGTATTATATCACTGGTGAGCATTATATCAATGGTGGAGTGAGTAGCACATCACTGGTGGAGTGAGTATTATATCACTGGTGAGCATTATATCACTGGTGGTGTGAGCATTATACCACTGGTGGTGTGATCATTAGATCACTGGTGGTGTGATCATTAGATCACTGGTGGTGTGAGCATTATATCACTGATGGTGTGATTATTAGATCACTGGTGGTGTGAGCATTATATCACTGGTGAGCATTATATCATTGGTGGTGTGAGCATTATACCACTGGTGGTGTGAGCATTGTAGCACTGGTGGTGTGAGCATTATATCACTGGTGGTGTGTGCATTCTATCACTGGTGGAGTGAGTATTATATCACTGGTGGTGTGAACATTATATCACTGGGTGTGTGAACATTATATCACAGGTGGTGTGTGCATTATACCACCATGTGAGCATTATATCACTGGTTTGTGCATTATATCATTGGTGTGTACATTATATTACTGGTGTGTACATTATATCACTGGTATGTACATTATATCACTGGTGGTGTGAGCATTATATCATTGGTGTGTGCATTATATCACTGGTGTGTGCATTATATCACTCGTGTGTGCATTATATCACTGCTGGTGTAAGCGTTATATCAATGGTGTGTACATTATATCACTGGTGGTGTGTGCATTATATCACTGGTTGAGTGAGTATTATATCACTGGTGGAGTGAGTATTATATCACTGGTGTATGCATTATATCACTGGTGGTGAGCATTATATCACTGGTGGTGAGCATTATATCACTGGTGGTGAGCAATATATCACTGGTGGTGAGCATTATATCACTGGTGGTATGAGTATTATATCACTGGTGGTGTGAGTATTATATCACTGGTGGTGTGAGTATTATATCACTGGTGGTGTGAGTATTATATCACTGGTAGTGTGAGTATTATATTACTGGTAGTGTGAGTATTATATCACTGGTAGTGTGAGTATTATATCACTGGTTGTGTGAGCATTATATCACTTGTGTATGCATTATATCACTCTTGTGTACATTATATCACTGGTGTGTTCATTATGTCACTGGTTCGGTGAGCATTATATCACTGGTGGTGTGTACATTATATAACTGGTGCTGTGAGCATTATATCACTGGTGTGTGCATTATATCACTGGTGTGAGCATTATATCACTGATGGATTGAGTATAATATCACTGGTGAGCATTATAGCAATGTTGGAGTGAGTATTATATCACTGGTGAGCATTATATCACTGGTGGTGTGAGCATTATACCACTGGTGGTGTGAGCATTATATCACTGGTGTGTGCATTATATCACTGGTGGAGTGAGTATTATATCACTAGTGGAGTGAGTATTATATCACTGGTGGAGTGAGTATTATATCACTGGTGAGCATTTTATCACTGTTGGTGTGTGCATTATATCATTGGTGGTGTAAGCATTATATCACTGGTGTGTGGATTATATCACTGGTGTGTGCATTATATCACTGGTGTGTGCATTATATCACTGGTGTGTGCATTATATCACTGGTGTGTGCATTATATCACTGGTGGTGTGAGTATTATATCACTGGTGGTGTGAGTATTATATCAATGGGTGTGTGAATATTATATCACTGATGAGCATTATATCACTGGTGGTGTGTGCATTATATCACCATGTGTGCATTATATCACTGGTGTGTACATTATATCACTGGTGTGTGCATTATATCACTGGTGGTGTGAGTATTATATCACTGGTGGTTTGAGCATTATATCACTGGTGGTGTGAGTATTATATCACTGGTGTGTGCATTATATCACTGGGTGTGTGAGTATTATATCACTGGTGGTGTGAGCATTATATCACTGGTGTGTGCATTATATCACTGGGTGTGTGAGCATTATATCACTGGTGGTGTGTACATTATAACACTGGTGGTCTGAGCATTATAATACTGGTTTGTGCATTATATCACTGGTGTGAGCATTATATCACTGGTGTGTGCATTATATCACTGGTGGTGTGAGCATTATATCACTGGTGGAGTGAGTATTATATCACTGGTGGAGTGAGTATTATATCACTGGTGAGCATTATATCACTGGTGGTGTGAGCATATCACTTTTGGTGTGAGCATTATATCACTGGTGGAGTGAGTATTATATCACTGGTGGAGTGAGCATTATATCACTGGGTGTGTGAACATTATATCACTGGTGGTGTGTGCAATATATCACTGGTGTTAGCATTATATCACTGATGGAGTGAGTATTATATCACTGGTGAGCATTATATCACTGGTGGAGTGAGTATTATATCACTGGTGAGCTTATTATCACTGGTGGAGTGAGTAGTACATCACTGGTGGAGTGAGTATTATATCACTGGTGAGCATTATATCACTGGTGGTGTGAGCATTATACCACTGGTGGTGTGATTATTAGATCACTGGTGGTGTGAGCATTATATCACTGGTGAGCATTATATCACTGGTGAGCATTATATCACTGGTGGTGTGAGCATTATACCACTGGTGGTGTGAGCATTATATCACTGGTGGTGTGAGCATTATATTACTGGTGGTGTGAGCATTATATCACTGGTGATGTGAGCATTATATCACTGGTGATGTGAGCATTATATCACTGGTGATGTGAGCATTATATCATTGGTGAGCATTATATCACTGGTGGAGTGAGTAGTATATCACTGGTGGAGTGAGTATTATATCACTGGTAAGCATTATATCACTGGTGGTGTGAGCATTATATCACTTTTGGTGTGAGCATTATATCACTGGTGTTAGCATTATATCACTGATGGAGTGAGTATTATATCACTGATGAGCACTTTATCACTGGTGGAGTGAGTATTATATCACTGGTGGAGTGAGCATTATATCACTGGTGAGCATTATATCACTGGTGGAGTGAGTAGTCTATCACTGTTGGAGTGAGTATTATATCACTGGTGAGCATTATATCACTGGTGGTGTGAGCATTATATCACTTTTGGTGTGAACATTATATCACTGGTGGTGTGTGCAATATATCACTGGTGTTAGCATTATATCACTGATGGAGTGAGTATTATATCACTGATGAGCATTATATCACTGGTGGAGTGAGTATTATATCACTGGTGAGCATTATATCACTGGTGGAGTGAGTAGTCTATCACTGGTGGAGTGAGTATTATATCACTGGTGAGCATTATATCACTGGTGGTGTGAGCATTATATCACTTTTGGTGTGAACATTATATCACTGGTGGAGTGAGTATTATATCACTGGTGGTGTGATCATTAGATCACTGGTGCTTTGAGCATTAGATCACTGGTGGTGTGAGCATTAGATCACTGGTGGTGTGAGCATTAGATCACTGGTGGTGTGAGCATTAGATCTCTGGTGGTGTGAGCATTAGATCACTGGTGGTGTGAGCATTAGATCACTGGTGGTGTGAGCATTATATCACTGGTGAGCATTATATCATTGGTGGTGTGAGCATTATACCACTGGTGGTGTGAGCATTGTACCACTGGTGGTGTGAGCATTATATCACTGGTGGTGTGTGCATTAGATCACTGGTGGAGTGAGTATTATATCACTGGTGGTGTGAGTATTATATCACTGGTGGTGTGAGCATTATATCACTTGTGTATGCATTATATCACTCTTGTGTACATTATGTCACTGGTGTGTACATTATATCACTGGTGGAGTGAGCATTATATCACTGGTGTGTACATTATATATCTGGTGTGTACATTATGTCACTGGTTCTGAGAGTATTATATCACTGGTGGTGTGTACATTATATCACTGGTGCTGTGAGCATTATATCACTGGTGTGTGCATTATATCACTGATGGATTGAGTATAATATCACTGGTGGTGTGAGCATTAGATCACTGGTGAGCATTATATCACTGGTGGTGTGAGCATTATACCACTGGTGGTGTGATTATTAGATCACTGGTGGTGTGAGCATTATATCACTGGTGAGCATTATATCACTGTTGGTGTGAGCATTATACCACTGGTGGTGTGAGCATTATATCACTGGTGGTGTGAGCATTATATCACTGGTGGTGTGAGCATTATATCACTGGTGGTGTGAGCATTATATCACTGGTGGTGTGAGCATTATATCACTGGTGGTGTGAGCATTATATCACTGGTGGTGTGAGCATTATATCACTGGTGTGTGCATTATATCACTGGTGGAGTGAGTATTGTATCACTGGTGGTGTGAATATTATATCACTGGTGGTTTGAGCATTATATCACTGGTGGTGTGAGCATTATATCACTTGTGTATGCATTATATCACTCTTGTGTACATTATATCACTGGTGTGTACATTATATCACTGGTGGAGTGAGCATTATATCACTGGTGGTGTGTACATTATATCACTGGTGCTGTGAGCATTATATCACTGGTGTGTGCATTATATCACTGGTGTGTGCATTATATCACTGCTGTGAGCATTATATCACTGGTGTGATCATTATATCACTGATGGATTGAGTATAATATCACTGGTGAGCATTATATCACTGGTAGTGTGAGCATTATACCACTGGTGGTGTGAGCATTATATCACTGGTGTGTGTATTATATCACTGGTGGTGGGAACATATCACAGCGTGTGTGAACATTATATCACTGGTGGTGTGTGCATTATATCACCGGTGTGAGCATTATATCACTGGTGGAGTGAGTATTATATCACTAGTGAGCATTATATCACTGGTGAGCATTATATCACTGGTGGTGTGAGCATTATACCACTGGTGGTGTGAGCATTATATCACTGGTGTGTGTATTATATCACTGGTGGTGGGAACATTATATCACAGGGTGCGTGAACATTATATCACTGGTGGTATGAGCTTCATATCAATTTTGGTGTGAGCATTATATCACTGGTGAAGTGAGTCTTATATCACTGGTGATGTGAGCATTATATCACTGGGTGTGTGAACATTATATCACTGGTGATGTGAGCATTATATCACTGGGTGTGTGGACATTATATCACTGGTGGTGTGTGCAATATATCACTGGTGTTAGCATTATATCACTGATGGAGTGAGTATTATATCACTGGTGAGCATTATATCACTGGTGGAGTGAGTATTATATCACTGGTGAGCATTATATCACTGGTGGTGTGAGCATCATACCACTGGTGGTGTGAGCATTATATCACTGGTGTATGCATTATATCACTGGTGGTGAGCATTATATCACTGGTGGTGAGCATTATATCACTGGTGGTGAGCATTATATCACTGGTGTGTGGATTATATCACTGGTGGTATGAGTATGATATCACTGGTGGTGTGAGTATTATATCACTGGTGGTGTGAGTATTATATCACTGGTGGTGTGAGTATTATATCATTGGTAGTGTGAGTATTATATCACTGGTAGTGTGAGTATTATATCACTGGTGATATGAGCATTATATCACTTGTGTATGCATTATATCACTCTTGTGTACATTATATCACTGGTGTGTACATTATGTCACTGGTTCGGTGAGCATTATATCACTGGTGGTGTGTACATTATATCACTGGAGCTGTGAGCATTATATCACTGGTGTGTGCATTATATCACTGGTGTGAGCATTATATCACTGATGGATTGAGTATAATATCACTGGTGAGCATTATATCAATGTTGGAGTGAGTATTATATCACTGGTGAGCATTATATCACTGGTGGTGTGAGCATTATATCACTGGTGGTGTGAGCATTATATCACTGGTGTGTGCATTATATCACTGGTGGAGTGAGTATTATATCACTGGTGAGCATTTTATCACTGTTGATGTGTGCATTATATCATTGGTGGTGTAAGCATTATATCACTGATGTGTGGATTATATCATTGGTAGTATGAGTATTATGTCACTGGTGTGGTGAGTATTATATCACTGGTGGTTTAGCATTATATCACTGGTGGTGTGAGTATTATATCACTGTTGTGTGCATTATATCACTGGGTGTGTGAATATTATATCACTGGCGAGCATTATAACACTGGTGGTGTGTGCATTATATCTCCATGTGTGCATTATATCACTGGTGTGTACATTATATCACTGGTGTGTGCATTATATCACTGGTGTGTGCGTTATATCACTGGTGTGTGCATTATATCACTGGTGGTGTGAGTATTATATCACTGGTGGTGTGAGTATTATATCACTGGTGTGTGCATTATATCACTGGGTGTGTGAGTATTATATCACTGGTGGTGTGAGTATTATATCACTGGTGTGTGCATTATATCACTGGGTGTGTGAGTATTATATCACTGGTGGTGTGAGCATTATATCACTTGTGTGTGCATTATATCACTCTTGTGTACATTTTATCACTGGTGTACATTATATCACTGGTGGAGTGAGCATTATATCACTGGTGTGTACATTATATCACTGGTGTGTGCATTATATCACTGTTGGTGTGTGCATTATATCATTGGTGGTGTAAGCATTATATCACTGGTGTGTGGTTTATATCATTGGTAGTATGAGTGTTATGTCACTGGTGTGTTGATTATATCACTGGTGGTTTAGCATTATATCACTGGTGGTGTGAGTATTATATCACTGTTGTGTGCATTATATCACTGGGTGTGTGAATATTATATCACTGGCAAGCATTATATCACTGGTGGTGTGTGCATTATATCACCATGTGTGCATTATATCACTGGTGTGTACGTTATACCACTGGCGGTGTGAGTATTATATCACTGGTGGTGTGAGTATTATATCACTGGTGGTGTGAGTATTATATCACTGGTGTGTGCATTATATCACTGGGTGTGTGAGTATTATATCACTGGTGGTGTGAGCATTATATCACTGGTGTGTGCATTATATCACAGGGTGTGTGAACATTATATCACTGGTGGTGTGTGCATTATATCACCGGTGTGAGCATTATATCACTGGTAGAGTGAGTATTATATCACTGGTGAGCATTACATCACTGGTAGTGTGAACATTATACCACTGGTGGCGTGAGCATTATATCACTGGTGGAGTGAGTATTATATCACTGGTGAGCATTATATCACTGGTGGTGTGAACATTATACCACTGATGGTCTGAGCATTATATCACTGGTGGTGTGAGCATTAAATCACTGGTGTGTACATTATATCACTGGTGTAAGCATTATATCACTGGTGTAAGCATTATATCACTGGTGTGTACATTATATCACTGGTGTGTGCATTGTATCACTGGTGTGTGCATTGTATCACTGGTGTGTGCATTGTATCACTGGTGGAGTGAATATTATATCACTGGTGGAGTGAATATTATATCACTGGTGTGTACATTATATCACTGGTGGTGTGAGCATTATACCACTGGTGGTGTGATCTTTAGATCACTGGTGGTGTGATCATTAGATCACTGGTGGTGTGATCATTAGATCACTGGTGGTGTGAGCATTATATCACTGGTGTGTGTATTATATCACTGGTGGTGGGAACATTATATCAGAGGGTGTGTGAGCATTATATCACTGGTGGAGTGAGTATTGTATCACTGGTGGCGTGTGCATTATATCACTGGTGGTGTGTGCATTATATCACCATGTGAGCATTATATCACTGGTGTGAGCATTATACCACTGATGTGAGCATTATACCACTGGTGTTGTGAGCATGATATCACTTTTGGTGTGAGCAGAGCAATATATCACTGGTGTGTGCATTATATCACTGGTGGAGTGAGTATTATATCACTGGTGGTGTGAACATGATATCACTGGGTGTGTGAACATTATATCACTGGTGGTGTGTGCATTATATCACTGGTGGAGTGAGTATTATATCACTGGTGAGCATTATATCACTGGTGGTGTGAACATTACACCACTTGTGGTATGAGCATTATATTACTGGTGGTGTGTACATTATATCACTGGTGTGTGCATTGTATCACTGGTGGAGTGAATATTATATCACTGGTGGAGTGAATATTATATCACTGGTGGTGTGTGCATTATATCACTGGTGTGTACATTATATCACTGGTGTGTACATTATATCACTGATGTGTACATTATATCACTGGTGTAAGCATTATATCACTGGTGTGTACATTATATCACTGGTGTGTGCATTATATCACTGGTGCGTACATTATATCACTGGTGTAAGCATTATATCACTGGTGTGTACATTATATCACTGGTGTGTACATTATATCACTGGTGTGTACATTATATAACTTGTGTGTGCATTATATCACTGGTGTGTGCATTATATCACTGGTGGTGTGAGCATTATATCACTGGTGTGTGCATTATATCACTGGTGGTGTGTGCATTATATCACTGGTGTGTGCATTATATCACTGCTGTGTGCATTATATCACTGGTGTGTACATTATATCACTGGTGGTGTGAGCATTATACCACTGGTGGTGTGATCTTTAGATCACTGGTGGTGTGATCATTAAATCACTGGTGGTGTGATCATTCGATCAATGGTGGTGTGATCATTAGATCACTGGTGGTGTGATCATTAGATCACTGGTGGTGTGATCATTAGATCACTGGTGGTGTGAGCATTATACCACTGGTGTTGTGAGCATGATATCACTTTTGGTGTGAGCAGAGCAATATATCACTGGTGTGTGCATTATATCACTGGTGTGTGCATTATATCACTGGTGTGTACATTATATCACTGGTGGTGTGAGCATTATACCACTGGTGGTGTGATCATTAGATCACTGGTGGTGTGAGCATTATATCACTGGTGTGTGTATTATATCACTGGTGGTGGGAACATTTTATCAGAGGGTGTGTGAGCATTATATCACTGGTGGAGTGAGTATTGTATCACTGGTGGCGTGTGCATTATATCACTGGTGGTGTGTGCATTATATCACCATGTGAGCATTATATCACTGGTGTGAGCATTATACCACTGATGTGAGCATTATACCACTGGTGTTGTGAGCATGATATCACTTTTGGTGTGAGCAGAGCAATATATCACTGGTGTGTGCATTATATCACATTTGGAGTGAGTATTATATCACTGGTGGTGTGAACATGATATCACTGGGTGTGTGAACATTATATCACTGGTGGTGTGTGCATTATATCACTGGTGGAGTGAGTATTATATCACTGGTGAGCATTATATCACTGGTGGTGTGAACATTACACCACTTGTGGTATGAGCATTATATTACTGGTGGTGTGTACATTATATCACTGGTGTGTGCATTGTATCACTGGTGTGTGCATTGTATCACTGGTGGAGTGAATATTATATCACTGGTGGAGTGAATATTATATCACTGGTGGTGTGTGCATTATATCACTGGTGTATGCATTATATCACTGGTGGTGAGCATTATATCACTGGTGTAAGCATTATATCACTGGTGTGTACATTATATCACTGGTGTGTGCATTATATCACTGGTGGTGTGTGCATTGTATCACTGGTGTGTGCATTATATCACTGGTGTGTACATTATATCACTGGTGTAAGCATTATATCACTGGTGTGTACATTATATCACTGGTGTGTGCATTATCTCACTGGTGTGTGCATTATCTCACTGGTGTGTGCATTATCTCACTGATGTGTGGTTTATAATCTCTGGTGTGTACATTATGTCACTGGTGTGTGCATTATATCACTGGTGGTGTGTGCATTATATCACTGGTGGTGTGTGCATTATATCACTGGAGGAGTGAGTATTATATCACTGGTGGAGTGAGTATTATATCACTGGTGAGCATTATATCACTGGTGGTGTGAGCATCATACCACTGGTGGTGTGAGCATTATATCACTGGTGATGTGTGCATTAAATCACTGGTGGTGTGTGCATTATATCACCATGTGAGCATTATATCACTGGTGTGAGCATTATATCACTGGTGGTGTGAGCATTATATCACTTGTGTGTGCATTATATCACTGGGTGTGTGAGCATTATATCACTGGTGGAGTGCGTATTATATCACTGGTGTGTGCATTATATCACTGGTGGTGTGTGCATTATATCACTGGTGGTGTGTGCATTATATCACTGGTGGTGTGTGCATTATATCACTGGTGTAGTGAGTATTATATGACTGGTGAGCATTATATCACTGGTGTGTACATTATATCACTGGTGTGTGCATTATATCACTGGTGTGTACATTATATCACTGGTGGTGTAAGCGTTATATCAATGGTGTGTACATTATATCACTGGTGGTGTGTGCATTATATCACTGGTTGAGTGAGTATTATATCACTGGTGGAGTGAGTATTATACCACTGGTGAGCATTATATCACTGGTGGTGTGAGCATCATACCACTGGTGGTGTGAGCATTATATCACTGGTGTATGCATTATATCACTGGTGGTGAGCATTATATCACTGGTGGTGAGCATTATATCACTGGTGGTGAGCATTATATCACTGGTGTGTGAATTATATCACTGGTGGTATGTGTATTATATCACTGGTGGTATGTGTATTATATCACTGGTAGTGTGAGTATTATATCACTGGTAGTGTGAGTATTATATCACTGGTAGTGTGAGTATTATATCACTGGTAGTGTGAGTATTATATCACTGGTGGTGTGAGCATTATATCACTCGTGTATGCATTATATCACTGGTGGTGTGAGTATTATATCACTGTTGTGTGCATTATATCACTGAGTGTGTGAGCATTATATCACTGGTGGTGTGAGCATTATATCACTGGTGTGTACATTATGTCACTGGTTCGGTGAGCATTATATCACTGGTGGTGTGTACATTATATCACTGGGGCTGTGAGCATTATATCACTGGTGTGTGCATTATATCACTGGGTGTGTGAGCATTATATCACTGGTGGAGTGCGTATTATATCACTGGTGTGTGCATTATATCACTGGTGGTGTGCATTCTATCACTGGTGGTGTGTGCATTATATCATTGGAGGAGTGAGTATTATATCACTGGTGGAGTGAGTATTATATCACAGGTGAGCATTATATCACTGGTGGTGTGAGCATCATACCACTGGTGGTGTGAGCATTGTATCACTGGTGATGTGTGCATTAAATCACTGGTGGTGTGTGCATTATATCACCATGTGAGCATTATATCACTGGTGTGAGCATTATATCACTGGTAGTGTGAGCATTATATCACTTGTGTGTGCATTATATCACTGGGTGTGTGAGCATTATATCACTGGTGGAGTGCGTATTATATCACTGGTGTGTGCATTATATCACTAGTGGTGTGTGCATTATATCACTGGTGGTGTGTGCATTATATGACTGGTGAGCATTATATCACTGGTGTGTACATTATATCACTGGTGTGTGCATTATATCACTGGGTGTGTTAGCATCATACCACTGGTGGTGTGAGCATTATATCACTTGTGTGTGCATTATAGAAACATAGAAACATAGAAAATAGGTGCAGGAGTAGGCCATTCGGCCCTTCTAGCCTGCACCGCCATTCAATGAGTTCATGGCTGAACATTCAACTTCAGTACCCCATTCCTGCTTTCTCGCCATACCCCTTGATCCCCCTAGCAGTAAGGACCTCATCTAACTCCTTTTTGAATATATTTAGTGAATTGGCCTCAACAACTTTCTGTGGTAGAGAATTCCACAGGTTCACCACTCTCTGGGTGAAGAAGTTCCTCCGCATCTCGGTCCTAAATGGCTTACTCCTTATCCTTAGACTGTGACCCCTGGTTCTGGACTTCCCCAACATTGGGAACATTCTTCCTGCATCTAACCTGTCTAACCCCGTCAGAATTTTATATGTTTCTATGAGGTCCCCTCTCATTCTTCTGAGCTCCAGTGAATACAAGCCCAGTTGATCCAGTCTTTCTTGATAGGTCAGTCCCGCCATCCCGGGAATCAGTCTGGTGAACCTTCGCTGCACTCCCTCAATAGCAAGAATGTCCTTCCTCAGGTTAGGAGATCAAAACTGTACACAATACTCCAGGTGTGGCCTCACCAATGCCCTGTACAACTGTAGCAACACCTCCCTGCCCCTGTACTCAAATCCCCTTGCTATGAAGGCCAACATGCCATTTGCTTTCTTAACCGCCTGCTGCACCTGCATGCCAACCTTCAATGACTGATGTACCATGACACCCAGGTCTCTTTGCACCTCCCCTTTTCCTAATCTGTCACCATTCAGATAATAGTCTGTCTCTCTGTTTTTACCACCAAAGTGGATAACCTCACATTTATCCACATTATACTTCATCTGCCATGCATTTGCCCACTCACCTAACCTATCCAAGTCGCTCTGCAGCCTCACAGCATCCTCCTCGCAGCTCACACTGCCACCCAACTTAGTGTCATCCGCAAATTTGGAGATACTACATTTAATCCCCTCGTCTAAATCATTAATGTACAGTGTAAACAGCTGGGGCCCCAGCACAGAACCTTGCGGTACCCCACTAGTCACTGCCTGCCATTCTGAAAAGTACCCATTTACTCCTACTCTTTGCTTCCTGTCTGACAACCAGTTCTCAATCCATGTCAGTACACTACCCCCAATCCCATGTGCTCTAACTTTGCACATCAATCTCTTGTGTGGGACCTTGTCGAATGCCTTCTGAAAGTCCAAATATACCACATCAACTGGTTCTCCCTTATCCACTCTACTGGAAACATCCTCAAAAAATTCCAGAAGATTTGTCAAGCATGATTTCCCTTTCACAAATCCATGCTGACTTGGACCTATCATGTCACCTCTTTCCAAATGCACTGCTATGACATCCTTAATAATTGATTCCATCATTTTACCCACTACCGATGTCAGGCTGACCGGTCTATAATTCCCTGTTTTCTCTCTCCCTCCTTTTTTAAAAAGTGGGGTTACATTGGCTACCCTCCACTCCATAGGAACTGATCCAGAGTCAATGGAATGTTGGAAAATGACTGTCAACGCATCCACTATTTCCAAGGCCACCTCCTTAAGTACTCTGGGATGCAGTCCATCAGGCCCTGGGGATTTATCGGCCTTCAATCCCATCAATTTCCCCAACACAATTTCCCGGCTAATAAGGATTTCCCTCAGTTCCTCCTCCTTACTAGACCCCCCGACCCCTTTTATAACCGGAAGGTTGTTCGTGTCCTCCTTCGTGAATACCGAACCAAAGTACTTGTTCAATTGGTCCGCCATTTCTTTGTTCCCCGTTATGACTTCCCCTGATTCTGACTGCAGGGGACCTACGTTTGTCTTTACTAACCTTTTTCTCTTTACATATCTATAGAAACTTTTGCAATCCGTCTTAATGTTCCCTGCAAGCTTCTTCTCATACTCCATTTTCCCTGCCCTAATCAAACCCTTTGTCCTCCTCTGCTGAGTTCTAAATTTCTCCCAGTCCCCAGGTTCGCTGCTATTTCTGGCCAATTTGTATGCCACTTCCTTGGCTTTAATACTATCCCTGATTTCCCTTGATAGCCACGGTTGAGCCACCTTCCCTTTTTTATTTCTATGCCAGACAGGAATGTACAATTGTTGTAGTTCATCCATGCGGTCTCTAAATGTCTGCCATTGCCCATCCACAGTCAACCCCTTAAGTATCATTCGCCAATCCATCTCAGCCAATTCACGCCTCATACCTTCAAAGTTAGCCTTCTTTAAGTTCTGGACCATGGTCTCTGAATTAACTGTTTCATTCTCCATCCGAATGCAGAATTCCACCATATTATGGTCACTCTTCCCCAAGGGGCCTCGCACAACGAGATTGCTAATTAATCCTTTCTCATTACATAACACCCAGTCTAAGATGGCCTCCCCCCTAGTTGGTTCCTCGACATATTGGTCTAAAAAACCATCCCTTATGCACTCCAGAAAATCCTCCTCCACCGTATTGCTTCCAGTTTGGTTAGCCCAATCTATGTGCATATTAAAGTCACCCATTATAACTGCTGCACCTTTATTGCACGCACCCCTAATTTCCTGTTTGATGCCCTCCCCAACATCACTACTACTGTTTGGAGGTCTGTACACAACTCCCACTAACGTTTATCACTGGTGTGTGCAGTATATCACTGGTGTGTGCATTATATCACTGGTGTGTGCATTATATCACTGGTGTGTACATTATATCACTGGTGGTGTGAGCATTATACCACTGGTGGTGTGATCATTAGATCACTGGTGGTGTGAGCATTATACCACTGGTGGTGTGATCTTTAGATCACTGGTGGTGTGATCATTAGATCACTGGTGGTGTGATCATTAGATCACTGGTGGTGTGATCATTAGATCACTGGTGGTGTGATCATTAGATCACTGGTGGTGTGAGCATTATACCACTGGTGTTGTGAGCATGATATCACTTTTGGTGTGAGCAGAGCAATATATCACTGGTGTGTGCATTATATCACTGGTGGAGTGAGTATTATATCACTGGTGGTGTGAACATGATATCACTGGGTGTGTGAACATTATATCACTGGTGGTGTGTGCATTATATCACTAGTGGAGTGAGTATTATATCACTGGTGAGCATTATATCACTGGTGGTGTGAACATTACACCACTTGTGGTGTGAGCATTATATTACTGGTGGTGTGTGCATTATATCACTGGTGTGTACATTATATCACTGGTGTAAGCATTATATCACTGGTGTAAGCATTATATCACTGGTGTGTACATTATATCACTGGTGTGTGCATTGTATCACTGGTGTGTGCATTGTATCACTGGTGGAGTGAATATTTTATCACTGGTGGAGTGAATATTATATCACTGGTGTGTACATTATATCACTGGTGGTGTGAGCATTATACCACTGGTGGTGTGATCTTTAGATCACTGGTGGTGTGATCATTAGATCACTGGTGGTGTGATCATTAGATCACTGGTGGTGTGAGCATTATATCACTGGTGTGTGTATTATATCACTGGTGGTGGGAACATTATATCAGAGGGTGTGTGAGCATTATATCACTGGTGGAGTGAGTATTGTATCACTGGTGGCGTGTGCATTATATCACTGGTGGTGTGTGCATTATATCACCATGTGAGCATTATATCACTGGTGTGAGCATTATACCACTGATGTGAGCATTATACCACTGGTGTTGTGAGCATGATATCACTTTTGGTGTGAGCAGAGCAATATATCACTGGTGTGTGCAATATATCACTGGTGGAGTGAGTATTATATCACTGGTGGTGTGAACATGATATCACTGGGTGTGTGAACATTATATCACTGGTGGTGTGTGCATTATATCACTGGTGGAGTGAGTATTATATCACTGGTGAGCATTATATCACTGGTGGTGTGAACATTACACCACTTGTGGTATGAGCATTATATTACTGGTGGTGTGTACATTATATCACTGGTGTGTGCATTGTATCACTGGTGTGTGCATTGTATCACTGGTGTGTGCATTGTATCACTGGTGGAGTGAATATTATATCACTGGTGGAGTGAATATTATATCACTGGTGTGTACATTATATCACTGGTGGTGTGAGCATTATACCACTGGTGGTGTGATCTTTAGATCACTGGTGGTGTGATCATTAGATCACTGGTGGTGTGATCATTAGATCACTGGTGGTGTGAGCATTATATCACTGGTGTGTGTATTATATCACTGGTGTGTGTATTATATCACTGGTGGTGGGAACATTATATCAGAGGGTGTGTGAGCATTATATCACTGGTGGAGTGAGTATTGTATCACTGGTGGCGTGTGCATTATATCACTGGTGGTGTGTGCATTATATCACCATGTGAGCATTATATCACTGGTGTGAGCATTATACCACTGATGTGAGCATTATACCACTGGTGTTGTGAGCATGATATCACTTTTGGTGTGAGCAGAGCAATATATCACTGGTGTGTGCATTATATCACTGGTGGAGTGAGTATTATATCACTGGTGGTGTGAACATGATATCACTGGGTGTGTGAACATTATATCACTGGTGGTGTGTGCATTATATCACTAGTGGAGTGAGTATTATATCACTGGTGAGCATTATATCACTGGTGGTGTGAACATTACACCACTTGTGGTGTGAGCATTATATTACTGGTGGTGTGTGCATTATATCACTGGTGTGTACATTATATCACTGGTGTAAGCATTATATCACTGGTGTAAGCATTATATCACTGGTGTGTACATTATATCACTGGTGTGTGCATTGTATCACTGGTGTGTGCATTGTATCACTGGTGGAGTGAATATTTTATCACTGGTGGAGTGAATATTATATCACTGGTGTGTACATTATATCACTGGTGGTGTGAGCATTATACCACTGGTGGTGTGATCTTTAGATCACTGGTGGTGTGATCATTAGATCACTGGTGGTGTGATCATTAGATCACTGGTGGTGTGAGCATTATATCACTGGTGTGTGTATTATATCACTGGTGGTGGGAACATTATATCAGAGGGTGTGTGAGCATTATATCACTGGTGGAGTGAGTATTGTATCACTGGTGGCGTGTGCATTATATCACTGGTGGTGTGTGCATTATATCACCATGTGAGCATTATATCACTGGTGTGAGCATTATACCACTGATGTGAGCATTATACCACTGGTGTTGTGAGCATGATATCACTTTTGGTGTGAGCAGAGCAATATATCACTGGTGTGTGCAATATATCACTGGTGGAGTGAGTATTATATCACTGGTGGTGTGAACATGATATCACTGGGTGTGTGAACATTATATCACTGGTGGTGTGTGCATTATATCACTGGTGGAGTGAGTATTATATCACTGGTGAGCATTATATCACTGGTGGTGTGAACATTACACCACTTGTGGTATGAGCATTATATTACTGGTGGTGTGTACATTATATCACTGGTGTGTGCATTGTATCACTGGTGTGTGCATTGTATCACTGGTGGAGTGAATATTATATCACTGGTGGAGTGAATATTATATCACTGGTGTGTACATTATATCACTGGTGGTGTGAGCATTATACCACTGGTGTGTACATTATATCACTGGTGTGTGCATTATATCACTGTTGGTGTGTGCATTATATCATTGGTGGTGTAAGCATTATATCACTGGTGTGTGGTTTATATCATTGGTAGTATGAGTGTTATGTCACTGGTGTGTTGATTATATCACTGGTGGTTTAGCATTATATCACTGGTGGTGTGAGTATTATATCACTGTTGTGTGCATTATATCACTGGGTGTGTGAATATTATATCACTGGCAAGCATTATATCACTGGTGGTGTGTGCATTATATCACCATGTGTGCATTATATCACTGGTGTGTACGTTATACCACTGGCGGTGTGAGTATTATATCACTGGTGGTGTGAGTATTATATCACTGGTGGTGTGAGTATTATATCACTGGTGTGTGCATTATATCACTGGGTGTGTGAGTATTATATCACTGGTGGTGTGAGCATTATATCACTGGTGTGTGCATTATATCACAGGGTGTGTGAACATTATATCACTGGTGGTGTGTGCATTATATCACCGGTGTGAGCATTATATCACTGGTAGAGTGAGTATTATATCACTGGTGAGCATTACATCACTGGTAGTGTGAACATTATACCACTGGTGGCGTGAGCATTATATCACTGGTGGAGTGAGTATTATATCACTGGTGAGCATTATATCACTGGTGGTGTGAACATTATACCACTGATGGTCTGAGCATTATATCACTGGTGGTGTGAGCATTAAATCACTGGTGTGTACATTATATCACTGGTGTAAGCATTATATCACTGGTGTAAGCATTATATCACTGGTGTGTACATTATATCACTGGTGTGTGCATTGTATCACTGGTGTGTGCATTGTATCACTGGTGTGTGCATTGTATCACTGGTGGAGTGAATATTATATCACTGGTGGAGTGAATATTATATCACTGGTGTGTACATTATATCACTGGTGGTGTGAGCATTATACCACTGGTGGTGTGATCTTTAGATCACTGGTGGTGTGATCATTAGATCACTGGTGGTGTGATCATTAGATCACTGGTGGTGTGAGCATTATATCACTGGTGTGTGTATTATATCACTGGTGGTGGGAACATTATATCAGAGGGTGTGTGAGCATTATATCACTGGTGGAGTGAGTATTGTATCACTGGTGGCGTGTGCATTATATCACTGGTGGTGTGTGCATTATATCACCATGTGAGCATTATATCACTGGTGTGAGCATTATACCACTGATGTGAGCATTATACCACTGGTGTTGTGAGCATGATATCACTTTTGGTGTGAGCAGAGCAATATATCACTGGTGTGTGCATTATATCACTGGTGGAGTGAGTATTATATCACTGGTGGTGTGAACATGATATCACTGGGTGTGTGAACATTATATCACTGGTGGTGTGTGCATTATATCACTGGTGGAGTGAGTATTATATCACTGGTGAGCATTATATCACTGGTGGTGTGAACATTACACCACTTGTGGTATGAGCATTATATTACTGGTGGTGTGTACATTATATCACTGGTGTGTGCATTGTATCACTGGTGGAGTGAATATTATATCACTGGTGGAGTGAATATTATATCACTGGTGGTGTGTGCATTATATCACTGGTGTGTACATTATATCACTGGTGTGTACATTATATCACTGATGTGTACATTATATCACTGGTGTAAGCATTATATCACTGGTGTGTACATTATATCACTGGTGTGTGCATTATATCACTGGTGCGTACATTATATCACTGGTGTAAGCATTATATCACTGGTGTGTACATTATATCACTGGTGTGTACATTATATCACTGGTGTGTACATTATATAACTTGTGTGTGCATTATATCACTGGTGTGTGCATTATATCACTGGTGGTGTGAGCATTATATCACTGGTGTGTGCATTATATCACTGGTGGTGTGTGCATTATATCACTGGTGTGTGCATTATATCACTGCTGTGTGCATTATATCACTGGTGTGTACATTATATCACTGGTGGTGTGAGCATTATACCACTGGTGGTGTGATCTTTAGATCACTGGTGGTGTGATCATTAAATCACTGGTGGTGTGATCATTCGATCAATGGTGGTGTGATCATTAGATCACTGGTGGTGTGATCATTAGATCACTGGTGGTGTGATCATTAGATCACTGGTGGTGTGAGCATTATACCACTGGTGTTGTGAGCATGATATCACTTTTGGTGTGAGCAGAGCAATATATCACTGGTGTGTGCATTATATCACTGGTGTGTGCATTATATCACTGGTGTGTACATTATATCACTGGTGGTGTGAGCATTATACCACTGGTGGTGTGATCATTAGATCACTGGTGGTGTGAGCATTATATCACTGGTGTGTGTATTATATCACTGGTGGTGGGAACATTTTATCAGAGGGTGTGTGAGCATTATATCACTGGTGGAGTGAGTATTGTATCACTGGTGGCGTGTGCATTATATCACTGGTGGTGTGTGCATTATATCACCATGTGAGCATTATATCACTGGTGTGAGCATTATACCACTGATGTGAGCATTATACCACTGGTGTTGTGAGCATGATATCACTTTTGGTGTGAGCAGAGCAATATATCACTGGTGTGTGCATTATATCACATTTGGAGTGAGTATTATATCACTGGTGGTGTGAACATGATATCACTGGGTGTGTGAACATTATATCACTGGTGGTGTGTGCATTATATCACTGGTGGAGTGAGTATTATATCACTGGTGAGCATTATATCACTGGTGGTGTGAACATTACACCACTTGTGGTATGAGCATTATATTACTGGTGGTGTGTACATTATATCACTGGTGTGTGCATTGTATCACTGGTGTGTGCATTGTATCACTGGTGGAGTGAATATTATATCACTGGTGGAGTGAATATTATATCACTGGTGGTGTGTGCATTATATCACTGGTGTATGCATTATATCACTGGTGGTGAGCATTATATCACTGGTGTAAGCATTATATCACTGGTGTGTACATTATATCACTGGTGTGTGCATTATATCACTGGTGGTGTGTGCATTGTATCACTGGTGTGTGCATTATATCACTGGTGTGTACATTATATCACTGGTGTAAGCATTATATCACTGGTGTGTACATTATATCACTGGTGTGTGCATTATCTCACTGGTGTGTGCATTATCTCACTGGTGTGTGCATTATCTCACTGATGTGTGGTTTATAATCTCTGGTGTGTACATTATGTCACTGGTGTGTGCATTATATCACTGGTGGTGTGTGCATTATATCACTGGTGGTGTGTGCATTATATCACTGGAGGAGTGAGTATTATATCACTGGTGGAGTGAGTATTATATCACTGGTGAGCATTATATCACTGGTGGTGTGAGCATCATACCACTGGTGGTGTGAGCATTATATCACTGGTGATGTGTGCATTAAATCACTGGTGGTGTGTGCATTATATCACCATGTGAGCATTATATCACTGGTGTGAGCATTATATCACTGGTGGTGTGAGCATTATATCACTTGTGTGTGCATTATATCACTGGGTGTGTGAGCATTATATCACTGGTGGAGTGCGTATTATATCACTGGTGTGTGCATTATATCACTGGTGGTGTGTGCATTATATCACTGGTGGTGTGTGCATTATATCACTGGTGGTGTGTGCATTATATCACTGGTGTAGTGAGTATTATATGACTGGTGAGCATTATATCACTGGTGTGTACATTATATCACTGGTGTGTGCATTATATCACTGGTGTGTACATTATATCACTGGTGGTGTAAGCGTTATATCAATGGTGTGTACATTATATCACTGGTGGTGTGTGCATTATATCACTGGTTGAGTGAGTATTATATCACTGGTGGAGTGAGTATTATACCACTGGTGAGCATTATATCACTGGTGGTGTGAGCATCATACCACTGGTGGTGTGAGCATTATATCACTGGTGTATGCATTATATCACTGGTGGTGAGCATTATATCACTGGTGGTGAGCATTATATCACTGGTGGTGAGCATTATATCACTGGTGTGTGAATTATATCACTGGTGGTATGTGTATTATATCACTGGTGGTATGTGTATTATATCACTGGTAGTGTGAGTATTATATCACTGGTAGTGTGAGTATTATATCACTGGTAGTGTGAGTATTATATCACTGGTAGTGTGAGTATTATATCACTGGTGGTGTGAGCATTATATCACTCGTGTATGCATTATATCACTGGTGGTGTGAGTATTATATCACTGTTGTGTGCATTATATCACTGAGTGTGTGAGCATTATATCACTGGTGGTGTGAGCATTATATCACTGGTGTGTACATTATGTCACTGGTTCGGTGAGCATTATATCACTGGTGGTGTGTACATTATATCACTGGGGCTGTGAGCATTATATCACTGGTGTGTGCATTATATCACTGGGTGTGTGAGCATTATATCACTGGTGGAGTGCGTATTATATCACTGGTGTGTGCATTATATCACTGGTGGTGTGCATTCTATCACTGGTGGTGTGTGCATTATATCATTGGAGGAGTGAGTATTATATCACTGGTGGAGTGAGTATTATATCACAGGTGAGCATTATATCACTGGTGGTGTGAGCATCATACCACTGGTGGTGTGAGCATTGTATCACTGGTGATGTGTGCATTAAATCACTGGTGGTGTGTGCATTATATCACCATGTGAGCATTATATCACTGGTGTGAGCATTATATCACTGGTAGTGTGAGCATTATATCACTTGTGTGTGCATTATATCACTGGGTGTGTGAGCATTATATCACTGGTGGAGTGCGTATTATATCACTGGTGTGTGCATTATATCACTAGTGGTGTGTGCATTATATCACTGGTGGTGTGTGCATTATATGACTGGTGAGCATTATATCACTGGTGTGTACATTATATCACTGGTGTGTGCATTATATCACTGGGTGTGTTAGCATCATACCACTGGTGGTGTGAGCATTATATCACTTGTGTGTGCATTATAGAAACATAGAAACATAGAAAATAGGTGCAGGAGTAGGCCATTCGGCCCTTCTAGCCTGCACCGCCATTCAATGAGTTCATGGCTGAACATTCAACTTCAGTACCCCATTCCTGCTTTCTCGCCATACCCCTTGATCCCCCTAGCAGTAAGGACCTCATCTAACTCCTTTTTGAATATATTTAGTGAATTGGCCTCAACAACTTTCTGTGGTAGAGAATTCCACAGGTTCACCACTCTCTGGGTGAAGAAGTTCCTCCGCATCTCGGTCCTAAATGGCTTACTCCTTATCCTTAGACTGTGACCCCTGGTTCTGGACTTCCCCAACATTGGGAACATTCTTCCTGCATCTAACCTGTCTAACCCCGTCAGAATTTTATATGTTTCTATGAGGTCCCCTCTCATTCTTCTGAGCTCCAGTGAATACAAGCCCAGTTGATCCAGTCTTTCTTGATAGGTCAGTCCCGCCATCCCGGGAATCAGTCTGGTGAACCTTCGCTGCACTCCCTCAATAGCAAGAATGTCCTTCCTCAGGTTAGGAGATCAAAACTGTACACAATACTCCAGGTGTGGCCTCACCAATGCCCTGTACAACTGTAGCAACACCTCCCTGCCCCTGTACTCAAATCCCCTTGCTATGAAGGCCAACATGCCATTTGCTTTCTTAACCGCCTGCTGCACCTGCATGCCAACCTTCAATGACTGATGTACCATGACACCCAGGTCTCTTTGCACCTCCCCTTTTCCTAATCTGTCACCATTCAGATAATAGTCTGTCTCTCTGTTTTTACCACCAAAGTGGATAACCTCACATTTATCCACATTATACTTCATCTGCCATGCATTTGCCCACTCACCTAACCTATCCAAGTCGCTCTGCAGCCTCACAGCATCCTCCTCGCAGCTCACACTGCCACCCAACTTAGTGTCATCCGCAAATTTGGAGATACTACATTTAATCCCCTCGTCTAAATCATTAATGTACAGTGTAAACAGCTGGGGCCCCAGCACAGAACCTTGCGGTACCCCACTAGTCACTGCCTGCCATTCTGAAAAGTACCCATTTACTCCTACTCTTTGCTTCCTGTCTGACAACCAGTTCTCAATCCATGTCAGTACACTACCCCCAATCCCATGTGCTCTAACTTTGCACATCAATCTCTTGTGTGGGACCTTGTCGAATGCCTTCTGAAAGTCCAAATATACCACATCAACTGGTTCTCCCTTATCCACTCTACTGGAAACATCCTCAAAAAATTCCAGAAGATTTGTCAAGCATGATTTCCCTTTCACAAATCCATGCTGACTTGGACCTATCATGTCACCTCTTTCCAAATGCACTGCTATGACATCCTTAATAATTGATTCCATCATTTTACCCACTACCGATGTCAGGCTGACCGGTCTATAATTCCCTGTTTTCTCTCTCCCTCCTTTTTTAAAAAGTGGGGTTACATTGGCTACCCTCCACTCCATAGGAACTGATCCAGAGTCAATGGAATGTTGGAAAATGACTGTCAACGCATCCACTATTTCCAAGGCCACCTCCTTAAGTACTCTGGGATGCAGTCCATCAGGCCCTGGGGATTTATCGGCCTTCAATCCCATCAATTTCCCCAACACAATTTCCCGGCTAATAAGGATTTCCCTCAGTTCCTCCTCCTTACTAGACCCCCCGACCCCTTTTATAACCGGAAGGTTGTTCGTGTCCTCCTTCGTGAATACCGAACCAAAGTACTTGTTCAATTGGTCCGCCATTTCTTTGTTCCCCGTTATGACTTCCCCTGATTCTGACTGCAGGGGACCTACGTTTGTCTTTACTAACCTTTTTCTCTTTACATATCTATAGAAACTTTTGCAATCCGTCTTAATGTTCCCTGCAAGCTTCTTCTCATACTCCATTTTCCCTGCCCTAATCAAACCCTTTGTCCTCCTCTGCTGAGTTCTAAATTTCTCCCAGTCCCCAGGTTCGCTGCTATTTCTGGCCAATTTGTATGCCACTTCCTTGGCTTTAATACTATCCCTGATTTCCCTTGATAGCCACGGTTGAGCCACCTTCCCTTTTTTATTTCTATGCCAGACAGGAATGTACAATTGTTGTAGTTCATCCATGCGGTCTCTAAATGTCTGCCATTGCCCATCCACAGTCAACCCCTTAAGTATCATTCGCCAATCCATCTCAGCCAATTCACGCCTCATACCTTCAAAGTTAGCCTTCTTTAAGTTCTGGACCATGGTCTCTGAATTAACTGTTTCATTCTCCATCCGAATGCAGAATTCCACCATATTATGGTCACTCTTCCCCAAGGGGCCTCGCACAACGAGATTGCTAATTAATCCTTTCTCATTACATAACACCCAGTCTAAGATGGCCTCCCCCCTAGTTGGTTCCTCGACATATTGGTCTAAAAAACCATCCCTTATGCACTCCAGAAAATCCTCCTCCACCGTATTGCTTCCAGTTTGGTTAGCCCAATCTATGTGCATATTAAAGTCACCCATTATAACTGCTGCACCTTTATTGCACGCACCCCTAATTTCCTGTTTGATGCCCTCCCCAACATCACTACTACTGTTTGGAGGTCTGTACACAACTCCCACTAACGTTTATCACTGGTGTGTGCAGTATATCACTGGTGTGTGCATTATATCACTGGTGTGTGCATTATATCACTGGTGTGTACATTATATCACTGGTGGTGTGAGCATTATACCACTGGTGGTGTGATCATTAGATCACTGGTGGTGTGAGCATTATACCACTGGTGGTGTGATCTTTAGATCACTGGTGGTGTGATCATTAGATCACTGGTGGTGTGATCATTAGATCACTGGTGGTGTGATCATTAGATCACTGGTGGTGTGATCATTAGATCACTGGTGGTGTGAGCATTATACCACTGGTGTTGTGAGCATGATATCACTTTTGGTGTGAGCAGAGCAATATATCACTGGTGTGTGCATTATATCACTGGTGGAGTGAGTATTATATCACTGGTGGTGTGAACATGATATCACTGGGTGTGTGAACATTATATCACTGGTGGTGTGTGCATTATATCACTAGTGGAGTGAGTATTATATCACTGGTGAGCATTATATCACTGGTGGTGTGAACATTACACCACTTGTGGTGTGAGCATTATATTACTGGTGGTGTGTGCATTATATCACTGGTGTGTACATTATATCACTGGTGTAAGCATTATATCACTGGTGTAAGCATTATATCACTGGTGTGTACATTATATCACTGGTGTGTGCATTGTATCACTGGTGTGTGCATTGTATCACTGGTGGAGTGAATATTTTATCACTGGTGGAGTAAATATTATATCACTGGTGTGTACATTATATCACTGGTGGTGTGAGCATTATACCACTGGTGGTGTGATCTTTAGATCACTGGTGGTGTAATCATTAGATCACTGGTGGTGTGATCATTAGATCACTGGTGGTGTGAGCATTATATCACTGGTGTGTGTATTATATCACTGGTGGTGGGAACATTATATCAGAGGGTGTGTGAGCATTATATCACTGGTGGAGTGAGTATTGTATCACTGGTGGCGTGTGCATTATATCACTGGTGGTGTGTGCATTATATCACCATGTGAGCATTATATCACTGGTGTGAGCATTATACCACTGATGTGAGCATTATACCACTGGTGTTGTGAGCATGATATCACTTTTGGTGTGAGCAGAGCAATATATCACTGGTGTGTGCAATATATCACTGGTGGAGTGAGTATTATATCACTGGTGGTGTGAACATGATATCACTGGGTGTGTGAACATTATATCACTGGTGGTGTGTGCATTATATCACTGGTGGAGTGAGTATTATATCACTGGTGAGCATTATATCACTGGTGGTGTGAACATTACACCACTTGTGGTATGAGCATTATATTACTGGTGGTGTGTACATTATATCACTGGTGTGTGCATTGTATCACTGGTGTGTGCATTGTATCACTGGTGTGTGCATTGTATCACTGGTGGAGTGAATATTATATCACTGGTGGAGTGAATATTATATCACTGGTGTGTACATTATATCACTGGTGGTGTGAGCATTATACCACTGGTGGTGTGATCTTTAGATCACTGGTGGTGTGATCATTAGATCACTGGTGGTGTGATCATTAGATCACTGGTGGTGTGAGCATTATATCACTGGTGTGTGTATTATATCACTGGTGTGTGTATTATATCACTGGTGGTGGGAACATTATATCAGAGGGTGTGTGAGCATTATATCACTGGTGGAGTGAGTATTGTATCACTGGTGGCGTGTGCATTATATCACTGGTGGTGTGTGCATTATATCACCATGTGAGCATTATATCACTGGTGTGAGCATTATACCACTGATGTGAGCATTATACCACTGGTGTTGTGAGCATGATATCACTTTTGGTGTGAGCAGAGCAATATATCACTGGTGTGTGCATTATATCACTGGTGGAGTGAGTATTATATCACTGGTGGTGTGAACATGATATCACTGGGTGTGTGAACATTATATCACTGGTGGTGTGTGCATTATATCACTAGTGGAGTGAGTATTATATCACTGGTGAGCATTATATCACTGGTGGTGTGAACATTACACCACTTGTGGTGTGAGCATTATATTACTGGTGGTGTGTGCATTATATCACTGGTGTGTACATTATATCACTGGTGTAAGCATTATATCACTGGTGTAAGCATTATATCACTGGTGTAAGCATTATATCACTGGTGTGTACATTATATCACTGGTGTGTGCATTGTATCACTGGTGTGTGCATTGTATCACTGGTGGAGTGAATATTATATCACTGGTGGAGTGAATATTATATCACTGGTGTGTACATTATATCACTGGTGGTGTGAGCATTATACCACTGGTGGTGTGATCTTTAGATCACTGGTGGTGTGATCATTAGATCACTGGTGGTGTGATCATTAGATCACTGGTGGTGTGATCATTAGATCACTGGTGGTGTGAGCATTATATCACTGGTGTGTGTATTATATCACTGGTGGTGGGAACATTATATCAGAGGGTGTGTGAGCATTATATCACTGGTGGAGTGAGTATTGTATCACTGGTGGCGTGTGCATTATATCACTGGTGGTGTGTGCATTATATCACCATGTGAGCATTATATCACTGGTGTGAGCATTATACCACTGATGTGAGCATTATACCACTGGTGTTGTGAGCATGATATCACTTTTGGTGTGAGCAGAGCAATATATCACTGGTGTGTGCATTATATCACTGGTGGAGTGAGTATTATATCACTGGTGGTGTGAACATGATATCACTGGGTGTGTGAACATTATATCACTGGTGGTGTGTGCATTATATCACTGGTGGAGTGAGTATTATATCACTGGTGAGCATTATATCACTGGTGGTGTGAACATTACACCACTTGTGGTATGAGCATTATATTACTGGTGGTGTGTACATTATATCACTGGTGTGTGCATTGTATCACTGGTGTGTGCATTGTATCACTGGTGGAGTGAATATTATATCACTGGTCGAGTGAATATTATATCACTGGTGGTGTGTGCATTATATCACTGGTGTGTACATTATATCACTGGTGTGTACATTATATCACTGGTGTGTACATTATATCACTGGTGTAAGCATTATATCACTGGTGTGTACATTATATCACTGGTGTGTGCATTATATCACTGGTGGTGTGTGCATTGTATCACTGGTGTGTGCATTATATCACTGGTGTGTACATTATATCACTGGTGTAAGCATTATATCACTGGTGTGTACATTATATCACTGGTGTGTACATTATATCACTGGTGTGTACATTATATAACTTGTGTGTGCATTATATCACTGGTGTGTGCATTATATCACTGGTGGTGTGAGCATTATATCACTGGTGTGTGCATTATATCACTGGTGGTGTGTGCATTATATCACTGGTGGTGTGTGCATTATATCACTGGTGGTGTGTGCATTATATCACTGGTGGAGTGAGTATTATATCACTGGTGAGCATTATATCACTGGTGGTGTGTGCACTATATCACCATGTGAGCATTATATCACTGGTGTGTGCATTATATCACTGGTGTGTGCATTATATCACTGCTGTGTGCATTATATCACTGGTGTGTACATTATATCACTGGTGGTGTGAGCATTATACCACTGGTGGTGTGATCTTTAGATCACTGGTGGTGTGATCATTAGATCACTGGTGGTGTGATCATTAGATCACTGGTGGTGTGATCATTAGATCACTGGTGGTGTGAGCATTATACCACTGGTGTTGTGAGCATGATATCACTTTTGGTGTGAGCAGAGCAATATATCACTGGTGTGTGCATTATATCACTGGTGGAGTGAGTATTATATCACTGGTGGTGTGAACATGATATCACTGGGTGTGTGAACATTATATCACTGGTGGTGTGTGCATTATATCACTAGTGGAGTGAGTATTATATCACTGGTGAGCATTATATCACTGGTGGTGTGAACATTACACCACTTGTGGTGTGAGCATTATATTACTGGTGGTGTGTGCATTATATCACTGGTGTGTACATTATATCACTGGTGTAAGCATTATATCACTGGTGTAAGCATTATATCACTGGTGTGTACATTATATCACTGGTGTGTGCATTGTATCACTGGTGTGTGCATTGTATCACTGGTGGAGTGAATATTTTATCACTGGTGGAGTGAATATTATATCACTGGTGTGTACATTATATCACTGGTGGTGTGAGCATTATACCACTGGTGGTGTGATCTTTAGATCACTGGTGGTGTGATCATTAGATCACTGGTGGTGTGATCATTAGATCACTGGTGGTGTGAGCATTATATCACTGGTGTGTGTATTATATCACTGGTGGTGGGAACATTATATCAGAGGGTGTGTGAGCATTATATCACTGGTGGAGTGAGTATTGTATCACTGGTGGCGTGTGCATTATATCACTGGTGGTGTGTGCATTATATCACCATGTGAGCATTATATCACTGGTGTGAGCATTATACCACTGATGTGAGCATTATACCACTGGTGTTGTGAGCATGATATCACTTTTGGTGTGAGCAGAGCAATATATCACTGGTGTGTGCAATATATCACTGGTGGAGTGAGTATTATATCACTGGTGGTGTGAACATGATATCACTGGGTGTGTGAACATTATATCACTGGTGGTGTGTGCATTATATCACTGGTGGAGTGAGTATTATATCACTGGTGAGCATTATATCACTGGTGGTGTGAACATTACACCACTTGTGGTATGAGCATTATATTACTGGTGGTGTGTACATTATATCACTGGTGTGTGCATTGTATCACTGGTGTGTGCATTGTATCACTGGTGGAGTGAATATTATATCACTGGTGGAGTGAATATTATATCACTGGTGTGTACATTATATCACTGGTGGTGTGAGCATTATACCACTGGTGGTGTGATCTTTAGATCACTGGTGGTGTGATCATTAGATCACTGGTGGTGTGATCATTAGATCACTGGTGGTGTGAGCATTATATCACTGGTGTGTGTATTATATCACTGGTGGTGGGAACATTATATCAGAGGGTGTGTGAGCATTATATCACTGGTGGAGTGAGTATTGTATCACTGGTGGCGTGTGCATTATATCACTGGTGGTGTGTGCATTATATCACCATGTGAGCATTATATCACTGGTGTGAGCATTATACCACTGATGTGAGCATTATACCACTGGTGTTGTGAGCATGATATCACTTTTGGTGTGAGCAGAGCAATATATCACTGGTGTGTGCATTATATCACTGGTGGAGTGAGTATTATATCACTGGTGGTGTGAACATGATATCACTGGGTGTGTGAACATTATATCACTGGTGGTGTGTGCATTATATCACTAGTGGAGTGAGTATTATATCACTGGTGAGCATTATATCACTGGTGGTGTGAACATTACACCACTTGTGGTGTGAGCATTATATTACTGGTGGTGTGTGCATTATATCACTGGTGTGTACATTATATCACTGGTGTAAGCATTATATCACTGGTGTAAGCATTATATCACTGGTGTGTACATTATATCACTGGTGTGTGCATTGTATCACTGGTGTGTGCATTGTATCACTGGTGGAGTGAATATTATATCACTGGTGGAGTGAATATTATATCACTGGTGTGTACATTATATCACTGGTGGTGTGAGCATTATACCACTGGTGGTGTGATCTTTAGATCACTGGTGGTGTGATCATTAGATCACTGGTGGTGTGATCATTAGATCACTGGTGGTGTGAGCATTATATCACTGGTGTGTGTATTATATCACTGGTGGTGGGAACATTATATCAGAGGGTGTGTGAGCATTATATCACTGGTGGAGTGAGTATTGTATCACTGGTGGCGTGTGCATTATATCACTGGTGGTGTGTGCATTATATCACCATGTGAGCATTATATCACTGGTGTGAGCATTATACCACTGATGTGAGCATTATACCACTGGTGTTGTGAGCATGATATCACTTTTGGTGTGAGCAGAGCAATATATCACTGGTGTGTGCATTATATCACTGGTGGAGTGAGTATTATATCACTGGTGGTGTGAACATGATATCACTGGGTGTGTGAACATTATATCACTGGTGGTGTGTGCATTATATCACTGGTGGAGTGAGTATTATATCACTGGTGAGCATTATATCACTGGTGGTGTGAACATTACACCACTTGTGGTATGAGCATTATATTACTGGTGGTGTGTACATTATATCACTGGTGTGTGCATTGTATCACTGGTGTGTGCATTGTATCACTGGTGGAGTGAATATTATATCACTGGTCGAGTGAATATTATATCACTGGTGGTGTGTGCATTATATCACTGGTGTGTACATTATATCACTGGTGTGTACATTATATCACTGGTGTGTACATTATATCACTGGTGTAAGCATTATATCACTGGTGTGTACATTATATCACTGGTGTGTGCATTATATCACTGGTGGTGTGTGCATTGTATCACTGGTGTGTGCATTATATCACTGGTGTGTACATTATATCACTGGTGTAAGCATTATATCACTGGTGTGTACATTATATCACTGGTGTGTACATTATATCACTGGTGTGTACATTATATAACTTGTGTGTGCATTATATCACTGGTGTGTGCATTATATCACTGGTGGTGTGAGCATTATATCACTGGTGTGTGCATTATATCACTGGTGGTGTGTGCATTATATCACTGGTGGTGTGTGCATTATATCACTGGTGGTGTGTGCATTATATCACTGGTGGAGTGAGTATTATATCACTGGTGAGCATTATATCACTGGTGGTGTGTGCACTATATCACCATGTGAGCATTATATCACTGGTGTGTGCATTATATCACTGGTGTGTGCATTATATCACTGCTGTGTGCATTATATCACTGGTGTGTACATTATATCACTGGTGATGTGAGCATTATACCACTGGTGGTGTGATCTTTAGATCACTGGTGGTGTGATCATTAGATCACTGGTGGTGTGATCATTAGATCACTGGTGGTGTGATCATTAGATCACTGGTGGTGTGAGCATTATACCACTGGTGTTGTGAGCATGATATCACTTTTGGTGTGAGCAGAGCAATATATCACTGGTGTGTGCATTATATCACTGGTGGAGTGAGTATTATATCACTGGTGGTGTGAACATTACACCACTTGTGGTGTGAGCATTATATTACTGGTGGTGTGTGCATTATATCACTGGTGTGTGCATTATATCACTGGTGTGTACATTATATCACTGGTGTAAGCATTATATCACTGGTGTGTACATTATATCACTGGTGTAAGCATTATATCACTGGTGTGTACATTATATCACTGGTGTGTGCATTATATCACTGGTGTGTGCATTATATCACTGGTGGTTTGAGCATTATATCACTGGTGTGTGCATTATATCACTGGTGGTGTGTGCATTATATCACTGGTGGAGTGAATATTATATCACTGGTGGAGTGAGTATTATATCACTGGTGAGCATTATATCACTGGTGAGCATTATATCACTGGTGCTGTGTGCACTATATCACCATGTGAGCATTATATCACTGGTGTGTGCATTATATCACTGGTGTGTGCATTATATCACTGGTGGTGTGAGTATTATATCACTTGTGACCATTATATCACAGGTGGTGTGAGCATTATATCACTGATGGAGTGTATTATGTCACTGGTGATGTGAGCATTATATCACTGGGTGTGTGAACATTATATCACTGGTGGTGTGTGCATTATATCATTGGTGGTGTGAGCATTATATCACTGGTGGTGTGAGCATTATACCACTGGTGTGTGCATTATGTCACTGGTGGTGTGTGCATTATATCACTGGTGGAGTGAATATTATATCACTGGTGGAGTGAGTATTATATCACTGGTGAGCATTATATCACTGGTGAGCATTATATCACTGGTGGTGTGTGCACTATATCACCATGTGAGCATTATATCACTGGTGTGTACATTATATCACTGGTGTGTGCATTATATCACTGGTGTGTGCATTGTATCACTGGTGGAGTGAATATTGTATCACTGGTGGAGTGAGTATTATATCACTGGTGAGCATTATATCACTGGTGGTGTGTGCACTATATCACCATGTGAGCATTATATCACTGGTGTGTACATTAAGTGCATTATATCACTGGTGTGTGCATTATATCACTGGTGTGTATATTATATCACTGGTGTGTGCATTATATCACTGCTGGTGTGTGCATTGTATCACTGGTGTGTGCATTATATCACTGGTGTGTACATTATATCACTGGTGTAAGCATTATATCACTGGTGTGTACATTATATTACTTGTGTGTGCATTATATCACTGGTGAGTGCATTATATCACTGGTGGTGTGAGCATTATACCACTGGTGTGTGCATTATATCACTGGTGGTGTGTGCATTATATCACTGGTGGTGTGTGCATTATATCACTGGTGGAGTGACTATTATATCACTGGTGTAGTGACTATTATGTCACTGGTGGAGTGAGTATTATATCACTGGTGGTGTGTGCACTATATCACCATGTGAGCATTATATCACTGGTGTGTACATTATATCACTGGTGTGTACATTATATCACTGGTGTGTGCATTATATCACTGGTGTGTGCATTATATCACTGGTGTAAGCATTATATCACTGGTGTAAGCACTATATCACTGGTGTGTACATTATATCACTGGTGTGTGCATTATATCACTGGTGGTGTGAGCATTATATCACTGGTGTGTGCATTATATCACTGGTGGAGTGAATATTATTTCACTGGTGGAGTGAGTATTATATCACTGGTGAGCATTATATCACTGGTGGTGTGTGCACTATATCACCATGTGAGCATTATATCACTGGTGTGTGCATTATATCACTGGTGTGTGCATTATATCACTGGTGGTGTGAGTATTATATCACTTGTGACCATTATATCACTGGTGGTGTGTGCATTATATCACTGGTGGAGTGACTATTATATCACTGGTGGAGTGAATATTATTTCACTGGTGGAGTGAGTATTATATCACTGGTGAGCATTATATCACTGGCGGTGTGTGCACTATATCACCATGTGAGCATTATATCACTGATGGAGTGTATTATGTCACTGGGTGTGTGAACATTATATCACTGGTGGTGTGTGCATTATATCACTGGTGATGTGAACATTATATCACTGGGTGTGTGAGCATTATATCACTGGTGGTGTGTGCATTATATCACTGGTGGAGAGTGCATTATATCACTGGTGGTGTGAGTATTATATCACTGGTGGTGTGAGTATTATATCACTGGTGGTGTGTGCACTATATCACCATGTGAGCATTATATCACTGGTGTGTGCATTATATCACTGGTGCTGTGACTATTATATCACTGGTGGAGTGAGTATTATATCACTGGTGTGTGCATTATATCACTGGTGGTGTGACTATTATATCACTGGTGGTGTGTGCATTATATCACTGGTGGGGTGTGCATTATATCACTGGTTGTGTGAGCATTATATCACTGGTGTGTGCATTATATCACTGGGTGTGTGAGCATTATATCACTGGTGGTGTGTGCATTTTATCACTGGTGGTGTGTGCATGTTATCACCGTTGTGAGCATTATGTCACTGGTGTGTACATTATATCACTGGTGTGTACATTATATCACTGGTGTAAGCATTATATCACTGGTGTGTGAAGCATTATATCACTGGTGGTGTGTGCATTTTATCACTGGTGGTGTGTGCATGTTATCACCGTTGTGAGCATTATGTCACTGGTGTGTACATTATATCACTGGTGTGTGCATTATATCACTGGTTTGTGCATTATATCACTGGTTTGTGCATTATATCACTGGAGGAGTGAGTATTATATCACTGGTGAGCATTATATCACTGGTCGTATGAGCATTATACCACTGGTGGTGTGAGCATTATATCACTGGTGGTGTGAGCATTATATCAACGGTGGTGTGAGCATTATATCACTGGTGATGTGAGCATTATATCACTGGTCTGAACATTAGATCAGCGGTCTGAGCATTAGATCACTGGTGATGTGAGCATTATATCACTGGTGGTGTGAGCATTATATCACTGGTCTGAACATTATATCACTGGTCTGAGCATTAGATCACTGGTGGTGTGTGCATTATATCACTGGTGGTGTGTGCATTATATCATTATATCACTGGTGGTGTGACTATTAAATCACTGGTGATGTGAGCATTATATCACTGGTGGTGTGAGCATTATATCACTGGTGATGTGAGTATTATATCACTGATGTGTGAATTATATCACTGATGTGTGAATTATATCACTGGTGGTGTGAGTATTATATCACTGGTGATGTATTATATCACTGGTGTGTGCATGATATCACTGGGTGTGTGAGTAATATATCACTGGTGGTGTGAGCATTATATCACTTGTGTGTGCATGATATCACTCTTGTGTATATTATATCACTGGTGTGTACATTATATCACTGGTGGTGTGAGCATCATATCACTGGTGTGTGCATTATATCACTCGTGTGTGCATTATATCACTGATGTGTACATTATATCACTGATGTGTACATTATACCACTGGTGGTGTGAACATTATATCACTGATGGTGTGAACATTATATCACTGGTGGTGTGAGCATGATATCACTTTTGGTGTGAGCATTATATCACTGGTGTGTGCATTATATCACTCGTGTGTGCATTATATCACTGGTGTATACATTATATCACTGGCATGTACATTATATCACTGGAGGAGTGAGTATTATAACACTGGTGAGCATTATATCACTGGTCTGAACATTAGATCAGCGGTCTGAGCATTAGATCACTGGTGATGTGAGCATTATATCACTGGTGGTGTGAGCATTATATCACTGGTCTGAACATTATATCACTGGTCTGAACATTAGATCACTGGTGGTGTGTGCATTATATCACTGGTGGTGTGTGCATTATATCACTGGTGGTGTGACTATTAAATCACTGGTGATGTGAGCATTATATCACTGGTGGTGTGAGCATTATATCACTGGTGGTGTGAGTATTATATCACTGATGTGTGAATTATATCACTGGTGGTGTGAGTATTATATCACTGGTGGTGTGTGCACTATATCACCATGTGAGCATTATATCACTGGTGTGTGCATTATATCACTGGTGCTGTGACTATTATATCACTGGTGGAGTGAGTATTATATCACTGGTGTGTGCATTATATCACTGGTGGTGTGACTATTATATCACTGGTGGTGTGTGCATTATATCACTGATGGGGTGTGCATTATATCACTGGTGGTGTGAGCATTATATCACTGGTGTGTGCATTATATCACTGGGTGTGTGAGCATTATATCACTGGTGGTGTGTGTATTTTATCACTGGTGGTGTGATTATGTCACTGGTTTGTGCATTATATCACTGGTTTGTGCATTATGTCACTGGGTGTGTGCATTATGTCACTGGGTGTGTGCATTATGTCACTGGGTGTGTGCATTATGTCACTGGGTGTGTGCATTATGTCACTGGGTGTGTACATTATGTCACTGGGTGTGTGCAATATGTCACTGGTTTGTGCATTAGATCACTGGTCTGAGCATTAGATCACTGGTGGTGTGAGCATTATATCACTGGTGATGTGAGTATTATATCACTGATGTGTGAATTATATCACTGATGTGTGAATTATATCACTGATGTGTGAATTATAATACTGGTGGTGTGACTATTAAATCACTGGTGATGTGAGCATTATATCACTGGTGGTGTGAGCATTATATCACTGGTGATGTGAGTATTATATCACATGTGTGAATTATATCACTGATGTGTGAATTATATCACTGATGTGTGAATTATATCACTGATGTGTGAATTATAATACTGGTGGTGTGACTATTAAATCACTGGTGATGTGAGCATTATATCACTGGTGGTGTGAGCATTATATCACTGGTGATGTGAGTATTATATCACTGATGTGTGAATTATATCACTGATGTGTGAATTATATCACTGGTGGTGTGTGCACTATATCACCATGTGAGCATTATATCACTGGTGTGTGCATTATATCACTGGTGTGTACATTATATCACTGGTGTGTACATTATATCACTGGTGTAAGCATTATATCACTGGTGTAAGCATTATATCACTGCTGTGTGCATTATATCACTGGTGGTGTGTGCATTGTATCACTAGTGTGTGCATTATATCACTGGTGTAAGCATTATATCACTGGTGTAAGCATTATATTACTTGTGTGTGCATTATATCTCTGGTGCGTGCATTATATCACTGGTGGTGTTAGCATTATATCACTGGTGTGTGCATTAAATCACTGGTGGTGTGTGCATTATATCACTGGTGGAGTGAATATTATATCACTGGTGGAGTGAGTATTATATCACTGGTGGAGTGAGTATTATATCACTGGTGGTGTGAGTATTATATCGCTGGTCTGAACATTATATCACTGGTCTGAGCATTAGATCACTGGTGTTGTGTGCATTATATCACTGGTGGTGTGTGCATTATATCATTATATCACTGGTGGTGTGACTATTAAATCACTGGTGATGTGAGCATTATATCACTGGTGGTGTGAGCATTATATCACTGGTGGTGTGAGCATTATATCACTGGTGATGTGAGTATTATATCACTGATGTGTGAATTATATCACTAATGTGTGAATTATATCACTGGTGGTGTGAGTATTATATCACTGGTGATGTATTATATCACTGGTGTGTGCATGATATCACTGGGTGTGTGAGTAATATATCACTGGTGGTGTGAGCATTATATCACTTGTGTGTGCATGATATCACTCTTGTGTATATTATATCACTGGTGTGTACATTATATCACTGGTGGTGTGAGCATCATATCACTGGTGTGTGCATTATATCACTCGTGTGTGCATTATATCACTGGTGATGTAAACATTATATCACTGGGTGTGTGAACATTATATCACTGGTGATGTGTGCATTATATCAGTGGTGTGAACATTATATCACTGGTGGTGTGTGCATTATATCACTGGTGTGTGCATTATGTCACTGGGTGTGTGCATTATGTCACTGGGCGTGTGCATTATGTCACTGGGCGTGTGCATTATGTCACTGGGCGTGTGCATTATGTCACTGGGCGTGTGCATTATGTCACTGGGTGTGTGCATTATGTCACTGGGTGTGTGCATTATGTCACTGGGTGTGTGCATTATATCACTGGGTGTGTGAACATTATATCACTGGTGGTGAATGCATTATATCGCTGAAGATGTCCATGTTATAAAACTGCTAGTTCATACTGAGATAACTATAACGTTACACCTTGCTTTGCTTTTTTATTTGTTGGAGATTTTGGTAAGCATGGGGTCCCACGTTTGTCAAGGCGAAACGAATTTGCACGATGTCGCAGTTCTATTGTAAATGTAAATGAATCCTGAAACACATTAAAAGTTGTGCTTACATTTAAATTTCCTGCATAAATTACAAGCATTAAAATTTTTCCTGATAAATTTTTCCAAATCATTTCCAATTGGTAGAAGGTTTGAGGGCATTTGAGGGGGAATTTCTTCACCCAGAGGGTGGTGGGGTCTGAAACTCACTGCCTGAAAGGGTGGTAGAGGCAGGAACCCTCACCACATTTAAAAAGTACTTGGATGTGCACCTGAAGTGCCGTAACCTGCAGGGTTACGGACCAATAGCTGGAAAGTGGGATTAGGCTGGATAACCTCTTGTTGGCCGACACGGACACGATGGGTCGATATGGCTTCCCTCCATGTTGTAAACTTCTATGATTCTATGATCACCGCACACATCACGAGTTTTGGCAATGTTTAAACCAACAAAGGTATTTTAAAAATTCATAGAAAAAAGGAATATTACTGTGCGTGGTAATTCTTTGTAACTTTTTATTTTAAAGGCATCCCAATCAGGAGGCTGCCTCTTGAAGGATCTTCAGAATTTCCTCAAGATTTCAGCATGAGTTGGAAGAACCTCTGGGAATATTCAAAAATATAAAAAGTGACAACTAGTCACTAGTCAGTTGAACGAATATGCTGCCCCGTGGAATGCCAGGACTCTGCTTTGTGCTCATGATTTCCCACATTATTTATCCACAGTCTCACATTGCCCACCTGTGGGGACGTTTGATCAGAGGCCAGCTGTTCCACAGCAGGGGCACAAAAACAACTGGAAACCGTGCTAGTCCACAGGTTCTCAACATTTTGTTTTCTGAGGCTCCCTCCCGTGTCATAAAGATTTCACAACCCCTGTAGCATAACACAAACATATTTTCTGTATAAAATTTCTCTCAACGCTGCTCCACTTCCCACTCACCATCTTACTGCTGCTGCTGTCCCGGCAATGCACAAAATACTGGTCCCTGCGCCCATCCCACTCCCTCTTTCCTTCCACGTGAGCCCCAACCACCTGACACCCCCCTCCCTCCCCCCCCCCACCGTCAAACCTTCTTCCTCCGCAAACCTTAACTTCTTCACCAATTGTTCCCGACACATCAGCCAGTTCTCTGCTTGACTTTCAGTCAAACAGCCTTTCCCCCATCTCTAATATTTTTTATAACTAAGAAACAAAAGTGTACCATAAAATTGAAAAAAAAACATAATTTTTTTTTTTTAAGACCTGTATGATTTTTCTCCAAAATCGCTTGCAGCAGTGTCCAGTGCTTTATTCCTGGTGTCTCCAGGACAATCCTGGAAGATTGAAATCCTCACTGGAGGTCAACATTAGCTGCGAACAATCAGGTCTGCCTGTGATGCCCTCCTTGGCAGAGTAAGACGGCTTACATTCAAGGTATAGGCTCTCAGGTGAAGAATGAATGAGGTTAGGCACCAAAGGGCAGCCAGCATTCTTGTAACTATACTACAGTCTGCTAAAATCTATCAGCTAACCGGGATTGGCTGATATTACACAGATTAAGTTAAGGGTGCAGCCAGACGCTTTTGGTCGCGAGTCTAGATGTCGAATTGATTGAACATGTAGATGGTTCCGGCGGTGCTCAGCTAGTTGTGCTGCAACTGTTCGGCCAGCAGGCCAGTCCGCCCATGTGTACAGCGGGACCTGGCGAGAGGAGAGTGGAGGACAGAGAGCTCGAGCCAGGGGATCGGCGCTCAGTGACCTGCGATTGCCGTCTCTCTCCTTTCTCAGCGACAGACATTCTGGAGGGGGCGGAGGGGGGGGAGAAGCAGAGGTTCATGTTGGGACCGGAGCCGCCAGCTCGATCCCACCTTGAAACGACGATCTATTTTTCTTTTTTTTTAACCTCGGAGGTTATTTATGGCAGACCCCCTGAAACCCAGGTTGAGAACCCCTGCTCTAGTCTACTCTTTAAAAGGCACCTCAGGAGCAGCTTAACTACCAGCTTCAAATAGATCACTTCCAACCTCTAAATTTGAGGAACGGTGCATTCTATCAGAGAATGAATGAGACCAAATGGAGGGGAAAAAATGACTTCTAAATTGAAGACGGAATCTAATTTTAGAAAATTTGTGTATAGTGCAGTACACAGTAAAGTAAGTGACTCCCCAAACCCTTATTAACTCTGTGTGCGCCGTGTATCTCAATGGGCCATAGTTTGCTGTGGCAGACTATCTAATGGTATGTGCCGTTAGTTGGACTTGCCCTTGCATGTTTAGGTTTTTGATTTTTTTTTGCATGGCACGTTGCTGAATGTGCAAGCTAATAATGTCACAGTGACGGAAACCGGACATCAGGGACCTGAGTGAGCAGGACAAGCAACTGCGTATCTCCTTAATCAATTTGTTTGAAGGGTTGTGAAATTAACAGTGCAAGAACTAAGAAGGTAGTGTAAAGTAGAGTGGGTGAATTCAATGTCAAATCAGGCACAGAAACAGAAATAAATAGAGGGAAAGAAAAATTGAATTAAGAGAGAGAAAAGGAAAAATTAAAAAAAATACAATTTTTAAATCTCCAACAATACCTGAAGGAATGAGGCTCCATACTTATGACCATTAATTCATTAATTTTCAGTCCCAGAGACGTTGACTGGCAGTAATTAATATATATCTCATTGTTAAAAGGGTGCTTAGATGGAAATTGACAAGACTTGACTTTGTATCTACGTGCAACTACAGCAACTTCACACCGTTCAATGTATCTTAATGCCTGGGCAGATAGTGAGATGCTGTTTTTGCGAAGCTAGTGGTGGAACAGCACAGCTCCGATAGCAACATTTGGATTTCCGCGTTTAATTTCCGCACTTATCCCTTGCCTGAAGTCGCTGTAACATTTGTGTATAAATAACAGTAAGTGCCATTAGCCTCATCATTATTTTGATGACAAATTCTGTCTCAGTAGCTCTCGGAGGGTGTTAAATTACTAGGTCTTAATCAATTTTTTGGGGGGACCTGTTCCATGATGCTGCTGGCCTCACAGCCAACAATTCCTGACCACTTTATTGGCAGTTGCATATTCACATCAGATGGAATCATCAAAACATTTGCAAATTAGACCTTGGAAAATAAAATATCCTCTCTCAGCCCTGATGTGCAGAATTTGTTTCAACAACATTCCACATCGCAACCAAAATACTACCCCAAAGGACTACCAGGCTATTCACATCGCTCTAATGTTTAATTAGTATTCATTCCACCACCTAAACTATTTTAAACCGATTGAGCAGTCAAAATGCGGTCAGAAGGTGATGGTAAATGGACAAGACTACGAGACGGTGGGAGGGAAAGCAGTGACTGCTCTGCTGTGCTGTCCATGTTCCACTAGAGGATTCAAATTTCAATTGCCATTTAACAAATGAATTTCAGTGACGGTCATTTTACAAACTATGAATAATTAGCTTCTATTTGAGCACTGTCCTGCTATTTGTTCAGTTAACAAGTGTACTCGGTAATCAATTCGTAATACATCACATACACCCACAACAGAGCAATAACTGGCAGAGTTCAACAACTGTTCACACAGCAACAGCCTCCCCCTTGGCCAAGGACAGCCCCCATCAACTAGGAAGTAATGATTTGCCCATTGCACCTCATCAAAGGGTTATCATTTTGGCACATTAGATATCCACTTACGTAGCTGGAGGGAATGCTGCAGGTCATACCAATTAACATGACTTCAGTTAGCACAGCTTGCTATCTGGAATGGTGAAGTGAAGCACGATTTCAGAAATCAGTGGAAGGGGAGGATAACCATTGATGAACAAAATCATTTATGATGAAGGTAAATGAGGATATCTCATTAGCAAAGCCATTGTCAAAGCAGGTTTATGGATTAGATATGTCGTTACTCATTCTTCATTTGTCTTTAATTTCCTGTGCCACTTATAGGAATGGAAGCCATCAGTTTTGAACATGTAGAGTGCTTTCCATATTGATAGCAAACTGACAGAATCGGATCGAATACCCATTTTACACTCTGCTCAACTTTTCTTCCCATCCTGTCAGTTTCCCACCAGACAGGTTAGTTTACAATTGCCCACATACTTCCTGTGTTTAGGACTTTTGGATTTTCCGAATAAATATTCTCATATTCAGGTTTGAACTGTCCTGTTTGTCATTTCCCAATAGATAAACCAAAACGTTGGGAACCGATTGAGCAGTCAAAATGCGGTCAGAAGGTGATGGTAAAGGGACAAGACTATGAGACGGAGGGAGGGAAAACAGTGACTGCTCTGTTGTGCTGTCCATGTTCTACTAGAGGATTCAAATTTCAATTGCCATTTAAAAAATGAATTTCAGTGACGGTCATTTTACAAGCAGGCACAGTAACCAGGCAATATTCCACAAATCGGGATTGCTATTTTGTAGCCTGAAGTTGAATATGGGTCAAGGTTCCTGTAAAATTCAGAATTCGCCAAAGGACTACAATGCCACTATGTATGTCAGTCAATAATCTCCCCCGCTCTTTCCTTATTCTGTCAAAAACCATTATCACCTGATCCGATCTTTCCTAAAGCTGTCCCTTGTGGCTAATAGATAATGGTATAGTGGGGGAAACAGGGCATCTGGGACCAGAGTGAACAGCGCAACCAACAGGGTATCTCCTTATCTAAAGAGCTTCAAGGATTGGGAAATAAATAGTGGAAGGTACATAAAGAGAGAGAAAGAAAGATTGGATTAAGAGAGAGAGAAAAAAGACAGAAAGGAAAAGTAAGAAAAAAAATTACAAATTTTAAGTTTTTAAAATCGGTAACAATATTTGATGCTTTGTTCATATTTAACATGTAAATACAGCAACTTCATGACAAACAATGCATTTCAATGGTAAGACAGACAGAAAAATGCTGTTTTCGCAAAACTAATGGTGGAGTGGCGCAACTCTGACAGTAACTTTTGGATATTGGCATTTAATCGCGCATCTGCTTCTCGCTTGAAGTTTCTGTACCATTTCTGCACAAATAATGGCGACCGCCATTAGCCTCATCATTATTTTGACAGGGAAATCTGGCCCAATGCTCCTTTAAACAGTTAGTCCTGTATGAATTGTAAACTTGAAGTTCAGAAGCCTGAAAATCATATTTACTTTCTGTCATGAACTGAAAATATAACCTTTTTTTTGAACATGAGACAATTTAAATCTAAAATGGTGCTTTGCATCCCCTGAGGGCATCATGACCCGTTTTACACACACGCACACACATACAAACCATTGTGCTTCCGAACAATGAAGCCAACTGTAAAAATAACTGGGAGGCAAGAGACCAGACTTTATCATGCATAAATCCAAAATATTCTCTCCCGACATTCTCGCCTCCCCCCAAAATAAATGAGCAGATTGTAATGTGCTCTAGTGGGAGTGATGTTTTTCTTTCTGATTTAGCTCTACTCTCTGTGGACTACGTCCATCAGTTCCAATACAACAACCACTCTGATTAAATATATCAAGACTTCACTGAGGCCTGACTGCACAAGTCTGCATGCAATTCGCACCACTTCTGATGGTTGTGAAGAAACTGCAGGGAGAAAATAAATTAAAAAGTAAGATTGTTTCAACACACTTCACAAAATCAATGGTGATGAACAATCTTTCAGCAATGTGTTTTTTTAAGTGGATTTGTTTGGTGCTCTAATTAGTAAAAGGACATCCTTAAACAACTCCTTCATCTGCTGGGTTGTGAGTACATTTTTATGCTCGAGAGCCATCAATGTTGAGGCATGGAACATTTTTTGTGCTCTGCTGCCTGGAGTCAGTATTAAGCAGTGGCACCATAGCACAGGTTAGGAACACAAGAAAACTCCCTTTATACTACTCCAACAAAGAGCCATTGCCCCAGAATAGGAAGAGAGCCTTTTGCCTGCACCAGTGTGACATTCTACTACCCATACTAACCATTCTTGTGGACTCAGAGACAGTCAATTAATGTCGATTAGTACTGAATTGTAAACTAGTTTGTGCTTATGCTATCTCGGATCTGGGTTGAGACCACTTCAATCTTTGAACCATCACAGAAAGAGAAGTCTTATTTCCCCAGTTCCTCAGTCTTGCCAGAGAGATTACCCATCCAGAGAGACTACCCATCCAGAGAGACTACCTTTGCGGAAACATCAGCTAATACAAGTATCACTAATAACAGTTTTGAATGAAACTTTTCAAAGGAAGTTAGGAGGAAAAGCAAAAGCTTAGATTTTTTTTCTTCTTGTGCCCAGGAATTATTCGGTTCCCAGTCACAACAAAGAAGAAATGTAGGTGGAACCGTGTTCGGTCAGATCTCCACGCTACCCCTCCATTTCCTGGATCATCGTAACTGGGCCTGCACCTGCAGTAGGCATAGGCCCAGCAGAAGCATGCTCACATTCCCGTGCCTCACTTTCCTCTGGCTACAACCATAAAGCTCCCAAACAGAGAGGCATCACAAAAAAAATCGTGGCGAGAATCCCCTGGAAGAAAGTGGAAGACAAAATAGTAACGGTATTCCTTCCTTGTTCCTCCTCCCCCCCGCCCCCCGCCCCCCCCCCCCAGATGATCTTTGGAGCTGAGATGATGCAGAGGTTACAGAGTGTAGTGTTACAGAGGTGAAAGTAAGCAGTTTTGCTAACTGGAGTATTGTGTCCAATTCTGGGCACTGCACTTTAGGAAGAATGTAAAGGCCTTAGACAGGGTGCAGAAAAGATTTACAAGAATGGTTCCAGGAATGAGGAACTTCAGTTACGTGGATAGGCTGAAGAAGGTGGGATTGTTCTCCTTAGAGCAGAAAAGATTTAATGGAGGTGTTCAAAATCAAGAGGGGTCTAGACAGAGTAGATAGAGAGAAACTGCTCCCATTGGCAGAAGGGTTGAGAACCAGAGAACATAGATTTAAGGTGATTAGCAGAAGAACCAAAGGCAATAATGAGGAAAAACTATTTTAACAAGCAAGTGGTTAGGATCTGGAATGCACTGCTTGAAAGGATAGTGGAAGCAGATTCAATTGTGGCTTTCAAAAGGGAATTGAAGAAGTACCTGAAGGAAAAAAATTTGCAGGGTTACGGGGAGGGCGGGAGAGTGGGACTGACTAAAATTCTCTTGCAGAGAGCTGACACGGGCTTGATAGGCTTAATGGCCTCCTTCCGTGCTATAACTAATCTATGATTCTAAAGGATAGAATGTGATATTTAAAGCTCTGCTCAGGTTCAAAATTGATGCCAAGTTTGCGAATGGGTTTGGCCAAGGACCAGAATGGCATCAAGTGGAAAGGGAGTGAACTTTGTGGCAGGGGCTTCAACCTTCCCAATGTTGAGCTGAAGGACACTGAGACTCATCCAGGGCTTAATGTTGGCAGTTAAGGGAGGTGAGAGGATTGGTGGAGAGGTAAAACAGCAATCAACATTCCCTAGCACTGGCCAATGAACATCGAGGAAGTGCACTGTGCTGCGGTGTTGCCATTTCTACGAAGCAAACAAAGGGGCTGAAATTGCCCTACGGTGGATTTGGAGCACTCACTTCGAATTAAATGAAAGTTTAGCGCCAGGGGAATTGACCTCATAAAGACAAAACAATGTGTGGGATGGATTTTTTCTCCCTAAATTGGCCTGGGTTTTTTAATCTTGTTTTTGCCTCTCCCAGGAGATCACATGGCTCCGGTTGGGGTGGAGTCTATAATGTTTCAGTATAAGGGGTGTCGCAGTTGTGTGAGGCAGACTGGTTGGGCTGGGTGCTCTTAGCCTTTCCCTCATTGTTCATAGGTTTATATGTAATCTTTAGGGCTGCTGACCAAGGGCTGTCCGGCTCTTTGTCGGGTGGCGCGGACACGATGGGCCGAAATGGCCTTCTTCTGCGCTGTAAATTTCTATGTTCCTATGTTTCTATGTAACTGGGCGTTTGCGGGGCAGTCACGGGGTGCAACTCTCCGCACGTCAGCGCGCCGCAAACATACCATGGCACGCTGATGCATCACAACGTCCCTCCCCTTCTTTCAAAGGGGAGGGCCGCTGCGAACTTTGCAGCCGCCTTAGTGGTACCCACTGGCCACCATGGAGGGTGTTGGCCAGGCCAGCGGGCTGGCGTCCAGGAGTGGGTGCCGGTCTGCATTTTAGCAGCCCAGCTGTATCAGTGGCCGCCATTTTCGGACCGACAAAAAAAAGATGGTAGCCGCAGCACTACCACCTCCCCTTTAAGGACGGCCGGGATGCCCCGCCCACCACAACTTCTCGCCCCAAGAAGCTGTCGGTGGCATCGCCCCACGCCGACCTTGCTTCCCGCGGGGCAATTTCCTCTGAAGGGCGCAAAGGGATGATAAGGGATTGGTGCGCGTGACGACGACATTATTGCCATGTGTGCACTGCACCAGTGTGCTAATCGTGGGGTGTAGTGCAAACCACCTTTTACCTGCCGATTCCGGGAGGGGGGTGCTTTGGCCTGGGCAAAAACCCTTTTGCGCCCTGTTAGCACCTGCCAGAAACGCTAAAAGGGCCTTTCTATGAGGAGCAATTTTGGCCCCAAAAACCCTAAAGCTGATGAATTATTAGGGAGAAACATAGAAACATAGAAATTAGGTGCAGGAGCAGGCCATTCGGCCCTTTGAGCCTGCACCGCCATTCAATAAGATCATGGCTGATCATTCAACCTCAGTACCCCTTTCCTGCTTTCTCTCCATACCCCTTGATCCCATTGGCCGTAAGGACCATATCTAACTCCCTCTTGAATATATCTAACGAACTGGCCTCAACAACTTTCTACGGTATAGAATTCCACAGGTTAACCACTCCCTGAGTGAAGAATTTTCTCCTCATCTCGGTCCTAAATAGCTTACCCCTTATTCTTAGACAGTGACCCCTGGTTCTGGAACTCCCCAGCAACTTCCTGCCTCTAATCTGTCCAATCCCGTCAGAATTTTATATGTTTCTATGAGATCTCCTCTCATTCTTCTAAACTCCAGTGGATACACGCCCAGTTGATCCAGACTCTCCTCATATGTCAGTCCTGCCATCTCGGGAATTAGTCTGGTGAACCTCTGCTGTACTTCCTCAATAGCAAGAATGTCCTTCCTCAGATTAGGAGATCAAAACTGAACACAATATTCTAGGTGTGGCTTCACCAAGGCCCTGTACAACTGCAGTAAGACCTCCCTGCTCCTGTACTCAAATCCTCTAGCTATGAAGGCCAACATGCCATTTGCCTTCTTCACCCATTAAATGACCTATTAAGATTTATTTATAAAGAAACTGCTTTTGTTCACAGTCTCCCGCTAACCCAACGAAAAAATACTCAACTATAATTGCAACTAATTGGAACTGCTAGCAGCTCATAGAACTCAATCTCCAACTGAGGAATGTTTAGCCTCCGAGTCCCTTTCAGTTCACTCTGTCATTAATATTTATTATTAGCCTCTAGTGTCACAACTGCATTCTGTTGATGTGAAAGTGATTCCTAAAGCTGGCCTGCCACCTATAACAAAATATACAGCTTCGATGTCAAATGTCAGTCTGCAGCTTGCTGCTCAGACTCCCAAGGGTCTGGCCTTTGGAAATTCCATGGGTGACAAAACACAGCAACAGCTCGACCAGTTTCCTCAGAAACCACATCCCGATTTGGGAGTGACTTTCATTTTAACACAACATCATAACCATTTTCTTTCATTTCCCTTATTTTATTATAGAACCAAGCATTTCTGGATCAAAAATTTGTGAATGAGCACAGTGGCAGTGTGGATTCAAACCAATTCTCGCCTCCTTTTATTTGTATGTAGTTTTGGCATATTTTGCTGAGTCCAAAACTAGACAAGCCAGGAAAGGGGACCATAGCTTAAGTTCTGATTTTTTTTTAAACTGCTAGTCAAAGTGCCTTGAAACCCTTAATAAAACTAAGAACTATTGCTCCACATCATAAGACAGCAAAAATAATTACAACTTGCAATTAAATGGCACCTTTAACATAGAAAAATATATCAGCATCTCCATACAGGCATAATCAAACAAAAATGGATGTCGAGACGAAGGAGATATTGGAGGGGTGATTAAAAACTTGGTTAAAGAAGTGGGTTTTAAGGAGGGCAGTAAAGGAGGAGAGAGAGGCAAAGAAGCAGAAGGGTCTAGGGAGGAAATTCCAGTGTGAAGTATACACAAGGATCACAATTTTGAATTTGAGGACCGGGAGCCAATGTTGGTCAGCAAGGACAGGGGTGATGAGTGAGTGGGACTTTATGCTGGTTAAGATATGGGCAGCAGAAATTTTTGGATATGCTGCAGATTATGGAGGGTAGGGAATCGGAGGCGGGCCAGGAGAGCATTGGAATAGACAAGTCTGGAGGCATGGATGAGGATTTCAGCAGCAGATTAGCTGAGGCAGGGGCTGAGGCAGGCAGTATGTGGAGGTGGAAGTCGGCAATCAAACTGATTGGCAGTATGTGGAGTCTGAAGCTCAACTCAGAGTCAAATAGGACACTGACTGCGAACTCTCTGCTGTAGCCTGAGCCAGTGGTCAGAGAGGGGGATGGAGTCATTGGCGAGAGTATAGATGATGCTGGCTTCAGTTTTCCGAATGTTTAACTGGAGGAAATTGTGGCTCATCCAAGACTAGATATCGGACAACCAATATCTCTAAGAGTCAACTGAATGGATAGTCTTAGTGATAAATATGTCCATGAGATGATTGCATTTGCTGTTGCGGGTGAGGGTGGAGGAGACAGGGGAATAGGTTTTAAGAAACTGGTTGCCACTAGAGAAAATAAACCGGGGGTTCTCTTTGCTTTCCAGGATGATCCTGGAGTAGTGTGTAGTTTTGGTATGAGAGAGAATGACCCACTAGTGCTTGATGTGGTTTAGCCAGAACTGATGATGGATGGCTAAACCAGTTGTGCACCAGATATGCTCAAGTCTGTGTCTTTTGGACTTAGGGAACAATTTTTGTGATGAATTGAAGGCTAAAGGCTAAACAGTTGAGATTTAGAGAGTGCGGTTGCAAGTGATTTGGAGGAGAGGTGTTTTTTGCAGGAATGCAGAAGTAAAATGGGTTGTAAGGGGGAAGGAGAATGTGAGCGGTGAAAGAGGTAAGGAAGTGATCGGAGATGGCCTCGTGCGCGATAGAAACCAAGAGAGTAGAGAGGCCACTGGAGATGTCACAGCTGAAGGGATGGCCATGAGTATGGGAAGGAGAGTTTATATGGAGGGATAGTTTTAGAGAGGGCAGAGGTCAGTGAATTCAGAAAAAGGAGAGCTGAGATTAAGATTAAAATCATTGAGGATGAGAAGTCGATCAGTGCATAGGCTGAAGAAGGATAGCAGCAGGATATAGCAATGACAAACTTGGGATAGGGATGGGGCTGATAGACAACAAGGATTTTAAAGGAGTGGTGAGATGGGTGAAGTGAAATGCCAAAAGGAAGAAAAAGTACCAAGGAGTAGGGGGAGAGATCAAGATATGAGTCGGCGGTGATATAGTGGAAAGTATAGCCAGGCAGGGAGAATTCTGTATGGGGTAAGGTGTCACCACTGATGAGCCAAGTTTCAAAGCCAGATTTCAATACAATCATTCATAATAAGGTTGTAGAGGACAAGGGCCTTGTTCACAAATAATAGGACATTCTGATGGAAAAAAGTGATTGTTAGTCCGTTAATAGAGATTGGCAAGATTAATGGTCATGCTGGGCAGGAATGTCAGTGAGCGAGGAGGGTGCGGCAATTGACATTGCTTCTCATAAGGAGGCAGTGATGGTACCTTTATGGGTCCTTGAGATAATGCCAAGAAAGATACAAAGGGTAGCTGTGGCTCATCCAAGTGGGACTCAAGCCAAGGGTAGTAGCAGGAGAACAGGAAGGAAGAGTAGTGATGGGTGAGGCATTAGGATTGATACAGACAAAGAATCCAAAAGAGGAGAAAAGAAAGGCAGCATGACTGTATGGCAGGAAGGAGAGGAGTCAGAAGAGAAAAGCCAAGAGGGGCCAAGAGAGAAAAAAAAGGAAATAAAAGTAATGGCCTCTCAGGTCCAAAACAGCAGCCAAAATGCACACACGAATGAACATATAGGTTTCGGGTTACATAGGGATGGCAGAGAGTAATGTCCTAGTTATAACCAGAGGTCTGTCCCCTTTACTCCAAGTGTCTTGCAACAAAAATTTTTAGTCAGTGCCTTAATGTACCTTGGATCAAAAATTCCTACAGTCAGTACCTTAATGTTACAATAAAATATCATATCGAATTACTTAACTGTTAGCTGACAAGTGCAGAACTTCACTGGATCACCAACCTTAACAAACACTAAAGCACTTCACAAAATAGACCCACAACCCCAACAGAGAAGTCAGTGGGGGAAAAAAATGAAGTTTAGGTCTAGAAAATCATTATATCCCAGGCATGGGCAGTATAATTAGAAACGTTGGAGAATTAGCGGCTGGCGCTAATGCTTTAGACTGCATACAAAATTCGTGCTTATTGCTTCCGGCAATTACTGTTAGCGGCGGTGCTGCCAGGGGAACGGGATTTGGCGTGCGCCACTGGATAATGCTCTCGAGCCCCATTAGCTAAGGTACCAAATTTTCCCCCCTAAATTCTTTTGGTTTTCAATTTACACTTTCTGCACCACAGACCAATTATAACTGCATAAGAAGGTAAGTTTGTAACAAGATAATTCAATCCATCTGGCAGGCATAGGAAGAGCGTGTGAGCACTGTAGTCAGGCAGTGGGAGACAAAGATGTGTGACCCCTGTGCACTACTGTCAGAGGTGTTGAACTGCAGTGCCCTGACACTGCTGCCCTTTACTTTTTTCTCCAATCTGTCAGGGAAAGATAGTTCAAACCTGTGACATCTCGCTTCAGCACAAGAACAGTCATGGATATATCTGTTTGATGGGAAATTCGTATTTGTCGAGCAACCGCACAATTTACAGGATAAGTGCTCCTGACTGCAAGAATGTTGTGTCTAATTAAGTTTATTGTTTGTATAAATATGATATCAAATGACTGTATGATGTATTCATTAACCTTACTCAAATGATTGGGACTGCAATTTTAGAATCAGAATTCCAAACAGCTAGGCTATCCCATCATGCAGGTGGTTACTATTATTGAACCTTATGATGTGATGAAAAAAATAGATACACTTGCTGGAAAAAGCAAAAAATCAGTATTCCAATGACCCCTTCAGAGATATTATAGATTATAGATTCCCCAATGGCTCAATGCATGAATGACCCGAGTTGTCTGGTATTGAGCTATCCATGTCAGAAACGTCTGTGGTTTGATCACGAGTCTGTGGTGATTCACTTGATTTGGATGCAATGTGGGTAGCACTCTCACCTCTGAATCAGAAGGTCATGGGTTCAAGTCCCACTCCAGAAACTTGAGCACAAAATCTAAGGAGGGCTGTAGTGTTGGAGGTGCCGTCTTTCAGCTGAGATGTTAAACTAGCATTGAAACATTGACTTTTGTGACGAGTATAGTAAAAAAGATGCTGCAGGTAAAAACGGAAAGCATTTCATCTTGGAAGAACATTTTTAAAATGATGTATTGATAACTTTAATGGATTTAGGTAACCTTATTAGCCCATATTCAACAAGCACCATAGTGCGTTATAAATTAATCTTAATTAACCGTACTTCAGCAATATTCAGTTATGTTTCTGAATCCTCTGTTTTCACATGCTTCACAATTTTATTTGGAAGCATTTTTTATTCCTAGTACTTCAAATTATGTTTGAAACAATAAAGCCCAAACAAAATTAAAAGTATGCAATTCTTATCTGAAGCAGCATAAAAATAGAAAAAAAGACTTGCATTTATATAGCACCTTTCACGACCACCGGACGTCCCAAAGCCCTTTACAACCAATGCAGTACTTTTGAAATGTAGTCACTGTTGGAATGTGGGAAACGCAGCAGCTAATTTACGCACAGCAAGCTCCCATAAGCAGCAATGTGGTAATGATCAGATTATTTTTTTTTTTTGTGATGTTAATTGAGGGATAAATATTGGCCAGGACACCAGAGATAACTCCCCTGCTCTTCTTTGAAATATTGCCATGGGTTCTTTTACATCCACCTGAGAGAGCAGACGGGGCCTCGGACAAACCAATGAAAAAGAAAATTCTGATGACATCCATGCAGCTTCTTTTGCTTTTCATCCTCTGTGAAATAAGGGATTGCTGTGAGGCTTTTTTTGCCAGAAAAACACAGCCATGAGTGAGAACCCCGCCAATGTAAACACACGAGAAACCAAGAAGAGGGAAACTGTTTGAATGAACTTCACACTTAACTTCCTTTCTATAGCTCACATCACAAGCTGTTAAATCCAGCCAGTGAGACAGAGTTTAAAAAACTCTGATTCCACAAATGCAAATTTATCTACCAATCTTTATCAAAGCAAGTTCTTGGCAATGTCCCAGTAAGTGTAACGTGATATAGGTTGAACCTCCCTTAACCGGAACCCTCGGGACCTGGCCTGTTCTGGATAAGGGATTTTTCTGGATGAGGGGTGGTCACATTAAATTGGTTAGCACAGGTACTGAGCAAGGGGATATCGGTGCTGGCTGGCTTGGGGCTGGGAGTGCAGCAGAGAGATCATGGGAGGGGGTTGGTGGGAGCATTGGATCGCAGGGTCAGGCCAGCGATTGTGGGAGTCGGCAGCGAGGAAGAACTTCAATTTGTTCATGTTGGAGTTCTGCGCGTGAGCCACCCGGTAGCCGGGAATGATTCTGGACGAGGGTGATTCTGGATAAGGGAGTTCTGGATAACGGAGGTTCAACCTGTATTAAAGTCCGATTCTCCTATTTGCAATGACACTAATCAGCGCCAGATAAATATTCAAATTATTTCACCATAATTCGAATCCCAGTACAGAATATTATGCTATCATTGCATACTTTGGTTTTCCTCAGGTCAGAAAATTTAGTTCCACATGACATTTTAAAATGCGTATTTATTAGCTCTTGTATCGAAGTGCAACGGAAAATAAAGTCCCTGATTTTTGCTTGTTAATAAGTTGGCATTGGAGAGCTGGAGAGAACACTAACAGCAACGACATCATGTGAAATAAGGGCAGAAATCTGGGAGGTAATTACTGCCAATCAAGCAAAGCCTGGCAATGAAATATTCATGTTTTGTTAATCAGTCTGTTTAAAGTTCCCATTCATTTCCCGGGAGACACTGGGAGATCTTAGAAACCAGACGTGCATTTGTGAAATGCTGTACCTTACCCTGTTCATTGTTACCACACTGTCTCTTTCCTATACTGTGCTGTCATTAGTGTCTTGTTCCATCAGGCGCTGTACTCTTTGCATAAACCATCTCAGGAAGGTTAGAAGTTAAATCACAGAGAGACTGTTTTATTTAAAACATTTCCTGCTCCCTCAAACCTTAAAGCTAATAAGAAGCTAGAATTAGATTGAATTATTCATGTTGCGGACGAGTTTTAAAATTTGATGCAATTGCATTTGTACATAGATGCTGTACATAAATGAACAAGCAGACAGGGATATAGGCAGATAGGAAGATGCAGTTTCAATTTCTTATTCTACAGATACAGCGTCGAAAATCTGGAGTTCCGGAATCTGTACTGTTCCGGAATCTAGACGTCGGAATGATCCATGGCGGGGTCGTCTGGAATCTGAAAAATGTTCTGGAATCTGGACCACCGCTTTGGGCCAAGCCGACCTCTTCCCCGCCTTGGACCACAGCCAACCTCTCCCCCGCCTCAGGTCCCCACCGACCTCCCCCCTGCCTCAGGCCATCGCCATCCTCTCCCCAGCCTCGGGTCCCCGCCGACCTCTCCCCAGCCTCGGGCCACAGCCGACCTCTCCCCAGCCTCGGGCCACCGCTGACCTCTCCCCAGCCTCGGGCCATCGCCATCCTCTCCCCAGCCTCGGGCCATCGCCATCCTCTCCCCAGCCTCGGGCCACAACCGACCTCTCCCCCGCCTCAGGTCCCCACCGACCTCCCCCCTGCCTCAGGCCATCGCCATCCTCTCCCCAGCCTCGGGCCACAGCCGACCTCTTCCCTGCCTCGGGCCAGCGCCGACCTCCCCCCTGCCTCGGGCCAGCGCCATCCTCTCCCCTGCCTCGGGTCCCCGCCGACCTCTCCCCAGCCTCGGGCCACCGCTGACCTCTCCCGAGCCTCGGGCCCCCGCCGATCTCTCCCCTGCCTCGGGCCACAGCCGACCTCTCCCCAGCCTCGGGCCACAGCCGACCTCTCCCCAGCCTCGGGCCACAGCCGACCTCTCCCCAGCCTCGGGCCACAGCCGGCCTCTCCCCCCGACCTATTACCCGCCTCGGGCCGTCCGCCTCCCGCTGCCGCTCGGCTGCCCGACCTCCACTCCCCTAACTGCCTGCCTTGGCCCAGGCGTTTACGGATTCAAGACGTCGGAAAAACATTCCGAAGTCCAGAAATACACAGAATCCGGTGCAGCCTCGGTCCTGAGGCTTCCGGATTTTCGACGCTGTACCTGCAAACTCTTTCACACAAGGATGTAGATGAGATCAGATTCAGATATAAGTTAAAGAAGATAAATCCTTCTCAGGTATTTGCTTATGCTCTTGCTTCTGGAAAAGCTTATGCTTATGCTTATTGAAAAGCATAATTCAATCAAGCAGAACCAGCACGAAAGGAAAAACATGTTTGACAAATTTGCTGGAATTCTTTGAGGATGTAACGAGCAGGATGGATAAGAGGGAACCAGTGGATGTAGTGTATTTGGATTTCCAGAAGGCACTTGATAAGGTGCCACATAAAAGGTTACTGCACAATTAAGAGCTCACGGGGTTGGGGATAATATATTAGCATGGATAGAGGTTTGGCTAACTAACAGAAATGATAGTCGGGATAAATGGGTCATTTTCCGGTTGGCAAACAATATCTAGTGGGGTGCCGCAAGGATCGGTGCTGGAGCCTCAACTATTTACAATCTATACTAATCTATATTGGATGAAGGGACCGAGTGTTGTGAGGAGGACACAAACAATCTCCAAAGGGTATAGGCAGGCTAAGTGAGTGGGCAAACATTTAGCAGATGGAGTATAATGTGGGAAAATGTGAGATTATCCAATTTAGCAGGAAAAATAAAAAAGCAAATTATTTTTTAAATGATGACATATTACAAAATGCTGTAGTACAGAGAGACCTGGGGGTCCTTGTGCATGAAACACAAAGTGTTAGTATGCAGGTACAGCAATTAATCAGGAAAGCAAATGGCATGTTGGCCTTTATTGCAAGGGGGATGGAGTATAAAAGTAGGGAAGTCCTACTACAACTGTACAGGGTATTGGTGAGGTCACACCTAGAATATTGCATTTAATTTTGGTCTCCTTATTTAATTAGGGTTATACTTGCATTGGAGGCAGTTCAGAGAAGGTTCACTAGGTTGATTCCTGAGATGAAAGGGTTAACTTATGAAGATAGGTTGAGTGGGTTGGGCCTATACCCATTGGAGTTTAGAAGAATGAGAGGTGATCTTTTTGAAACATATAAGGTACAGAAGGGGCTCGACAAGATAAATGCAGATCTAGAACTAGGGGGAATAGTTTAAGAATAAGGTGTCGTTCATTTAGATCTGAGATGAAGAAGAATTTCTTCTCCCAGAGGGTCGAAAATCTGTGGAATTCTCTGCCCCAGAGAACTGTGGAGGCTGGGTCATTGAATATATTTAAGGTGGAGATAGACAGATTTTTGAATGATAAGGGAGTGAACGGTTATGGGGAGCGGGCAGGGAAATGGAGCTGAACCTGAGATCAGATCAGCCATGATCTTAATAAATGGCACAGCAGGCTCGAGGGGCCAAATAGCTTACTTCTGCTTCTATTTCTTAGTTCTCTCCCCCTCCAAACAAATAGTCCTTTGTAGTATATGAACCCTTCAATTAAATTACAGCTTGCTAACTCCATGAAGTCCATTATTATTCTATGCTCGCTGATATCCCATGGTATTGCTTAGTCATAACCTGGGATCTGGAGGGCAGTTCAATGCTTAGCTACTAACCTGGCCTATACCCTTAAGTACTCCCTGTGAGATTTCACATAATTGTAACTACTAGTAAATCCCTAGCAATACATTGCTTATAAATTTTAGTTTCCAGGTCAGTAACTGTGAGTAAAGTGATGAGCTGGCCAAATATGTTCCCGTTCCATTTTCCAGCCTATGTGCATCTGAAACTCGCCAGTGGGAATAATCCTGCCAGATAAGAAATCACAAGGGCTAAATTAATATAATTCAGGCTGGATAGCTCCTGGTCGGCCAGCGTGGACATGATGATCGAAATGGCCTCTCTCCGTGCTGTAAATTTCTATGACTCTATGATTCTAAATCCCACTTCCAGTCACTAAAGAAATAACTTTGCGTAATCTCTGCTATTTTACAATTAGACAGCTAAATCCAGTAAACTAAAACACAGTGTGAGAAATGGATCAATACAGTTACTGAGATATTGGGGGTAAAAGATTATAGGTAGTAAGGGCTTGCTTATGGGAGTGGACATTTGCACAGCACCCAAGAAGAATAACTGAAGTAAAAAGTTGTAAAATTGTAGTTAGCTTACCCTGGTGTTCTAATTAATGGCAGTGTTCTAATTCGAGCTTTCTGTTGCAGGGTGTGAGCCGACCAGCAATGCATTACCCAGTAATTGATTTGTTGATTCTAGAAGTAATGTTATTGGGATTGATTTTCCAAACATGGTGAAAAAACCAATATGGCAACATTCCTGTTTGTTCACTCTCAATCAGTCTTAGATTGTGGCAAGCAATGTGACTGCTAAACAGAATTGATCACAACAGACATGAAAAGGAGTAAAAGTGAAAGGTGATAGATGCCATTGGAGGTGGGAAAAAATCCATTTAACAGTGTAACATAGAAATGTTTTGAGCTGGAGAAAATCATTGGTCCATTTAGTCTACCCTTCGAAACTTCCCATCAATTTCCTTACTGTGATTGTTGAACTAATATCCCCGTATTCCTTTTCTTAATAGGAATTCATCCCGTGCTTGTTTTAAAACCTGCTGTGCTTTTCTGTTTCAGCACTTCCACTGATATATCAATTTCACAATTCTATCACCCCCTTACCAAAATATTGTGGAATACATGTTCTATTTCTTTTTTTACTTTAAACCATGGCCACGAGACCTTGAATCTTGTGCTCAACAAAATAACTTTTCTGGATCCAAATTCTCTATACCCTAGATCCAAATTCTCTATATCCAAATCCAAATTCTCTAAAGCCATGACAATCTTAGTGCCGTATCAAGTCCCCGCTCCCCCTTTCACAACCCACTCCAATATTTTTCTTCACCAGAAAGTAAAATTCTAGGAGACAGTTCTTTCTTATAACTCAGTTTAAGTTCAGCAATCGGCCACATAGCCTTTCTGTAGACTCCCTCTTATAATCTTTATCTTTTCTGTAACAGAAAGACCAAAACTGAACACAGTCCACCAAGTGTTACCTCATCCAGGCTAGATACATCAGCATCACTTCCTTAGATTTATAAGTTGCATCACTAGTTATACATCCCAACATCTTACTTGTTTTCTTCTACCTACCACCTACGAACACTGAAGCAATGGTTTCCTCTTTCCTGCTCGACCCCAAGCATATTTAATATGTAATGCACAATCTCACTTCTTCTCCCAAATCTCCTGGTTTTACACTTTACTCTGCTACCTCTCTGCCCATTGAACTGTCGAGATGCCTTTGGTTTAGCACACATTAATTGCCATATAATTTTGGGTCAAACACCTCAACATCTCAGGTGATATTCTTTGGTCAGCATCAACTGTTAACTTGTAGTAAAAAAATTATTCCTTGCAATGATTACTTGTTTATCACTAATGACTAGTACAGAATGGTCTTTTCATAGTTTTATATTTCTTACAGATTGCGCTGGCAATAGCTCAACCATGATAGTATTGAATCATGGGATCCCAGTCGGTACTGCAAAGATGCAAGGATTATATATCAAACCATCCTCCTTGTGGTCAGCATGATGATGTCTGAATACTTCTGTTTCTCAAAAACTACCCTGAGCTGCATTGATGCCTCTGATGACAAGCAGATGACAAGTGAATAAGGTTTGGGGAAAAATCTGATCTCTTGCCTTCGAGGTCCCGCTGTGCTACTGTCAATTGATATAGTAGCATCTCCTGGCTAAATAACTAGCTAGAAATGAGGGGCCCAAGGGAGTAGGAATGGGAGATGACAGAGAAAAGTGAAAGAACATCTAAAAATTCATTAGCCAAGCAAGTTACAAGTTATTTGGCTATGATATATACAGATATATTCTCTTAAAGTACAAGTAGGGTATGTTTTCCCTTGCAACATATACAGAACATGCTTATATTCTAATATACACAGGGGAGGATATTCACCCATTATATTACCATCACTTCCGTGCTGTTTTTTTAATTAATAAACCTGATTAAAGTCCATGGTCCATGATGCTGACACACCAAGGTTAAAAAGAGTAGGAGAGCAGTTGAGGTAAATCAGGATGTCGTGGTTCAATATCACTGAGCTTGGGGTTTAAAAGCTTAGGGGGTAGGGAAGACTGAGTATTACTGTGATATGTAATGTAGAGTGAAATAAACATATCGCGTCAGTTAAAATCACAATATTTAAGCCCAGGAAGCTTTGCACTTGATATTTGGTACTAGCAAAGCAAATATAACAAAAACAAAATAGATACAGACTCCATCACTGAATCTATACATATTGGCTTGCCATTTTCAGTCAGCGGCTAAGCAAAGTGCTAGCCACTGGCCCCAAAGAACACTGCCCACAGAGATCGTGCATTCTCTATGATGAGGAGTTTGCCTTTTTTAACATTCAATTGACTGCAGCGCTGTGAATAGTGGATTCTTATGGCGACACTGCAGGGCTAGAACATTTGTTTACCAGTCACTACGCTGTTAAAACCCCAGTTACACCGAATCCAACAAGGCTTAACATTTAATGGGATAGTGACCAGTGATATTACTGCGGAAAAGTCCACGTTTTCGTCCATTTCACTGATTACATTGAGTGCCCGGGGGGGGGGGCACAGCACAGACAGAGCAGTGAATGACTGACTGCAACCTCAGGATTTCCACGTTTTAATGCGCTTGCACTTCATCCTGAAGTTGCGATCAGTTTCAGAAGGGTAATGACAGTGAAGGCCGACAGTTCGCCATCATTACCCATCGCAAATTCTAGGCCAATGTAGAATAATGTAGGCTAGTATACAGCATTTCTCAGGGCTAAGATTGTGTTGACAAACTATTCAAGCCTTGCTCTCGGAATTTATGAAATCTTCCCAGCCACATTACATGTTAATGCATCATAACCCATGCCAGCCTCTGTCTTACCTTGGATGTAACACACTTCAACAAATACATTACCCTGTGTGCAACAAATTTTACTGTGTTACCCTATATTTACATCACACCTAAGATGGCAGCAAATTTGAAATGAGGTTTCTAGCTGCACAGGGCCCAAGTTTCCGCCGACCCTTAGAACAGCACACCTCCATTAGGTGCGGTGATTTTCGAGAATAAAAAGGGCTGCGAAAACTTACCTTGTAATTCTCCACACTTCTCGGGATGTCTTCAGGCTCGGTGGAGCGCAGCACAAGGGTGGTGGACGGAGCCAGATCCTGGCACTGAAAACAGTGCCTGGACTTCTGCACGTGCGCGCTAGAACCTGGCAGCCCGAATCTCTGCGACGCTCGGCAGGCTGTGTGGCAAGGGAACGATGCATGCCATCCCTATCACGGGCCGAGTGGCCTGATGCACAGGCCGGCCGCTGCCTTCCCGCGCTGAGGGTTACAAGAGACAGGTTGGTGGGGGGAAGATTTCTGATTGGGGGGGGAGGGTGGGAGGGGAAGAGTTTTGATCCAGCAAGGGGGGGGAAGAGTTTTGATTGGGAGGGGGGAGTGGGGGGGGGGGGAGAGTTTTGATCCGGGGGGGGGGGGGGAAGAGTTTTGATCTGGTGGGGGGGGGGGGGAGGGTGGGAGGGGAAGAGTTTTGATCCAGCAAGGGGGGGGAAGAGTTTTGATTGGGAGGGGGGAGTGGGGGGGGGGAAGAGTTTTGATCCGGGGGGGGGGGGGGGAAGAGTTTTGATCTGGTGGGGGGGGGGGTGAGGTGGGGGGGAGAAAAGAATCTTCAAGGATTTTCCAGTACTTTATTATCTAGCTATCTTTACTAAAAATATACTCAATTTAATCAGGCTGATCGCATCAGCGCTACACCCTGTCCAGTCTCACTGCTTGGGATTTTTAAAAAATCTAGCATTCCTATCATAACACTGTCATATTGATGATGGTTCTTTATTGTTAAAATTGAAGTGTTTAATGCTTTGGAAAATCCTCTAACTTCCCTTCCACCCGCCCCCCCCACAATCCCTGGCTACCTGTGCCTGATTTCTAAAGTGTCCGCAAGGTTTTTCTGAGTATACAAAAGTGGACACATATGCTGGCCTAAGTTAGTTTGGAGTAACCTTTCGCTGTCTAAACTTGCTTAAATGGCCAAAACAAGCGTAAGTGCATATGGGCGGAACGTTCCCTTTTGAAAAAGAAATGGAACTTAAAAAAAAACTGAACTAACTCACTGAAACTGGAGCAAACTAAATGTGGAGAATTGCGATTTTTAGGATACTCCAAAAAAAAACTAGTTGCTCCAAAAAAATAGGAGCAACTCCTGTGGAAACTTGGGCCCTAGAATGCTTCCCTTTGGTGACATTTCATGTGCATGCTGTTACACTGGCAGTATTGAGCTGCAGAAATATCTCCTGCTTCAGACTCCCACAACTCTTGGAGAATTTTATTTTGTCTCCTGATGCTGATGGGTTGTCTTGTCTTTTTTTACATGAGGCCACGGTACATCTGGTTTAAACTGGTGATCCCCATTAACCCACAAGTGTAATGGGTCTCGTGCACTTGCTTGGTAAGGCCACCTTTCACCTTCATGGAGAATTAGCATAAACTTCCCATTTAGTTTGACACTCTATATAATGTCCCAATATTAAAATGATTACAACGTATTAATGTGCTATTAATGAGATACCAGGCCACATCTCTTCTCTCTCTTACACAAGTTGTAAACTTGAGCACATCCCTGACCGAGTGGTCTCCACTCCTAAACATTATATGAAAAACGATTGTTATGAAATTCCAGTTTACATCTGAGTTGTGACATAACGCCTTCGGCTGTGTGCTGTCAGTTGCCACCAAATCTTTAATTATAGCCGGCAGTGGAAATATTCAATTAATATAGATCAACAAATGTTAATTACGGTTATAGTCACTGTCTTAATGACTTATATTCACACTATGTTTTATGACTTGTTTGAAAATGAATGTCCTCTTGAAGTTACACAAGTGAGGTTTCTCGATAATAGTCTATTCTTTAGTTATATAAAGCAGCAGTTAGAATCAAGCTCAACGCATTAGTGCTTGTAGTGTGTCAAAATTAGAAACTCATTTGAACAAAAGGGAATTGATGAGTAGAATTTTCCACACCTTATTTGCATCAGTCATTTCCAGTTGAAAAATACTGCATCTTGGGGAATAAACAAACCTGATGCTTTCGGTAGCCTGCATATCTGACAATGAGTGGGCATCACTGATCCGTAATGATTTTTTTATAAATGTTTGGATCCTTCCGAGCAAGGATTAGAATTGCAGCATATGTTTTTCAGTCTAATTGAGTGGGCAAAAATGCAAATGTGCCCACAGAGCATTCTGCATTTAAACAAGTGATGATAAATAATTACTCAGCAAGTGGACTGGGCATCCCACAATGTTGTGTTATGTAGAGAAATGGCATCACTGCAAATTGTTCTGATTATTAATTATGAATGTAAGTGATCTGTGAATCACAGTGAGGCTTGATGTTCTGCGTTTTTCAATGACTACAATTGAAGATTGTGATTGACTGCTTGCAGTTGAAGACTGCATAGTCACACCAACAATACAGTTGATTTTATAATAAATACTGGGAGATTGGGATAATGCTGGTGACAATCCTTCACTGCTTAGTTCCTAACATTTATTTTTATGTAAGAAATAATACTTCTGTGAAGCACCTTGGGACGTTCACTCTATTAAAGATGCTATATAAATACAAGTTGTTGTTGTCATGCTAAAGATTCAAGTCTATTGCTGTGTAACTGACTGATTCCATGACACAGCAGACTCATTGGGCCCAATTTTGGCCAGGAGTTGCTCCCTTTGGAGTAACTTGGTTTTTCTGGCGTAACTTAAAAATCCCCATTTTCCACAATCAAGTGTGAGTGAGTTAGTTACGATTTTTTTAGTTTCGTTTTTTTTCTCAAAAGGGGGCGTTACCAGCCACCTGTGCCAGTTCTGCCCATTTAGGCAACTTTGGCCAGTTAATAGTTACTCCAAATCTACTTGGGCCAGCGTATGTGATTACTTCAGAAAACCCTTGCGGAGAGTTAAAGAAATCGGCACAGGTAGGTACATCGGAGGCCATTCGACCTGGGATCGAGGCGGGAAGGGAAGCGGACCTAAAACACCAAGCCTTACAAACCACCAAATCTTGGAAACAAAAAGTTCTAAGAATTCAATAACAAATAAAAAATTGAAGTAAGTCCTACCTTCATCTTAAAACCCGGCCCGGGAAGTCAGCGGGCCGGCCGGTGCGAGAGGCCACTCGGCCTGGGCTAGGGGAGAGCAGGAGAACTGATAGTGCTCCTGTCTAGATGATAGCTATCAGTTCTTCTGCTCGCCTTCACTTAGTTCTCCTGCTCGCCCTGGCCGAGTGGCCTCCCGGTGAGATTTCTAAGATTAAAGGATTAAAGCTTCAAATTGATCCATTTACCTAAGTAGGGTTAAGGCTTTTCAACGTGGGTATCTAAAAAAACATGCTACTTAAACTGTGCATCACCTGTTAATGCACACACAACTCCCCAATAAGCAATGTATTTTCCAATTTAAGTCCATAAATAGTCATTTTCCAACCAAATTATTAAAACTTCACGTAATGTTTCTCCTCTACCCTCTTCCCCCATACATTCGCATGTTATCAAACACACTGCCACCCGCCAACCTCTTCAGCGAGCAATTTGACACAATCTGGCTCATATACTTCAGGCAGCACTGTTTCACATAGATCAATGGAACTAAGCAGTCTGTGCAATTGCCACTCCACACCCCTACTCACAACATTTGGCCGGCATCAGGTCCCACACAGCAGCTGCAGCAAGCACACGGAGGGGCTGGGGGCGAGGAGCTACTGCGCATGCGCGGACACTCCACTGCACATGTGTAAACATCCCGGCACTGCTTTCGGCGCAGGACGCTGGCTCCACCCCTGACTCGACTGGCCACGCTGCATGACCACAGGGAGGAGGCCAGACAGCGGTCAAAGTGGGAAAGAAATTTTTCAGTGCACTTCTGATCAGAGAAAAGCGGCGCATCTCCGTTAAGTGCGCTGAAAAACAGGCTGGGCCAAAATTGAGTCCATTGCTGTGTGACTGATGACACAATAGTACAGACTGTATCCCAAACCCACTGACTGACTGATCCGGTAATACAGCAAGTACATTATTCCTGTGGAACTGACAAATCCAACAATAGAGCTGGTCCTTAACCCAGTGGTTGACTCTGTGATACAGCAGACCTGTAGTGACTGACCTATCCAGGGATAGACCCGCTGCTCCAATGATAGTGAAGGCACACTGCTTGCAACTGACTGATTGAACTCTGTGATGGAAGAGAACTACTGCTGTGTGATTGTCTGGCTTTATGATGAAGCAGATCTATTGATTACTGATTGACTCTGCAGCACACATCCAATACCTAGCAATGGAGTTATCAAAAAATTGAGTAAATTCAATGCTGAGCAACATAGTGATCCCTTAATGTCTGACTGACTCTATGATGGTGCAAACATATTTTCAGTGCTCTCAGCTGATAATTTGGAGAAGATTTAGTGCTATATGACTGACTCTACGATGCAGCTGACTTACTGTACCTCGACCAGGCCAACATCCCCAGCATTGAAGGACTGACCACACTTGATTAGCTCCACTGGGCAGGCCACATTGTTCGCATGCCAGACACGAGACTCCCAAAGCAAGCGTTCTACTCGAAACTCTTTCACGGCAAAAGAGCCAAAGGTGGGCAGATGAAAAAAATGTTACAAGGACACCCTCAAAGCCTCCCTGATAAAGTGCAACATCCCCACTGACACCTGGGAGTCCCTGGCCAAAGACCGCCCTAAGTGGAGGAAGTGCATCCGGGAGGGCGCTGAGCATCTCGAGTCTCATCGCCGAGAGCATGCAGAAAACAAGCGCAAGCAGCGGAAAAAGCAAACCAGTCCCACCCACCCTTTCCCTCAACGTCTGTATGTCCCACCTGTGACAGGGACTGTGGTTCTCGTATTGGACTGTTCAGCCACCTAAGGACTCATTTTAAGAGTGGAAGCAAGTCTTCCTCGATTTCGAGGGACTGCCTATGATGATGACTGTACAATGCTTCTTACTAACTGGTGGCCTATTTGTGCATTAAATATTCACAAACGGAGATATTGGAGACGATGGAGGATGTGCAGAATCATTGTTGTGAATTCGGCTCTGCCGCAGGTATCCACTTGGGTTCAGTGGTGTCAGGCACTCCGTTTAGCAGTCTAGTTGCATTTTCCTTTATGGGAAGTTGACTCCCACTGCCATATCTGCTGGAACTCAGAAGTGTAACTAGGAAACTCCTTTGTGATCTGGACCGATCTCTGTGTCTTAAGCACATGTACTCCTTTGATCTCTTCAGAGTTGGAGCAAGCTAACACTAAGCAAGGCAACATTAGGTTTGATTTATAAGATGCTTTACTCCACAATAGGTAAAACATACAGAGCACTGGTATGATGAAAATCACTTGGCACAGTTTGTTGAACTTTTGTTTATGTACCATTACACAAATAAACATATGTATCCAAGCCCACTTCGGTGGGCTATTTACTTACCATAAAATAACAAACTCACCTCAACACTGTCGAGGTTCTACACCAAGGTGCGTGATCTCTCTGGAATGACCAGTCACTGCTAATAAATTGGATCATTATTTAGGATCTATGTAAAACAACTGCCCATTCCCTATTTCAATCACATCTCGTCTGCTTATGGATGGGCAATCCATCATGGAACTGACTGTCTGCAGAAAGTACTCACTTTCAGGCAAGCTTCTGCCCAAAACATGTAATGAAATCACATTTATGTCCAAGTCATTTTGGAAGGAATGGTAGCCACATGATTCCACTCCATGACATATCTCCCTCACTCACTCCCACTGAATAGGTCCCTTCCGAGTGACCCCAATGATTTCCTCAGAAGACTGTGCTCCTCACCACATGTGCCACCATGCCTGCCAATCCTCTGGAAGCTCACGTGCAGCGTGGAAACCTGCCACATTGGTGTCCTACAGCAAGTCCAGAACTTCGATTCTTGATGCCAAAGCACTGACGGTTTGCTATGTTCTGCAGATGGATTGCACTGCACAGTTCTTTATTGTTGTTGTTGTTTGACGTCCCCGTTGTACAAGTTGATCCCTGGATGTTTGTATTTTGCATTTTAATGTGTGCAAACTGGAAGTCAAATAAAAACCGTTTAATTTGTAAAGAAAACTAATACAGCTCTGTGTCTAATCAGTGATCGATGACAACATTCACTGCAGCTGTGTAAGGAGCATGTGTGAACGCTGCAGGGATGTCAGAGCCAGCTGTGAGACGATAGCAGCATTTTCAGAAAAGTGGTCGAGTTCATTCATCAGCAGATGAAAATGCTCCCAACACAATCTTTATGGTTCTTGTAGATATTGTAAGACAATTTAACTTCTTATTGTAAGACAATAAGAAGTTAAATTGTAAATCCATGACTTAAAATGGAGGAGGTAATCTTGTTCGTTTACTATTTTGTTAACATAATTTATATGTCTGATGATGTGTTCATTGAAGCGATGAATATCTTTTCACTTTTTCAGCAGCAGGCATTCCCAGGTCAGGTACAACACAGGTTAGTTGCAGATTAAAGTTTCTCGCAAGCTGCCCCAATAATGTGCATTGACCCCAATCTCAGAGGAACACTCCCTCCTGCACCAATGTGACTTTCCATTTTCCACAATTAGCCTTATGGCCTTTCTGTGGCATACTGCAAACTTTCTGACGATTTTTGCCAATTTATGGGCAGCTTTGTGTTGTGGATTCAAATGCACGAGGGAATTGGCACAAGTTCATTTAAAGTGATACCCTTGCAACCAACAGACAGAGGACACCTTCATCTCAGCAGTCTGATCTGGATCCAAAGCTAGATGAAGGTCAATGTGCTAACCCAGAGCAACTCCAAGTATCATTTTAATGATATAATATAATTTAGTTCTCCTCACACCATGCATGACCTCCCTTGCCAGGTAGAGAGCAGGCCTATTGTGTTTTCAGTACTGCTTGTAAGCAGCATTATGAGATAAAACTACAGATGTCTCATTGGTATGATTTCTACAAGCTATTTCCTTTGATCTCTGAGTTTCCTCTACCTGTAATGATGTTTCATCTGATAGCTAGAGGCAACAGTTATGATTACATCCAAATGAATGAATTCAGATTTGTTCCTGTTAAAGTACCATCTCTTCCATCAGAAAGTGTTTCTGAATCCTAAACCTGGATTTTAACGGCCAGTAGGTTTCTGGTCAGAAAATGCGCTGGCAAGTTAATTTCCAGCTCGTCTGCAGCAGACTTGTAAAGGCCAGACAGGTAAGTGTTGGTTATTAGCTGCTGGGCCATCCCACTAGGGTCATTGAAACCTGGCATGCATATGTTAAAAAGGTCCCCACCAGCTTTGGGTGTCCTTACCGCCTGCTCAGTTGAGCAAGTTAAAATTGGGATCAGTTGGTTCCCGGCAGATTCAGGGCCCAGAAGTAATTTGGGCGATTTTAACTGCCCAACCGCCTGGTTAAAATCATCCACCCGCCCACACACCCCCTCACTTCCAACCAACCCCCACCACCGCCGTCCCCCCAACCTAGTCTTTTGAATGAAAGAAAGAGTTGCATTTATATATTGTCATCATAGGCAGTCCTTTGGAATTGAGGAAGATTTGCTTCCACTCTAAAAATGAGTCCTTAGGTGGCTGAACAGTCCAATACGAGGACCACAGTCCCTGTCACAGGTGGGACAGATAGTCGTTGAGGGTAAGGGAGGCTGGGACAGGTTTGCCGCATGCTCCTGCCTGCGCTTGCTTTCTGCGTGCTCTCGGCGATGAGACTCAAGATGCGCAGCGCCCTCCCGGATGCATTTCCTCCACTTAGAGCGGTCTTTGGCCAGGGACTCCCAGGTGTCATTGTGGGGATGTTGCACTTTTATCAGGGAGGCTTTGAAGGCGTCCTTGTAACATTTCCTCTGCCCACCTTTGGCTCGTTGCGGGGAAGGAGTTCCGAGTAGAGCACTTGCTTTGGGAGGTTCATGTCTGGCATACGAACAATGTGGCCTGCCCAGTGGAGCTGATCAAGTGTGGTCAGTGCTTCAATGCTGGGGATATTGGCCTGGTCGCGGACGCTAACATTGGTGCATCTGTCCTCCCAGGGGATTTTCAGGATCTTGCGGAGACATCATTGGTGGTATTTCTCCAGTGACTTCAAATGTCTACTGTACATGGTCCATGTCTCTGAGCCATACAAGAGGGCGGGTATTACTACAGCCTTTCACGACCACCGGACATCTCAAAGCGTTTTACAACCAATGAAGTACTTTTGCCATTTAGTCACTGTTGTAATGTGGGAAATGCTATTTGAAATGAAATGCTATTTCCTTTCCACTTCTATGTGGTAAAAATAAAACAATAACCTATACACATAAACAGGCAGAATTTGTACAAGGTATCATACTTCAATAAAGCTCAATCAAGAAACATTTTGGTAAAATATTAATAACTTGAATTACTTCACTGTGTGGGACTTTACTTACAGATATGTGTTGGATAATTTCTTGTTAGAAATCTGTTAAAGTGAGTTTACTTATCCTAGATGAATGAATCAGTTTCTCAAAAGAAAGCCTGCACTCAGTCTCTTTAGAACAGAAAATTGCCACTTATCCTCATGTAGTTCAGGTATTTTCTATGAGGGAACAGTTAATTAGAACTAAAAGAACCAGTATTTCAAGCACTAGTACAATAGATATTGGTGCATGCTCTTGCAGTTTGAAACCTTATGCCGAGTGAGCCTAAGTGACAGCATTTTAAAATGAGGATAAGATATCGAGAGGCACCAATGAACATTGAAATAGTATCTATGACTAGAAACATCAATGTAAGAGAATATTCAATGGCTCAAACTAAGTTGGCAAGAGGGACTTGGGAAAATGGTAGTACCTCTGTTATAATGGAGTTGTATATACAAAGATTGGTGTGCAAAATTAAAGCACAGGGTATTGGGGGTAATGTACTGACGTGGATAGAGAACTGGTTGGCAGACAGGAAGCAGAGAGTTGGGATAAATGGGTGCTTTTCAGAATGGCAGGCAGTGACTACTGGGGTGCCACACGGCTCAGTGCTGAGACCCCAGCTCTTTACAATATATATTAATGATGTAGATGAAGGAATTGAGTGTAGTATCTCCAAGTTTGTAGATGACGCTAAGCTGGGTGGCGGTGTGAGCTGTGAGGAGGATGCTAAGAGGCTGCAGGGTGACTTGGACAGGTTAGGTGAGTGGGCAAATGCATGGCAGATGCAGTAAAATGTGGATAAATGTGAGGTTATCCACTTTGGGGGCAAAAACACAAAGGAAGAGTATCATCTGAATGGCGGCAGATTAGGAAAAGGGGAGGTGCAATGAGACCTTGGTATCATGGTACATCAGTCATTGAAAGTTGGCATGCAGGTACAGCAGGCGGTGAAGAAGGCAAATGGTATGTTGGCCTTCATAGCTAGGGGAATGGAGTATAGGAGCAGGGAAGTCTTACTGCAGTTGTACAGGGCCTTGGTGAGGCCTCACCTGAAATATTGTGTTCAGTTTTGGTCTCCTAATCTGAGGAAGGACATTCTTGCTATTGAGGGAGTGCAGCGAAGGTTCACCAGACTGATTCCCGGGATGGTAGGACTGACATATGAGGAGAGGCTGGATCTACTGGGCCTGTACTCACTGGAGTTTAGAAGGATGAGAGGGGATCTCATAGCAACAAATAAAATTCTGATGGGACTGGACAGGTTAGATGCAGGAAGAATTTTCCCGATGTTGGGAAGTCCAGAACCAGGGACACAGTCTAAGGATAAGGGGTAAGCCATTTAGGACTGAGATGAGAAGAAACCTCTTCACTCAGAGAGTTGTTAACCTATGGAATTCCCTACCGCAGAGAGTTGTTGATGCCAGTTCATTGGATATATTCAAGAGAGAGTTAGATATGGCCCTTAAGGCTAAAGGGATCAAGGGGTATGGAGAGAAAGCAGGAAAGGGGTACTGAGGTGAATGATCAGCCATGATCTTATTGAATGGTGGTGCAGACATGAAGGGCTGAATGGCCTACTCCTGCACCTATTTTCTATGTTTCTATGTTTCTATAAAGGGCTGGATTTTCAGTTTTGCTATTTTCGGGGCGAAAACAGAGGCGTGACTGAAAAGTTGCATCCCGGGTAACGTCTGCGCTGTATGGAGAAATTTTTGCCATCTGGGCCGAGGGTGCAGCGCACAGGAAGGTGTTGTACAACTTTCACACCGCAAAAATGGGAATCACGGCAACTAAAATGCAGAGCCGGGAGCGCTCCAAGAGAGGCCTTGGGAGGGGAAAAAAACAGAAACATTCCAAAAACATTTCTCACACAACACAACACAAATTGCTACAAAAAAATAAAAGAAAAAGAACGTACATTTATTGCACCTTTTCTACCTCAGCACCGCCGGCAGGGCTGAACCGCTCTGTTTTCCTTGGCAGGGAATCGCGGGACATGCTTTGGGGTGTATGGGTCGGGTGCAAGTCGAAACTACTGCTGGTGTCACAGTGAGAGGCGTTGCATACCCGGCACAAATCTTCCCGACGGTGCTTCTAAGGTCTGCCGCAAAACCCGGAGGATCGCGACCAGACGCAAATGCCGTCCCATTTTTCGCCACTCCGGGGCGAAACCCAGAGCGCAAAGGTGATGAAAATCCAGCCCAAAGAGGTGGAAATTTCTTTAGGCACGTTTTTTGGGCCTGAAATGAGTGCTGTGCGTGGATCCCACCAGGATCATTAACATTAATTGTGCGAGCTGCCAGTGCCAAAAGAGACAGCTCGCCATTTTCAGGCCACATGCCTCGCTGGCAGTACACAAAGTACACAAAGGAAAGACTGAGGGCAGTTGTCGAAAAGAAACCATTAGACTGAACTGCCAAACAGATCTATTTTAGTCCAATCGTTATAGAATCTGAAAACCACCAAGGTTCTTCCAGTTAGTCTGCAGGTACAGCAAGTAATCAGGAAGGCAAATGGAATGTTGGCCTTTATTGCAAGGGGGATAGAGTAGAGCAGGGAAGTCCTGCTACAACTGCACAGGGTATTGGTGAGGCCACACCTAGAGTACTGCGTACAGTTTTGGTCTCCTTATTTAAGGAGGGATATACTTGCATTGGAGGCTGTTCAGAGAAGGTTCACTTGGTTGATTCCTGAGATGAAGGGGTTGACTTATGAAGAAAGATTGAGCAGGTTGTGCCTATACTCACTGGAGTTTAGAAGAATAAGAGGTGATCTCATTGAAACACATAAGATAGTAAGGGGGCTTGACAGGGTAGATGCAGATCTAGAACTAGGGGCATAGTTTAAGAATAAGGTGTCGCCTCTTTAAAACTGAAATGAGGAGGAATTTCTTCTCTCAGAGGGTCATAAATTTGTGGCATTTTCTGCCCCAGGGAGCTGTGGAGCCTGGGTCATTGAATATATTTAAGGTGGAGATAGATTTTTGAACGATAAGGGAGTGAAGGGTTATGGGGAGCGAGCAGGGAAGTGAAGCTGAGCCGAAGATCAGATCAGCCATGATCTTATTAAATGGCGGAGCAGGCCCAAGGCCTACTCCTGCTCCTATTTCTTATGTTCTTATATTCTAATTCCCATGTTCGGTGGTTCAGAGCCTTAAAGGACCAGCAGCCCAAAACAAGAGACAGAATATTATTCTCTTGATAACTATCAGGAAAATATTGTCGTGGACAGAATGAGTAATCTTGTGCCATCTAGGTGATTGTAACTTCATTAGGATGCACAAACCTCAGGTTAACCATAGTATCACTGACAAACCATGTTGCAGTTCAGAACATGTTATGCAGTTACATCTTCAGAGTTGCAATACCAACTATTGATAAACCCACACAACTGTAGACTTCTCATTGACTGATCTGAAAATATTGGCATTTACATCAGGGAGAAAAGCCGACATTTGGGGTAGAATGTATGGGATGTTCTCCAATGACAAATGATCAGATGTCCTGGTTTAGCAAAGACAGTCAAAATTTTCACCCAATACCCATAACTGTTTCAGGGGAGTCAAGAAAGATTTTATGAGCAGGATAAAACAGAGTGAGGGAGAGTTTTTGTGTGTGCAAGAGAGAGATCATATGAGAGATAGTGAGATAGACCGAAAGCAGAAGAGATTCTCTAAGGGTGAGAATGATTTTATTGAATAAAAGAGTTTGATAGAGAGTATATATTTAAGAGAGAGAGAGGGAGAGATGGATATAGATTGGGAAAGAATGATTTTTCAGAGTGAAAGAGGGAGAAGTTATGTTTGTGAGAGAGATTTTTGAAGTTGAGAGACTAGATGGAAGACAGAAAAAGATTGACTAGGAGTATCCATTAATAGGTTACAGGTTAAACATCGTTCACTTTATAAGGGTACTCTTATGAGCTAGTTCAGTGACTGCCAGTCTATTACTACTTCATCACCTACTGTTGATTCTCCTGTATTGCCAGCTGCAAAGACAAGCCCCATTCTGCTGGCAGCATATTGCAACTGGAACAGGAGGACTATAATCACACTGCAGCAACACCAAACTTACTCTGTTACACTGAGCGAGCTTCAGTGAAAATAAATAATTGTTGTTCTCCCTGACTTTATTAAAACTCGGCACTTGATACTATCAGACTCGTGACCACCCTGCAACTGCATTTCCTGCCTAGATGATTTGGATAAGGAGCAGTCAAAAGAGCAAAGAGCCTGTAAACAGTGTTGGGCTGTGTAGAAAAAAAAATTAAGTAGAGGGAACCTAATTAATCAAAGGGGACCTAATTAATTAAAGTTAGAAACCAAAAGCAAGGCTGTGAGAAAAAATAAAAATACGTTCTGCGAACACAGGTAAAATGATAAAATTAGAACTCACAGTATAAACCAGACAGTTGGGAAAAATACACTCCAAGGCTAGGTCACATGGGGTGGTAAGAGATTATGGGAAACAAACGACGATTGAAAAACATCTCAATTGGTTGAAAGCAGTTAGGCCAAGAGGACAAGAGTTCGCAGACCTAAGAATGATGTGGCAAGTAACTTATCAGATAAAAGGCACACAGGGGAGGTAACGAAGCTTGCTGTCAATATAATTGTATTAACCAATTAATATAGTAGGTAGGCGAAAATTTTGTGATGCGGCAGGGAAACAACAAATGGAAAGCCTCCGCGCAGAACTTCATGATTTTGTATGTATTTTGACTGTATAAAAACAGTAACCCGACGATTGTTCAGAGAGAACGGCTGGTTTGGGTCACTAAACTCATGTAGAAGCTGTCTCTCTCTCTCATTGAGTACTTAATAAACAATTCTTTACTCCAAAACAGACTTGTGTCGAGTATCTTTGTAATACTCCACATCAGGCTGCTATCTGATATTGTACTGCAGAGCAAAGAACGACAGTGTGAGCTGGGGTCAACTGGGATATTCAATAAGAATGCCATTTAAAAAGTTCAGAGACTGCTGTGAATGATCAGTGAGACCTGGATGGTTTATAGATACTGCCTAAAAACTAAAATTAAGTGTTAGATGTTTACTGACCCAAGATACCGCAAAGCTGTGTTATGGGCTCAATAGATGAAAACCATTTCATTTTGCTCCTCACTTGTCTGGTAACTATATTTTTCCTAATGTGTAAAACCTAAAGAGCTGCTCTGTTAAAACATTTTGAAGAAACCTCAATTTAATGAGGGGTGGGGAGGGGGGGAGCAGGGGTTAGATCAGTTTCTATGAACAGACAGATGCAAAAGTAAAGAAAGGTGGTCAGATGGAAGAGCTAAAATAGAGTAACAAAACCTGGGAAATTACTGATGGTCTCATGGCTTTCTCTGCTCTCTTATGGAGCATGTGTTCGATGGAGAGGGAAAGTAGATGATCTTGTGGCACTGGGCATTGCTCTGATCCTCAGAAGACAGCTCAAAATGGCAGTGCTTCTCATCCATACTAGCAGGCTGCTACATACTCACAACAGCTCAGTCTATTTGAATATCTGGAATATTTGCATAGGCTGGAAGTTTGCACTAACACACTATGCATACTTACATAATTAAACATATTCCGCCCACCAGGCCCTCAATATAAATATTTTGCTGGGAACAGACCAATAAATTCCATTAAAATAGCATCCAAGATTTTTTTTTATGCACATCTGAAACAGCAACACTAGATTACAGCCATAAACGTTGCTCAGAATGTTTCTTTGGAAGTACAACTTTCACTGCAGAGAGAGGGAGGGAGTTTCAGGTTTAAAAATTAAGACATGCCCCAGGATCTTTTTCATGTCGGTGCTCCTTCATGACAGCACAGTAACTTCACTTCCATGAAGGAGCTTGGGTCACAGCCACTTCCAGCTTACCCAAAATAAGTGTTTAATCTTGAAAAGCTGAATACTGATGAATGTTGAATTTCACCCATCCTTTTTTGCTGGTGTCAGTTTTATGGAGATGGACACCTTGCATCAGGTTTATTTGACTGAATCCAATCTCTACCAACATGTACTTTCTTGGCATCACGCAACTGCTTTTCAAGATTTTTCTTTTCTGATTTCCGATGAGGTGAAAGGGTGAATGGGTTGATGACACTGACTGCCTCGGTTTGCCGGAGGACGGACCTATTTTGGGTTCATTCTGCAACCGTGGGCTACAATGTCACATCAGGAGCTCTGGAAAACGAAGCTGGATGGAGAGTGGCAGGGAAGATAAATGCAGGAGTGAGAATGAGAGAGGGAGAACAAAGGCAGAATGGGGACAAGCCGAGGGAAAAGATAGAGCAGCTGGAAGGATTTGGATTAACGGCCATTCAGCAGTATCAATGAGAAGGATTTGGGACACTTGCAATAGCATTACAAATTGGTTCCAATAACAGTCTGCAGGGTCCATAAAGCTCAGACTGCAAACTCCATCCATGCAGTATAGCAAAAGCTGCAGAACACAGTCCGTGTCATCTGAAACAAATCAGCACGTGGATCAGCACACCAGAAAATATGCAGTCCACGGGGACAGATAATTAACAATACACAATCAAGCTGCATTAACTGCATTTAGTAGTGCTCCCTTTAAATACATTAACGGTATTGACTAATTAAAGTTTTATACAAACAACTCCAAATCTTTTTCTCTATTAAGGCACCTTTTAAAAACAGTTAAATAATGGGCAGAACATCATTAATCATAAGCAACATTAATCTGAAGAAGTAAATAATTCGGGCATAGTAAAGGCTTTTAATTATCAGCAATCAGTTCATATTATGTAAAATCAATGCTGCCTTGCAGACTCAGCTTAGGCTTCAGCCACCTTTCATTTCCTCAAAAGCAGTCATTAATTAAATGCAAATCGTCACAGTCCATTTTTTAGGACCAGGATCTAATAATTGTATTATATCAAATCAACAGGGAGGAATGTGTGCCAACTGAGAAGGAAGTAAAGAGGAGGTATATAGTGCTTCTAATGTAACAGATGCCCCAAGGTGTTTCAGATATAAGCCTAAGGAAAGCAGGTGCCAAGAAAGGAAGGGAGGTCAGGAGAGGTGACCAAAGGTTTGATCACAGAGTTGAATTTTTAAGAGATTTTAAAAGGAGAGTAAAGGTGGAGAGCCAAAGAGGTTGAGGAAGGGAATTCCAGATCGTTGTACCCAGGCAGCTAAAGGCTCTGACACCATTGTTGGGATGAAAGGAGAGGTGGATGCACAAAAGACAAGAGTCAAATGGCTGGAAATTGTTCTCCGCCCCGTTTGGGGCGGATAATTTGAATTAGATGAAAATTTAGTCCCTGTACAGACGGGGCGAAGAACAGAGCGATATTGGTGATTTGGTTTTCTCGGAAGCCGCCTGTGCTCTCGAGCGCTATTGGAGATGGGAGAGGGGCGGAACAGAGTCGGGAGTGGGGCGGATGGCAGGCAGTGTCCATCACCACCGCGCTGACGTACCGCGTTGCGCTGAAGCTTGGCAACGTCTCTCCCCTTCACTTAAAGGGGAGGGATGCTTCGAGGCTGAGTGTGGCCTCCTTGGCGCCCACTGAGCCACCAGGGAGGGGTTCGGCCGGGCCAATAGCCCGGCACCCAAGAGGGGGTGCTGGGCTGCCTATCAGCAGCCTGGGCGAACCAGCAACTGTTATTGTCGGACTGCAGAGTTGGCCAACAATTAAACAAAATGGCGGCTGCGGTGGTGCACCATTCCCTTTAAGGGTGGACACGCCGCCCAGCCACTGGAAGTTTCCTGCCTCGCGAAACTGTCAGTGGCACTGACCGGCGACGGCCCCCGGGGGGAGGGGGAGGGGGTGGGGGGATAGAGAAGAGGGGAAGAGAAGGGGGGGGAGAGGGAGGGGGGGAAGAGAATGGGGGAAGGGGGGGAGAGAGAGCGAGAGAGAGAGAGAGAGAAGGGAGAGAGAGAGAGAAGGGTGAGAGAGAGAGAAAGAAAGAAAGGAGAGGGAGGCTGAACAGGCCGGGCCCAAGACTTTGGGCTGGGCCCACCCCCAGCACCAGATTTACAGGTAGGTGGCGTCGGGTCCGGGGTCCAGGGTCGGGGGTCGGGGTCGGGAGCGCGGGTCGGGGTCGGGAGTGCGGGTCGGGGGGGATGGCGGGGGGGCGGGGGCGGCGGTCGGGAGCGCGGGTCCGGGGGGGGGTCCGGAGCGCAGGTCGGGGGGGGGGAGGTCGGGAGCGGAGGTCGGGGGGGGTGTCGGGAGCGGAGGTCGGGAAAGGGTTGGGAGTGGAGGTCGGGGGGGGTCGGGAGCGGAGGTCGGGGGGTGTCGGGAGCGGAGGTCGGGGGAGGTCTGGAGCGGAGGTCGGGGGGGAGCGGAGGTCGGAGAGGGTCGGGAGCGGAGGTCGTGGGGAGGTCAGGAGCGGAGGTAGGGGGGGTCGGGTGTGGGGGTCGGGAGCGGAGGTCGGGAGCGGTCGGGGGGGGTCGGCAGCAGAGGTCGGGGGGGGTTGGGAACGGAGGTCGGGGGAGTCGGGAGCAGAGATCGGGGGGGAGCGGAGGGCGGGAGCAGAGGTCGGAGGGGGTCGGGTGCGGAGGTCGTGGGGGGACAGGAGCGGAGGTCGTGGGGGGGGTCGGGAGCGGAAGTCGGGGGGGGGTCGGGCACGGAGGTCGGGGTGGGGGTCGGGAGCGGAGGTCAGGAGCGGAGGTCGGGGGGGGTCGGGAACGGAGGTCGGGGGGGATCGGGAGCGGAGGTCGGGGAGGGGTTGGGAGTGGAGGTCGGGAGCGGAGGTCGGGGGAGGTCGGGTGCAGAGGTCGGGGGGGGTCGGGTGCGGAGGTCGGGGAGGGGGGGGTTGGGAGCGGAGGTCAGGGAGGAGGGTCGGGAGCGGAGGTCGGGTGGGGATGGGGGGAGGTCGGGTTAGGTCCGTTCCGGGTGGGTGGGGCGGGGGATCCGGTCCGGGGGCGGGAGGGGTGGGGGAAGCCAAGTTGGGTCGGGTCGGGTTGTGTAGAAGCAGGAGCTGGGCGTGGGAGGCAGCCTTATCCATGCAGCCCCAGTGAGGCCATTCGGCCAGGGCTAGGGGGCTGCATGCTTCGGGCCCCTCCCACACAGTTTTGGGTGCCTGGAGCTACTGCAAATGAACGCCCACTATAGCGCGCCTGTGCAGAGGTCCCAGCACTGTTTTCAGCGCAGGGACCTGGCTCCACCCCCCACAACTCGTGCTGCGCCGCGCCCAGCTCCAGAGGACCTGCAGGGAACCGGAGAATAGGTACGTTTTATTTAGGCGCACTTTGTGGCGCGAAAAACGGGCGTCCAGGTCGGGGCTGCGCCGTTCTAGGCACGGCCTGAAACCTGGGCCCACTGGCTCTATTTAGAAAGATAGGAAGGGAATCATGCGAGGATAGTGCCACAAAGCTGGGTGACAAATGAGTACAATGTAGTCAATCACGTCACATGCTGCAGAGATGTCAAGGAAGACTCGAAAGGATAAAACACCATGGTCACAGTCACAGAGGATGAGCTGAAATTAAGAACTCACTCAATCTAGTTTATTTTCACCAAAAAAGACTTTCTTTCTGTTCTTTCTTCTGCGCTTTCTATATTTTCATTCCACCTTCAACAGAATCATTTGTTTACAAAAATCAAGGTCTGGTCTATTTTGATTCTTCAATTTCCTGCTGGTCCTCATCACAAGAATACAGAGGGAAAGATTTTCCACTGGTGCCACTGGGCAAAAACAGGGCAGTGATATCCCTAAGATGGCAGGGAAAGGCTTATCACCTCGATCCACTCAATCCAACCGATGCTAACTTTGAAGGGCCAACTGAGTCAGGAGGCAAACCCCTTTAATATGCGAGTCAGGGTCCCATGATGCATGCACCAGGCAAGGGTCGCACAGGTTCAGCTGCTGGTCCAGCCGAATAGGAACACAGAAGTGAAGTTTTAATTTGTTATTGTGGTCAAAGAAAGAGCAGGAGTGCTCCTCAGGGCTCAACACAAACTACGGAGGCCACTGGTACACCAAGTTCTCTCCCCCCGGACCACAGAGGCCAACAGGGGCTGCCTGGTATTGTGGCAGCCCACACCGAAAGGTTGCCCCAGGGCACTCGTTTCCCACGTGTAACTCACCGGCCCTATGGCAATGAGGCCTGGCCCTCAAAATGGACCGGACTTACTGATGGGACAATCAGGCAGTTGCCAAAAACTCACCCACAATCAAAATCTGCCCCTGAACATTTTGGGAATGGGATAAGCTCATTTGGTCCAATAAACCCATTCCTTTTTGGTTAATTTTGCTTCCTTAATTACAGGGTTGGTTACCTCATGCCTTCCAGCAGCAATCTCACTGCTCAATCCTTCTCTCCAACTGTGATCTTAATCCCTATGGTCCAACTTGCAGCAAAATAGCAGTCTTCATTTTAAAAATATCACTGTTTTACAAAGTCTTGAATTGCAAAATCATGGCTCAACTATTGCTCTTATCATAGTATCAATGATCACGTTGATGAGCTAGCATATGCCTGCTGCTCACTGGCACAGTATGTTATGTATTATCAGAGCCCACAACTTTAGCAAGTGAGGGACCATCAGATTGAAGGTAACATCTTTCATTTTCATGAAATATAAGTAGTTGTAAAATTATCTCAGTACATTCCTCACAGTCAGAGTTTGTACAGAAACTCTTCATTACTTTTCAGTAGACTGAACTGTTTCATTTTAATGACAACTTTTAATTCGGGATCGTCACTGAACCGCAACTGTGATGGCCCATGTAATAAGAAGTCAATCTTCAAAGAAATCACTATACATGGCTTGTAGATTAGAATAAAAGCCCTTTTTTCCTGTTAGCTTATCTGAAGGACTACTTACTTTTGTAAAATTCATGACCTTCAGGATCCATATTGTCAGAGCGAGATTCACCAGCAGCAGAATCATCAAGAGGAGGACAAAAAAATAAAGGCACCGCTTTCGCCAGCCGTAAATCCCAACTTTGTAGACATATTGGTTTTCTGAGGTCTGGATGTTGTTTCGTTGAGTCAAGTACTGTTCTTGTGTCATCTGTATAATGAAACAAATCATTAACTGAAAGGCATTGAGATGTTTCTCATGGCTCCAACACCTTTTAACTCAAGATTGATGGACAACTGATGGCAAAAAAACCCAAAGGTGACATTAGGAAAAACTTTCTTAAGCTGTGAGTGGTTAGATCTGCCTGAAAGTGTGGCGGAGGTATGCTCATTTCTGCCTTTCAAAAGGGAATTGGATAAGTACCTGAAGGGGAAAAAATGCAGGGCTTTGGGGAAAGGGCGGGGGAGTGGGTCTAGCTGAAGTGCTCTTGCAGAGAGCCGGCATGGGCTCGACGGACCGAATGGCCTCCTTCTGTGCTGTATCTATTCTAACTTATGACTTTCCCTGTTGATTATAGTTTTGTGTACTTTCTAGATCATTGTGACAATTTTAACCTAACTCGTCCATTGGTAAACTGATGAGATTGGTGCAACGCTGATTTTAGACACCGTCCATAGAGAGTAATATTGAGCAGGATGTAAAACCAGCCTTCCACCCCATCACATGGGATTCCCGCCTGGCGAGTTAGATTAAAATTACACTACCGTCCCCCACCCAATGCCCCCTCCGGCATGTTTCAGGTTAAGGGGTGATCAATCAAGGTAGTTTAAATGTTAAAGGGATTCACTGAGGTAGATTTTGGGGGAATCCAGAACAAGAGGGAGCAATCTTAAAATTAGATCTAGGTCATTTTGAGTGAAATCAGAAAATACTTTTTCACACAAAGGGTGGTGTTAATGTAGAACTCTTTCTCCAAAAACCTGTGGATGGTGGGTCAATTGAGAATTTCAAGACTGTGATTACTTGATTTTTGTTAGATCAGGGTATCAAAGGTTATGGAACAAAGACGGGTGAATGAAGTTGAGGTACATATCAGCCATGACCTAATTGACTGATGGAACAGATTTGAGGGGCTGAATTTGAGGAACTCCTGTTCCTATTTCTTTCTCCTGGTCTCACAAAGGCAAAACACCAAGAAAAGTGTAGATACTAAAAATTTAATATTTTATTAAATGGCAAAAAAATTAGTTTCTCTCACTAACCCAAATGACAATTCTACTATGAGGCTCATGGATAGAAAAGTGCTGCTTTCCATGTCATTACGAAGATCAGCCTGATCACTTTCACACACTCTGAAACTGGTTTTCTGAAACAAAGGCAATTTTTCTTTGTTACGTTTTCCAAAATCTCATCTTTAACACCTCTCTTCCATTGGTCGGTTCTTGGTTATACAACCCTTCATAACCACTGTCTCTGTGATCTTCAGAATATATATAAATCCTATCGAAAGTACAAAAAAGCCAGGGCTCACTCAGTTGTCAGGCTAACTCTCCATTCAAATAGTACAATTCAGCAAATGTAATCAACTTTACAGTAAATAAACAAGGCTGCATATAGTGACATCATTATTCCGGCCAGAATGGAGACAATTCCCCCTGTCATTAATGCCTGGAGACCTTTTTTTTTATTGATTCACAAGGTGTGGGCGTCACTGGCAAGGCCGGCATTTATTGCCCATCCCTAATTTCCCTTGAAAAGGTGGTGGCAAGCTGCGGCAGTCTGTGTGGTGAAGGTCTTTTTCGTAGCAGCTTGGTACAACTAAGTGGCTTGCTAGGGCATTTCAGAGGGCAGTTAAAAGTGAATCACATTGCTGTGGGTCTGGAGTCACATATAGGCCAGACCAGGTAAGGACAGCAGATTTCCTTCCCTAAAGGACATTAGTGAACCAGATGGCTTTTTACAACAATCCAGTAGTTTTATGGTCACCTTTACTGATACTAGCATTTTATTTCAGATTTATTTAATCATTTGCATTGACATTACACAACTTTTAATCTCATGTCTCCAGATCATTGGTCCAGGCCTCTGTATTATTAGTCCAGTAACATAACCACTATGCTACCATGCCACTGCTGTAAGAGAATTGGTTTGATTTTACACACATGTATGTAACTATCACCCACTCATAGCATCTTGCTGGAGAATTCAACCTGCTTTAATAGGGAAATGATACTGCAGTTTCGGTTAGAGGCTCTTTTTAAATGGACACTGTAGATTGTTTGCTGTAGTGCACTGTTTAAACAGGCTCTGCTGAGTAAATAGACTTCGGCCCTGAAATTCATGGTCCCGGGAAGGACCGTTACTGCACGTTTGCGGCGGCCATTCGTCAAAATCGAATGGCCGCCGCTTTGGTCTCAAATGGGAATCGGAGGGTGAATTTCCCGTGGGATTAACACCCCAATTAAGATTGCAATTTTCAGGTTTGAAGGGCTAATAAGACTGGAACACTTTTTTGTGGTCAAAAAGCTGAATTTGGATCCCATGGCCGCCACAACAACTGCGGCGCTAATCGGGCAAAAAAGCTTTCTGGCAGCACTGAATTTCGGGGCCTTGGTTTGTTGTAAAATAGACTATTTGTTAGAAGTCCGGCCGTAAGTCCTGCCCTCTCCAACCTATTGGCTGACAGAGTGGTGTCAATGGACACGCTTACCGAAGAACACAATCAGCACCCAGCCTCTAGTTACACTTACAACACAGCGACCACCACCAACTCCTGCTTAGACCAAACATCCTTTGCTAAATTCACTCAGCACAAATGTGTCTTTTTTGCATTCAGTCAGACTCCCAGAGCTTAATATAAGTTTTGAGATATGGGTGTAGAACATAACATAATAACTGCATGAGTTTTTAGTAAAGCATTTCAAGGGATAGGAATTTATAGAATGGAGCATCAAAAAATAATTTTATGCTGCAAGAAGGCAATAAATAGGAGTTTTATGGTGCAGTGGGTTTAAGGATGATAATTTTCAGATAGACTCAAGGAATATGAACTCATGGTTTTGGGCCTCTAGAAATTCTTATGTCATATAGTGAGACTGTGTTAAAAGCTCCAGGTAATCCGGAGCACCAACATCTTTATGACAATAACAAAAGGTGACCTGGAACTCAAACATATTGTAATACATCATTACAATCTTATGGATAGCATGTACTTCCTGTCCAGAAAGGTTACTTCTTGTGACACATTTCATGTAAGCACTTATAATGAGGAAATGTATGTAAACATTTAGAATGACAAAACAACAGAGTGAAACAGACATTCACCATTATAGAAACTGCCTAATTTTAATTTTCATTGTTTTCAATGGCGGTGTTGATCCTATTCATTTACCTCCACCCAGTAATGCTAGACTCAATTTCCAAACAACATTCCCTGCCCAGTTCTGCCGCATGCCAAAATCTCCCCCTCCACAGACTACTGCCCCCCCGCTCCCCCATGTCTTGAATCAAACAATTCCATGGTGCTCACAAACCTTTGGACCGCATTCCCACTGATCTCTACCCAATTCACCCAGATGCTAGCACGCCACTCTCAGTATTCCCATCTTTGTCCCTAGTAGTGTTCCTGTACTACCCTTTATAAATGCCCTTCCTTCCTTCCTTTCCTTTCCTTTCATTTCCATTCCTTTCTTCATTCCAACATCGGGATTCCTTCAAAGAACTGCTAGACCTTCAGATGTCATCCCAGTTCTGTGTAGGTCGCCTACCCAGGGCACCCCAATGTCAGTAATTCAGTGTCCCTGGTAAACACTACTTGGCATAACAACCCTACTCTTATAGAAATTTCCAACTCCTTTTGTTATGTATGTAATAACTTGATAAACTGAATACTGCAAACTAACAAATACAAACCTGGCTCTGCTTTATTAGGGCCCAAAGTGATTACATTACAAGATGGCTTGCCTTTTATACCTGGGCCACACACACGTGCGTACAGTCCAATGACCACCAACAGTGTCGCCACCTAGTAACCCCAAGCATACATACATGACAATATCCCACTTTAAGATATTAGTAATAGTCTTTTTACAAGTTGAGACGGTCCAGGGCTTTCCGCTCCCGAGTTGATCGTCTCAGTTCAACACCAGCCTTGGGCGAGCGTTCTGAGTCTGTTATGACTGGAGGCTGGGTAGCCGATCTGATGGGAGTGGCAATTACCATGTCAGGGATTGAAAGTCCAGAATCATTGATGACAGCAGAGTCCTCTGACGACTGAAGGTAGATTGGTTGGTCACTGACTGTGTCTTCCTCAGACTGTTCCGGTTCATTCCTGTGCTGCAGCTTTATCTGATCAACATATTTCCTGCATGTTTGTCCATTCTTGAGCTTAATGATAAACACTCTGTTACCCTCCTTGGCCGTAACAGTACCGGCGATCCACTTGGGACCTTGACCATAATTTAGTACATACACAGGATCGTTAACAGAAATGTCGTGTGACACAACAGTGCGATCATGATACCACTGCTGACTTTGACGTTTGTATTCAACATGATCATTCAAGTCAGGGTGGACAAGAGAGAGCCTGGTCTTGAGACCTCGCTTCATCAATAGTTCAGCAGGGGGATCCCGGTAAGCGTGTGCGGTCTTGTCATGTAACTAAGCAATATGCATGAAAAGCGAGTCTGCAGTGAACCTTGAGTTACACATTTCATACTCTGCTTGATGGTTTGGACAGCACGCTCTGCTTGACCATTAGTTGTGGGTTTGAATGGTGCTGACCTCACATGTTTTGATACCATTGAGTTTCATGAACTCTTGAAACTCCAGACTAGTGAAGCAAGGTCCGTTATTGCTTACAACGATGTCGGGCAGACCATGAGTGGCAAACATGACACGGAGGCTCTCAATGGTAGCTGTGGATGTACTGGATGGCATGAATATACACTCTATCCACTTGGAATATGCATCCACCACAACTAAAAACATCTTTCCCAGGAAGGGACCTGCAAACTCGATGTAGATCCTGGACCATGGTTTAGATGGCCACGACCATAGACTCAGCGGCGATTCCGCTCATGCTTTACTTAGCTGCATGCAAGTGTTGCACTGATGCACGCATGATTCCAGATCAGAATCAATTCCGGCCCACCATACATGAGACCTGGCAATGGCTTTCATCATGACAATACCGGGATGAGTGCTATGTAGATCATGCACAAATTTCTCTCTGTCTTTCTTAGGCATAACAACACAATTACCCCACAGTAAACAATCTGACTGAATGGATAGTTCGTCTTTACGACGGTTGTAAGGTTTAGTCTCATCACCCATTTGCTTGGGTATGGCAGACCAATCACCACTAAGGACACAACATTTCACAACTGATAATATCAGGTCCTGGCTGGTCCAGGTCTTGTTGAGCCGTGACAGGGGTTCCTTCACTTTTAAAAGCATCCATAACTAACAGTAGGTCTGCAGGTTGTGGCGTCTCCATCTCCGGTGTGGGCAACGGCAGACGGCTCAGTGCATCAGCACAATTCTCGGTGCCAGGTCTATGGCGAATGACATAATCATCGGCAGATAATGTCAGCACCCACCTCTGGATGTGGGACAATGCATTGGTATTTATACCTTTGTTTTCCGAAAACAAATGAAATGAGTGGCTTGTGATCTGTTTCCTGTTCAAACCGAAGACCAAACAGACACTGATGCATCTTTTTAACCCCATACACACAGGTTAACATTTCTTTTTCAACAATGCTGTAGGCTCTTTCCGTCTTTGACAAGTTTTTAGAAGCATATGCAACAGGTTGCAGTTTACCCGACTCATTAGCTTGTTGGAGCACCCAACCAACTCCATATGACAAAGCATCACAGGCCAATATTAGATGCTTACATGGATCATAATGTACCAGCAACTTGTTAGAGCAAAGCATTAGTAGCTTTCTCAAAAGCTCTATCTTGAGACACACCCAAACCCAGTTGCCGCTTTTTCTTAGCAGCATTTGCAGTGGCTCTAATAAAATGCTCAATCTAGGTAGGAAATTATTGAAGTAGTTGAGTTGACCAAGGATCGAATGCAGCTCCGTCACATTCTGAGGCTTGGGTGCATTTCTGATGGACTTGGTTTTCGAGTCCGTAGGCCTGAATCCGTCAGCAGCAAGTTTCCTCCCCAGGAATTCGACTTCCGGTGCCATGAAGACGCATTTTGAACGTTTCAGTCTGAGTCCCACTTTGTCCAGATGATGTAGAACCTCTTCCAGGTTGTTCAGATGTTCGGCGGTGTCACGACCTGTGACCAGGATGTCATCTTGGAACACGACGGTTCTAGGGACGGACTTCAGTAGATTCTCCTTGTTCCTCTGAAAAAAGGCTGCAGCCGAGCAAATTCCAAAAGGACACCTGTTGTAGATAAACAATCCTTCATGAGTGTTGATGCACGTAAGTTTCTTCGACATCTCGACCAGCTCCTGCGTCATGAAGGCCGACGTCAGATCCAGTTTAGTGAACGACTTCCCCCCGGCTAGTGTTGCAAACAGGTCATCAGCCTTCGGTAACGGGTATTGATCCTGTTTAGAAACTCGATGGATCGTAACCTTGTAGTCTCCACAAATCCTGACAGTGCCATCACTGTTCAACACAGAAACAATGAGGCTGGCCTATTCATTAAATTCGACCGGTGATATGACCCCTTCATGCTGGAATCTCTCCAGTTCGATTTCGACCTTCTTCCTCATCATGTACGGAACTGCCCAAACTTTGTGATGGACGGGTCTTGCATCCGAGTCCACGTGGATCTGCACCTTGGCTCCCGTAAAATTGCCGATGCCTGGTCAAATAGCGAGGGGAACTTGCTCAGCACTTGAACACATGGAGTATCATCCTCCGACATCAATGCTTTGATATCATTCCAATTCCATTTGATTTTTTCTCGGCAATTCCTGCTGAACAGCGTTGGACCATTGCCTGGAACATTCCATAATGGTAAATCATGAACCGCACCATCATACGACACCTTGACTACTGCACTGACAATCACCATTATGAGTTCTTTAGTGTACGTACGCAACTTGCCATTGACCGGACTCAGCTTAGGCCTCACAACCTTAGTATCACTCAGCTTGTCAGATGTTCTCTGGCTCATTATTGATTGACTCGCATCCATGTCCCATTCTATCGGTACCGGCACACCGTTAAGTTTCACATTAATCATTATCGGTTGGCTCTTTGTTAGGAACGAATGCAGTCCATACACTTCCTCCTCTGGTATCTCAGATGCATATCCGGATCCGCGCAATACTGGTCATCATCCTCCACGTGGTGTGTCACAGCACGCTTGTTCAGTTGCGTACACATGCGCTGGAGATGCCCCAGTTTCGAACAGCCTTTACAAATGTACTGTTTAAACCGATACTGATGTGGCCAATGATTGCCCCCACAACGCCAACATGGTGAAATCTGATTCATTCCTGTTGGCAGACTTTGGGCAGCCGCAGGTTTCACATACGCAGTCGAGTAGGCCTTGCCATATGCAGCTCTGCCAAACGACAATACAATCTTGTTTACAGTACTTGCTGAGTTCCGATTTTACGATGATATCTGCTTTAAATTTTTTTCCGTCTTCATGCATGTCTGGGCAATTGTGATGGCCTTGCTCAAATCCAGCGTCTCCACCACCAGTAGCTTATGCAGGATCACCTCATGGTTGATGCCGATTACAAAGAAGTCCCGCAGCATGTCTCCCAAAGCGTTTTCAAATTTACACGGTCCAGCTAGACATCTTAGTCCGGCAATGAATTCCGACACATCCTGACCCTCAGAACTAACGTGCTTGTAGAATCGATATCGTGAGATGATGATGCCTTCTTTTGGTTTGAGATGGTCACATACCAGAGCACACAATTCCTCATAGTCCTTGTCCGTTGGACTTGTAGACGAGAGAAGATTCTTTATGAGTCCATAGATTTTCAGACCGCAAACCGTGAGGAAGACCGCCCTGCGCCGAACTGCGTCAGTGGATTCCTCCATTTTGTTGGCCACGAAGTACTGGTCCTCCAGGCGAGCTACAAAATCTGCCCAGTCCTATCCCTCCATGAATCTCTCCAGAATTCCAATTGTACTCCTTTTTGCATGCGAAGGTTTTTAAGTTACCTATTCACCAAATATTATGTATGTAATAACTCGATAGACTGAATACTGTAAACTAACACAGGTACAAACCTGGCTCTGCTTTATTAGGACCCAAAGTGATTACATTACATGATGGCTTGCCTTTTATACCTGGGCCACACACACGTGCATACAGCCTGATGACCTCCGACAGTGGCGCCACCTGGTGGCTAATAACCCCAAGCATACATACATACATGACTCCTTAATAATGATCTCATCAGGCACCAGCATCAATACCTTTGCAGCAATCACAACAAGTAACCTGCAGCTCCTGGGTTTTTATGAGGTAGCTTAATTGGATAACAATGGAACATAGAGCCAGATCACATTTGAATTTTATTGGCTTAGGTCAATTCAGAGTCATTCATTCTTTCCTTTGCTTTCTCCCTCTTTCATTTTTATCTCATCTGGATAAGAATGAATTTGGCTCTCTGGATTAATAATGGAATAGTGTATGTTTGATTAAAGCTCTTATAGAAGTCTGCAAAGCTCGCGTACCAAAATTGTTTCTTGCGGCAACTGCAGCAAGTATTTGCTTCTTACTCATTTCCTATAATAAGTCACAGCTGTTTGTGTGACAAAGACCAAAAACATTTCAAACTATTGCTACATTTATTTCCCCAAAAATACAAAAATGGGTGGATTCAACAATTAAATTATTACTCTTTAAATACTGCCCATAAACATTATTTACTCATTTACTTTTCATATAATGAGTCACTCACAATGGACTCTATTTTAAAGGGATTTGGTCACATGAAATAAAATTACAAAAAAAAGTTCCAAACATCTGCAAAACCTAAATATAATAAATTTAGGGTAAAATTCAACATCTGCAGGAGATACTAAATGCAAAATTTTACCCCCATTATTTTTAAGGGTCAAATGATTTTATTTACTGTCTGAAGGCAGATAGAAAATTTAAACTCAAGCAATCTTGATTGTGGTAGCTTCAAATAACATCAATTTAGTACTGAAAATATCATCAGATTGGAGAAGAAAGAGTAATATGGAGAGGGGCACATGGGGGACACAGACAAGGGAACACTAAGAAGGAGTTGAAAGGCTAAAATTAGGAAGCGTTTATCAGATTGAAGGGGCACATCATGTAAGAAAATACTTGGTAAGCCTATTCTGTTTGTGGAGGAAGAAAACCATGCACCATTTCCATCAGGATTATCACCTGCACAAGTAACATTTGGTGTGTTTCACCATTATGTGACATGATTTATCTCATTGTAAAGAAAGGAAGTTAACCAACCACTTCTGATGAAGTTGCGGTCTGTTATACTCATGAAGATGAGGCTGATAACTGTAGATTCAATATTCTGTCTATGACATGTTAAATCATTCATTATGTTTAGTGGTTAAGCTGTATTGTGTCATGCCCCTTACGTCTCCAGCACAAAGTAAAGGTTAATTGGAAATCCTTACCAGGGTGTAGTGCATTTTTAAGAACCGCTGTATGTAAACTTTGCTTTCATTTGAACCTCAAGCCAAAATTAGATAAGAAAATAATTAACTCCAGTTGTAAACTCCAAATGCTCGTTCTACAGTTAATTCTCCTCTGAAACATGATAGAATTTTTTTACAACAATGCTTTCTACAATGACAATCTTTAATACAAACTGCATCTGGCTGGAGGCTTCGCATTCATATCAGGTTTATAGTTTAAGTAATATTCTCCATATGGATTCGTGGACAAGAAGATAAAGTGGGTTTAAATTGGGCCATGGAAGGTGGTGGTGGTGGAGGGTGCGGGGGAAGGGTCAAGTGAATTATCTCAAAATAGTCATCTCTACTGCAGCAAAACAGAGAATAGAATGTGAATGGGGGTGGAGATAAGAAAAACAATTATAAATCTAAAGTCTACTGGTAAGGCTGTACGGCAGTGTAAGCATGGCCTTTCAGAGTGGATGTTTTATTAATACTGACATGTGCTATCAGAGATTGCCAAACCAAATAGAAGAATGCACACTAGCAAACTTCCCAAAGGAGCCCACTGACATCATTCACGGTCCTTCATACATACCCTGTTCACCAGCTACAATATTGGCTCTTCCTATCATTACATAGGATTACATAGGATATATGGCAGAAACAGCCCATTCAGCCCAACCAGTTCATGCTGGTATTTTTGCGCCACACAAGCCTCCTCCCGTCTTCCCTCATCTAACTCTATCAGCATAACCTTCTATTCCCTTCTCTCTCATATGCTTATCTAGCCTCCCCTTAAATTCATCTATACTATTCACTTTAACCACTCCCTGTGGTTGCGAGTTCCACATTCTCACCACTATTTGGGTAAAGAAGTTTCTTTTAAATTCCCTATTGGATTTCTTGGTGACTATCTTATACTGATGGCCTCTAGTTATGTTCTTCCCCACAAGTAGAAACATTGTGTATCATCGTGAAGCAGAATTCACCAAGCGTTGGATTGTTCACCCACAATTAGGGAACGTGAGCTGGGATTAGACTGTCGTGTGACAGGTTAGTTTTACTCTAATGATGATGTGCTGTTGTAATAGATTGGATAGGATGGGTTTGTTTTCTTTGAAACAGAGGAGGCTGAGGGGAGATCTTATTGAGTTGTATTAAATTGTGAGCGGTCTAGATAGAGTGGATAGGAAGGATCTATTTCCCTTAGCTGAGGGGTCAATAACCAGTGGGCATAGATTTAAAGTAGTTAGTAGGAGGTTTAGGGAAAATGTTTCGGGAGGGTGATGGGGGTCTGGAACTCATTGCCTGAAAGGGTGGTAGAGGCAGATACCCTTACCACTTTTAAAAAGTACTTGGATGTGGACTTGAAGTGCCGTAACCTACAAGGCTATGGACCAAGAGCTGGAAAGTGGGATTAGGCTGGATAGCTCTTTGTCAGCCGGCGCGGCCAAAATGGTCTCCTTCCGTGCTGTAAATTTCTATGATTCTATGTATAGTACTCCTCCTCCTCTCCACACACCAATTCTTGGCACCAAAATCTTATTCTTAAAATAGATCAAGCAAATAAATAAAATAAAAAGCAACAACACTGCATTTATTAGGGAACAAAATAATGATCATTCCACTGAATTTCAAAGTTTTCAATGGCTTTTTACAATCAACAATGATCTTGGTTGGAAACAATCCACAGATCAATTCACTTCAAATCACAAAAGCATTTAACATTTTTATCATGCAATACTTGCTCTGCTCTCTCTCCCCCGCCCTTTCTCTTTGTTGCTTTATTTCTTGTTGTCACATTAATCTGTCGACGCTCTCTCATTTCTGTCTCTCCCAGCCACTTTGTTGGTTGCTACTTCCCCAAGAAATTTGTAAATCGCCAAGGCGCCAATGTTAACCTCTGGCTCAGACTGCAAAATAACATTGATTAACAATGATCATAACCATTGAGCTGTACTTAAGTCTTATTTTGCACCTTGGGACATTTTATTACATTAAAGGCACTGTATAAATATTAATTTGTTGTTTATTTATCCTATCTGCATTTTGAGAATCACTGGTCAGAATCTATCAATCTCACATTTCCTTTGTAGTAAAGAAACAAATACCTAAATAAGAATAATGATATACATTCATTGCATAATTGGAGTCTTTAATATATTGGTTAAGGTTCGAGGTGTTCAGGAATGTCCAATCTTTACCATCATATCTTCTTTACTAGTTAGGATCAGCTAACTGGAAGAGGGTGGGGATTCATACTTCAGTTGCCATGAGGGATTCTGGATCAATGAGGCAATGTGCTGGAATTCAGGACTGTGGGATAAAAATAGCTTGAGTATATTATGCTATTGAAGTAAACACTATGGGGCCCAAATTTCCCCATGAGTTGCAGTTTTTTTTTGGTGTAACTTGATTTTTCTGGTGTATCTTCTGAGTTGCAAATATGGCCATTTAATTTGCGCCAGTGTAAGTGAGTTAGTCATTTTTTTTTTCAAAAGGGGGCGTTCCCAGCCACTTACACCATTTATGCCAATTTGGCCAGAAAAAGGTTGTACTAAATTAACTGAGGGCAGCGTATGTGTCCACTTTTGTCTGCACAGAAAGACCTTACTTACAGTTAAGGAATCGGTGCAAGTAACTACATTTCAAGCACCACAAAACACCAAACAAAGCACAAGCTGTAATAACCATTCAATAAAAAATAAAGAAGTGAAGTAAAGAATTAAATTAACAAATAAAAGTACTGAATCAAATCCTACCTTAAAATGAACTATGCAGCGGCTGGCCGTGCGGGAGTCCGTTCGGCCAGGGCAAGGTGCGAGACAACGGCAAGCCCTTCGGCCAAGGCAAGAATCAGGAGAACGTGGCATACCAGGGCTACAGAGGAGTATCAACGGAGAACGCGGCAGGCTGATGGGGGAGGGGGAGGAGTATTGCCCCACTGAGCATGCGCGAATGCTGCAATGCGCATGCGTGTGCTGCCAGCACTCACACAGGCAATCCGATCAGGCCCGCCCCCCTGCCGGCTGTGTGCGGCCAGGACAGACCTAGCTCAGTCCCCCCTCTCTGCGCCACGCCACCTCGACAGATGGCCCGAGAATCGGCCATAATAGCAAGTCTTTTTTTTGCCGCTGCTTTTGCTCGACAATGTCGGCGGGAGGCTCGGAGGTACGCCGTTTTACTTTGTGGGGAAATTTGGGCCCTATGAACTGCACAGCAAAAGAAACATAGAAACATAGAAACATAGAAAATAAGAGCAGGAGTAGGCCCATTCGGCCCTTCAAGCCTGCACCGCCATTCAATAAGATCATGGCTGATCATTCCCTCAGTACCCCTTTCCTGCTTTCTCTGCATACCCCTTGATCCCTTTAGCCGTAAGGGCCATATCAAACTCCCTCTTGAATATATCCAATGAACTGGCATCAACAACTCTCTGCGGCAGGGATTCCACAGGTTAATAACTCTCTGAGTGAAGCAGTTTCTCCTCATCTCAGTCCTAAATGGCCTACCACTTATCCTAAGACTATATCCTCTGGTTCTGGACTTTCCCAACATCGGGAACATTCTTCCCGCATCTAACCTCTCCAGTCCTGTCAGAATCTTATACATTTCTTTGAGATCCCCTTTCATCCTTCTAACCTCCAGTGAATAAAGGCCCAGTTGATCCAGTCTCTCCTCATATGACAGTCCAGCCATCCCTGGAATTAGCCTGGTGAACTTTCACTGCACTCCCTCAATAGCAAGAACATCCTTTCTCAGATTAGGAGACCAAAACTGAACACAATATTCCAGGTGAGGCCTCACTAAGGCCCTGTACAACTGCAGTAAGACCTCCCTGCCTCTATACTCAAATCCCCTAGCTATGAAGGCCAACATACCATTTGCCTTCTTCACCGCCTGCTGTACCTGCATGCCAAACTTCAATGACTGATGAACCATGACACTCAGGTCTCGTTGCACCTTCCCTTTTTCTAATCTGCCACCATTCAGATAATATTCTGCCTTCGTGTTTTTGCCCCCAAAATGGATAATCTCACATTTATCCACATTATACTGCATCTGCAATGCATTTGCCCACTCACCTAACCTGTCCAAGTCACCCTGCAGCCTCTTAGCGTCCCCCTCACAGCTCACACCACCATCCAGTTTAGTGTCATCTGCAAACTTGGAGATATTACACTCAATTCCTTCATCCAAATCATTAATGTATATTGTAAAGAGCTGGGGTCCCAGCACTGAGCTCTGCGGCACTCCACTAGTCACTGCCTGCCATTCTGAAAAGGACCCGTTTATCCCGACTCTCTGCTTCCTGTCTGCCAACCAGTTCTCTATCCACGTCAGTACATTACCCCCAATACCATGCACTTTGATTTTGCACACCAATCTCTTGTGCGGGACCTTGTCAAAAGCCTTTTGAAAGTGTAAATACACCACATCCACTGGTTCTCCCTTGTCCAGTCTGCAAGTTACATCCGCAAAAAATTCCAGAAGATTCATCAAGCATGATTTTCCTTTCATAAATCCATGCTGACTTGGACCGATCCTGTCACTGCTTTCCAAATGCACTGCTATTTCATCCTTAATGATTGATTCCAACATTTTCCCCACTACTGATGTCAGGCTAATCAGTCTATAATTACCCGTTTTCTCTCTCCCTCCTTTTTTAAAAAGTGATGTTACATTAACTACCCTCCAGTCCATAGGAACTGATCCAGAGTCAATGGACTGTTGGAAAATGATCACCAATGCATCCACTATTTTGAGGGCCACTTCCTTAAGTACTCTGGGATGCAGACAATCAGGCCCCGGGTATTTATCGGCCTTCAATCCCATCAATTTCCTGAACACAATTTCCCGCCTAATAAGGATATCCTTCAGTTCCTCCTTCTCACTAGACCCACTGTCCCCTAGTACATTCGGAAGGTTATTTGTGTCTTCCTTTGTGAAGACGGAACCAAAGTATTTGTTCAATTGGTCTGCCATTTCTTTGTTCCCCATTATAAATTGACTTGAATCCGACTGCAAGGGACCTAGATTTGTCTTCACTAATCTTTTTCTCTTCACGTATTTATAGAAGCTTTAGTAGTCAGTTTTTATGTTCCCTGCAAGCTTCCTCTCGTACTCTATTTTCCCCCTCTTAATTAAACCCTTAGTCCTCCTCTGTTGAATTCTAAATTTCTCCCAGTCTTCAGGATTGCTATTTTTTCTAGCCAATTTATATGCCTCTTCCTTGGTTTTAACACTATCCTTAATTTCCCTTGTTAGCCATGGTTGAGCCACCTTCCCTATCTTATTTTTACTTCAGACAGGGATGTACAATTCCTGAAGTTCATCCATGTGATCTTTAAATGTTTGCCATTGCTCATCCACCGTCAACCCTTTAAGTATCCTTTGCCAGTCTATTCTAGCCAATTCACCCCTCATACCGTCGAAGTTACCTTTCCTTAAGTTCAGGACCCTAGTTTCCGAATTAACTGTGTCACTCTCCATCTTAATAAATAATTCTACCATATTATGGTTACTCTTCCCCAAGGGGCCTCGCACAACAAGATTGCTAATTAGTCCCTTCTCATTACACATCACCCAGTCTAGGATGGCCAGATCTCTAGTTGGTTCCTTGACATATTGGTCTAGAAAACCATCCCTAATACACTTCAGGAAATCCTCCTCCACCGTATTGCTACCAGTTTGGTTACCCAATCAATATGTAGATTAAAGTCGCCCATGATAACTGCTGTACCTTTATTGCACACATCCCTTATTTCTTGTTTGATGCTGTCCCCAAACTCAGTACTACTGTTGGTGGTCTGTACACAACTCCCGCTAGTGTTTTCTGCCCTTTGGTATTCCGCAGCTCCACCCATACCGATTCCACATCATCCCTCCTTACTATTGCATTAATTTCCTCTTTAACCAGCAATGCCACCCTGCCTCCTTTGCCTATCCTTCCTAAATGTTGAATACCCCTGGATGTTAAGTTCCCAGCCTTGGTCACCCTGGAGCCATGTCTCTGTGATGCCAATTACATCATATTCATTAACTGCCTACGCAGTTAATTCGTCCACCTTATTCTGAATACTCCTCGCACTGAGGCACAGTGCCTTCAGGCTTGTCTTTTTAATACCCTTTGCCCCTTTAGAATTTTGCTGTAATGTTTTTGTTTTTTGCTTTGGGTTTCTCTGCCCTCCACTTTTACTATTCTCCTTTCTATCTTTTGCTTCTGCCTCCATTTTATTTCCTCTGTCTCCCTGCCTAGGTTCCCAGCCCCTTGACATGTTAGTTTAACTCCTCCCCAACAGCACTAGCAAACACTTCCTCTAGGACATTGGTTCCGGTCCTGCCCAGGTGCAGACCGTCCGGTTTGTACTGGTCCCAACTCCCCCAGAACCGGTTCCAATGTCCCAGGAATTTGAATCCCTCCCTTTTGCACCACTCCTCAAGCCACGTATTCATCTGGGCTATTCTGCAATTCCTACTCTGACTAGCACATGGCACTGGTAACAATCCTGAGATTACTACTTTTGAGGTCCTACTTTTTAATTTAGCTCCCAGCTCCCTAAACCATCTCGTAGGACCTCATCCTGTTTTTTACCTATATCATTGGTACCTATGTGCACCACGACAACTGGCTGTTCACCCTCCCTCTTCAAAATGTCCTGCACCCGCTCCGAGACATCCTTGACCCTTGCACCAGGGAGGCAACATACCATCCTGGAGTCTCGGTTGCGGCTGCAGAAACGCCTATCTATTCCCCTTACAATCAAATCCCCTATCACTATAGCTCTCCCACTCTTTTTCCTGCCGTCCTGTGCAGCAGAGCCAGCCACGGTGCCATGAACTTAGCTGCTGTGCTCTCCCCTGATGAGTCACCCCCCCTCAACAGTACCCAAAGCGGTGTATCTGTTTTGCAGGGGGATAACCGCATGGGACCCCTGCACTACCTTCCTTGCACTGCTCTTCCTGTTGGTCATCCAGGCTAGTTTCTCAGATGTAGCGTTATTGGGTGGGGCTCTTTCTGACTAAAATGTTTTTAAAGCTTGTAATATTGCAAACAGGATCAAAAAATTCCACCAGTATTTCTTACAGAACTTAATGGAATTTAAGCCTATTTATTTCTCCCTCCTTTTGCAGTCCATTAAAGGAGCATTCCTTAATTAGCAGGCTATCAAGATGCTAAAGTATTTTGGAAATAAACTGCAATACTTCAGTTGCGTCAGTTTTACTATGGAAACAGTTACAAAGGGAAACATTTGTTGTTTGTGGGACTTACCAGTATGCATTCGCTTATATAACAATAGTGACTGATCTTCAGAAAGTAACAGATTGATTGTGAAGTGCTTTGGGAAATCCTGTAATGCTAAGGCCCTATATAAATGTGTGTTCTCTTTTTATGTAAAAATGTGTAAGCCTCAGATTATTCACAATTTAATTGTTCCTTGGTGATGGAACTTTGCGAATTGGAATGTTCTCGTCAGTTACAGGCTCTGTCTCAGAGAGACACACATTTTTTGGATTGTTTGGCATATGTAGCAGTATCTACAGTGTGATGTCTGCACACACACACATATCGGCATAGATTTTTACATTTCTGCCCAGGTGTAAAACAGGCATTAGGGATCGGTCACCCATTATAGAAACCACCTGATTTTCTTTGTCATTGAAATCAATGACAATCTGGTGGTTCCTCTAACAATGCATTAGGAATGCTAAATCATAAAATTAACCCTTATCATGCTATTGAGCCTCATGCTCTTCTGCCAAAATTCCCCGCTGCTCCACGATGATCCTGAGAGGAAAGATAACTATCAACTGTTTTTCTCCACTACCAACCATATCCCTAAACCACTCTCCCCTGGCCTCTTCACCCTCACCTCCAATACCAAGTTCAAGGGGCTCACAGACATCTGTCACTTGATAGAAAGAAAAAATGTACATTTATATGGTGTTTTTCATGACCTCAAGATGTCCCAAAGCACTATACAGTCAACTAAGTACCTTTGAAATGTAGTTGTAATGGAGCAAACACGACAACCAATTTGTGCACAGCAAGTTCCGTAAACAACAATGAGATAATGACCAGATAATCTGTTTTAGTGATGTTAGTTAAGGGAGAACTCTCCTGCTCTTCATCAAATATTGCCAATCGAATCATTTATATCCACCTGAGAAGGCAGATAGTTTAACATCTCATCAGATAAACGGCACCTCTGATTGTTCAACACACCCTCAGTACTGCATTCAGATGTCAATTCGGATTTTGTACTCAGGAGTCCGGAATGGGATTTGAACCCATAAGCTGCTCTGAGCCAAGGCTGACACCTTAAGATTGAGATCATCCAGTCAGCAGTTTTCTCTCCTTCCTCTAGCCCACCCAACCAAACCTCCATCCTGCCCCCCCAACCCCCGCCCACCCCGAAATCCACGCCTTTCTCTTTCCCTCTTATCTCCCCTCATTCCCTTTCTACATAAGAAATAGGAGCAGAAGTAGGCCATTTGGCCCCTCGAGCCTGTTCTGCCATTCAATAAGATCATGGCTGATCTGATATCATCTGATCTGATCTGATTCTGAGATCATCTTGTCCACAAGACCAATCTCCTACTTGCTTAACTCCATTCCCACTAAGCTGTTGACCACCCAACTTTCCAACATGGTCCCATGCTAGCTGACATTGTAAATAGTTCCCTCTCCTCAGACCCTGTCCCCCTTTGTAATTTTGCCTACCTTCATCCCTACAACAGCCCATCTGCTGCTGAAACCCTCATCCATGCCTTTGTCACCTTCAGACGATTCCAATGCTTTCCTGCAATCCTTTCACATGGAACAGAAAGTCAGCCAGTGGGATTTAAATGAGGTCCTGGAGTTAAAATACCCAGGAACTTATTTCTGGAGCAGTGAGTGAATTTCCAACTCATACCACTGCCCACCCACCCAAACATGGCCCAGAGTTAAAATTGGGGCCCAGGTCTTTATCAATAACAATGACATTATGCAACATGGGTAGCACTCCAAGAACCTGCTGGAGTCCTTTAAACATCTTTATACAAAAACTCGATTCATGTTGAAAACTGCAGTGTTTAAACTCTGAAAGAATAGTGCTATTGAAGAGATTGTGTGGGATTTGCATTCCTCCCGTAGGTTAGATACAGTGGGTAAGTATATTTTTTCATCCTCAGGAATGTCAGATATTCCTGACAATGCCATTTCAGCTCATTGTCCTTTCACCCCTGGGAACTGGTACAAATGGTGCCAAGACAAAATGAATGAAAACACTGCTTCTCTGAAAACTGTTGGTTTACCTCGGTAAAAGGAGTCTGGGTTGTCTTCAACCTTTTCTTCCTTTTTATATGACAATGTTCTCTCCTCCTCTCCTAATAGCATTGACTCCTCGACAGAGTACGGTTTTATGGGTGCTGGCTGCCTTCCAGTATCTCACCCAAGTAGCCACCCTTCATATGAGCCTATATAATATGAGTGCCAGTGGGCTATTCAACTTTCAGGGGCATCACAACCAACACTGATCCAATGCCTATACTCATTTATTTGCTGAAGGGGTTGCTAGATATCGATCAGGAGTGGGAACCTGATTTTCCCCTCCTTAAATCAGGGGCATTGAAGCAAATTGCAGCATTCCCACTGCTAAATAGATTGAAATCACAAACTCAGCACAAACTGAGGATCAATTTAGAACCTTCTTAGTCTACAGGGCTCAGGCGTCTTAAATGGCTGAGTCCTTGTGGAAAGCAACTGAATTCACTTTTCAACAAATGTTAGTACTGGTTTGAGAGATCACTAGAAGATGGACTATAAACACATGAATGTACAATCAAAATAAAATATTCAGTCCAGTTAATTGAACAGCTTTTCAATATTCACAAGGTCAACAAACTGTGAATACTTCATAAAGCTAAGCCAAATTAGATTTGGGACAAGGTGTCCTCTACCCCTGCTCTCTCCTTTACACACATTTGTACATGATATCATTCACCTATGTTCTTTCCCTGCCATTCTTTATTTCCCTATTGTAATGTATGTGCTTCATGGGTTCTTGCTTAAGATTCATAGCAACACATTGCTATTAAGAACTAGTTGGTTTAACAATCACACTTCACATTACCAGTTCATCAACTAGGCTCACAACTGCTCATCTCATCGTGGATGACCTAGACCCAACTGACTGGGGTTTTATTGAGTCTTGTGAACATCACGTGACTGGCTAAGCCACTCACAATGCAACATGCTCTTCAAACCTGTGAGCATACTCACATGTGCATACATTACACCTATATTCTAACATTGCATTCTCTTGTTCCTCATTATCTCATACTCTCACTAGCTCACTCACTCTTCTCCCTATATACTCACTTAAAGAAAGAAAGACTTGGATTTATATAGCGCCTTTCACTGTTGTAATGTGGGAAATGCGGTAGCCAACTCACGCACAGCAAACTCCCACAAACAGCAATGTGATAATGACCAGATAATCTGTTTTGGTTATTTTGATTGAGAGATAAATATTGGCCAGGACACCTGGGCAGCCGGGGCGTGGTTAGGTGCAGTTACCTTTGTGCTGGAATGTTATAACATCCGCAGTGAATTATAAAAACAAAGAACAACAAGGACCGTATCTCAACCTATGGAGACATTTTCCTTTTGTATTGCCATAACTACCCCAGATATGAGCCTTGGTGGTCAAAAACAGATGATCTAGGAGTGTCATAAGAATAAAGCCTGCGTAAACCAAGTATATAGTTGCATCTTCTGTAGTTCCTTGGTACATGCTTACTTACGTTAATGCTGCCCATTCTTTATACGCTCCCTGCTGTGTTCACTGCCTTGAGTTGTCTAGTTTTCTTGTTCCTTTTTTCCTCATTTACTCACTTTTTTGCACTCACGTGTATGAGTTTTCCTCTTTACATTTGCTCCCATGAGTTCTTTTGTTGCCTGCACTGGGTATTTTTTTTCCCTGTGCTCTCCTTCTCTTCCTCTCCAATCTAGATTCCCCAATCTCCTACACCCCTGTTCTCTCCTCTACCTCAATTTTCTTTTAAACTACACCTGGTTTTCCTCTGAAATTATAACTTGTACAAGCACAACAAATTGTTTGTTTGTGCCTTCATGTAAGAAAGCTTCCTATGATATACAGCAATACTAATTGCACACAATACAAATGACCCTCATATAATAAAAGTGCTGGATGGTTGCCAACTGATCTTGCACCTACAACCAAATAACATTTCTGTAGTATTGATCTGAGTGAATAGAGCTGTGTCGAGCTGTTAGGGTTAGAAAGGGAGTATTTCTATATATCAACGCAATACATTACAGAGTGGCAGAATGAGGACCCACATCCACAATTCTCCACCCACTGCGTTCCTCATCTCAGCTGGGATGTAGAGGAGGTAGTGAGCGAAGGCCATGGAATGGGAAAATGATTTGCCCTCATCTATTTTAGTGCACTTCCCAGAAGGTGGTCTGGAAATATGTTGCCTGCCTGGCATCCCAGCCAAGCAATGGTGCGTGACACGAGTGGAGAGGGAACATCAAAATACATATATAAGAACACAAATTTGACTTATTATTGCTCAAATGCACCATAAAGGGACAATTAGTTATGTCTTTAGTGTTTGCAATGATTTCTACAGCAGGTAGTTAATAGAGCTCTTGGTGCAGTGTTATCAATTAATCCAGTATCATTTGTAAGAGGATTATGATACACTGAACTTAATCTGGAATTAAGGCACCTTTTCCAACAATTAGATTTTAGTATTGAAATGAGGTGTGATTGAAGTAATTATAGACAGATGTGCTCTTACTAAACTGAAGCTAAGCTCTTCAATTCATAGAAGTAACTCAAAGGTTGAATGGATCTTCAAAACCCATTTATATGTAGCCTTCTGTACCAGCTCACTGACATTTCCAACCATTTGTGGCATGTTCTATGCACTTTAGTCCCATTTCTACTACCTTCTATTTATTTTCACCCATCACCCCTGTGCTCGCTGACCTACATTGGCTCCTGGTTATGCAATGCCTCGATTTCAAAATTCTCATCCTTGTTTACTAATCCCTCCATGGCCTCACCCCTCCCTATCTCTGTAATCTCCTTCAGCCTCACAACCCCCCGATATCTGCGCTTCTCAAATCCTGCCCTCTTGAGCACCTCTAATAATGACGGCTCAACCATTGGTGGCCGTGCCTTCAGCTGCCTAGGCCCCAAGCTCTGGAACTCTCTCCATAAACCTCTCCCTCTCTTGAGCTCTCTTTCCTCCTTTAAGACGCTCCTTAAGACCTACCTCTTTGACCAAGCTTTTGGTTATCTGCCGTAATTTCTTCTTATGTCAATTTTTTGTCTTATAATACTTCCGTGAAGCGCTTTGGGACATATTACTACGTTAAAGGCGCTATATAAATACAAGTTGTTCTTGTTGTTAAGGAAGATAATTATGAGCAATAATAATGAACCGTGTTGTAATCATGGTCAATGGGGATTGGCCCAGAGAGTTCTACTATGGCATAAAATAATCTTTTTCACTTGTAATATTTGACTACGCTTCATTTGCAGGACTCCTCTGTAGAATCCTCATTCTAATGCAATTGAGGAGATCTTTGGGGGTTAAACTGGGCGGGTGAGCAGCTAAAACTGGCCGAGTGGCATAGAAACATAGAAAAATAGAAATTAGATGCAGGAGCAGGCCATTCGACCCTTCGAGCCTGCACCGCCATTCAATAAGATCATGGCTGATCATTCAACCTCAGTACCCCTTTCCTGCTTTCTCTCCATACCCCTTGGTCCCTTTGGCTGTAAGGGCCATATCTAACTCCCTTTTGAATATATCTAACGAACTGGCCTCAACAACTTTCTGCGGCAGAGAATTCCACAGGTTAACCACTCTCTGAGTGAAGAAGTTTCTCCTCATCTCGGTCCCAAATGATTTACCCCTTATTCTTAGACTGTGACCCCTGGTTCTGGAACTCCCCAGCAATGGGAACATTCTTCCTGCATCTAACCTGTCCAATCCCGTCAGAATTTTATATGTTTCTATGAGATCCCCTCTCATTCTTCTAAACTCCAGTGGATACAAGCCCAGTTGATCCAGTCTCTCCTCATATGTCAGTCCTGCCGTCCCAGGAATCAATCTGGTGAACCTTCGCTGTACTCCCTCAATAGCAAGAACGTCCTTCCTCAGATTAGGAGACCAAAACTGAACACAATATTCCAGGTGAGGCCTCACCAAGTCCCTGTACAACTGCAGTAAGACCTCCCTGCTCCTATACTCAAATCCTCTAGCTATGAAGGCCAACATACCATTTGCCTTCTTCACTGCCTGCTGTGTCTGCATGCCATACTTCAATGACTGCTGTACTATGATGACACCCAGGTCACATTGCACCTCCCCTTTTCCTAATCTGTCACCATTCAGATAATATTCTGTCTTCCTGTTTTTGCCACCAAAGTGGATAACCTCACATTTATCCACATTATACTGAATCTGCCGTGCATTTGCCCACTCACCTAACCTGTCCAAGTCACCCTGCGGCCTCTTAGCATCCTCCTCACAGCTCACACCACCACCCAGCTTAGTGTCATCTGCAAACTTGGAGATATTGCATTCAATTCCTTCATCTAAATCATTGATGTATATTGTAAATAGCTGGGGTCCGAGCACTGAACCCTGCAGCACCCCACCGGTCACTGCCTGCCATTCTGAAAAGGACCCGTTTATTCCGACTCTCTGCTTCCTGTCTGCAAACCAGTTCGCTATTCACGTCAATACATTACCCCCAATACCATATGCTTTAATTTTGCACACTAATCTCTTGTGTGGGACATTGTCAAAAGCCTTTTGAAAGTCCAAATACACCACATCCACTGGTTCTCCCTTGTCCACTCCACTAGTTACATCCTTAAAAAATTCTAGAAGATTTGACAAGCATTATTTCCCTTTCATAAATCCATGCTGACTTGGACCGATCCTGTCACTGCTTTCCAAATGCGCTGCTATTTCATCTTTAATAATTGGTTCCAACATTTTCCTCACCACCGATGTCAGACTAACTGGTCTATAATTCCCTGTTTTCTCTCTCCCTCCTTTTTTAAAAAGTGGTGTTACATTAGCTATCCTCCAGTCCATAGGAACTGATCTGGCGTCAATAGAATGTTGGAAAATGATCACCAATGCATCCACTATTTCTAGGGCCACTTCCTTAAGTACTCTGGGATGCAGCCTATCAGGCCCTGGGGATTTATCAGCTTTCAATCCCATCAATTTCCCTAACACAATTTCCTGACTAATAAGGATTTCCTTCAGTTCCTCCTTTTCGCTACACCCTCGAACCCCTAGTATTTCGGAAGGTTATTTGTGTCTTCCTTAGTGAAGACAGATCCAAAGTATTTGTTCAATTGGTCTGCCATTTCTTTGTTCTCCATTATAAATTCACCTGATTCTGACTGCAAAGGACCTACGTTGGTCTTCACTAATCTTTTTCTCTTCACATATCTATAGAAGCTTTTGCAGTCAGTTTTTATGTTCCCTGCAAGCTTCCTCTCATACTTTATTTTCCCCCTCCTGATTAGACCCTTTGTCCTCCTCTGCTGAATTCTAAATTTCTCCCAGTCCTCAGGTTTGCTGTTTTTTCTGGCCAATTTATATGCCTCTTCCTTGGATTTAACACTATTCCTAATTTCCCTTGTTAGCCATGGTTGAGCTACCTTCCCCTTTTTATTTTTACTCCAGACAGGGATGTACAATTGTTGAAGTTCATCCATGTGATCTTTAAATGTCTGCCATTGCCTATCTACTGTCAACCCTTTGAGTATCATTCGCCAGTCTATCCTCGCCAATTCACGTCTCATACCATCGAGGTTACCTGGCTTGCCCGCTAATGTCCTGCCTGGATCCCAGGCTTCAATTTTAACCTGCTCTTCTGAGCAAAAGAATGTGCCTGCTGCCAGTGAACCGGAGGTAGCTGCACATGCGCAGTTCCAGTGGGATTTTTTTGTTGTCGCCAGACTTCCCAAAATGAGGAATAAAGAAGCGGATTTGGAAAATTCTGTTCGAACCATTAATTTTAAATAAATTTCGAATTGTGAGTTTATTTTTTAAAGTTGTTTGTCCTTCGAGACAGCGGTTCTTAAACTGGAAAAATTACCCGTAACATTAACGCAACCTAGTAACATTAACCCAACCTAGTAAAATTAATGAAACTTTATTATTGATGTGCTTCAGCACTTCTCAGATCCTCTGTCTGTTGTGATGAACGTTATTTTTTAGATTTGGGAGCTGACAGTTATACACAGAATACTTCTATGCAGCTTCTGGTAGCTTTCTATATATGCAGTATATGAATATGCAGATCAGGGTCCAATAATGTAATCGGGGGTTCAATGATGTCATCGGGGCTCCGACTGCAATTTTAACTGTGGCCTGAGTGCAGAAGCTGTTGTGGCATTCCCATCGGATGGAGACAGTGTCATGTGGATCTCGGGCCACAAAAGGCTATTTTGGGTACGTTTTTTTTTCCTTGCCTTGTGGTGCCAGGAAGAGCAAGAATGCTCAACCATGGCTCACAGGAAAAACGTAGGTCTCCCATACCTGAGCTAACTGCATTCCTTCCCGCAAGGCACTTCAGAAAACCCCTTCTCATGATTTGAACGGATATGGCAGACAACTGGTTTAGCCATTCACTGCCAGCTCCCGCTGGGTTCAGGCGGGCAGCTGATAAAATCCCGCAGTTAAATTCATGCTACCATGGTTGGGTGGTTTGGTGCTTGCCCCACCCACCCAGCCCACCCAAATCCTGCTCTGAAACAGTTCAACTCTAAGCTTCAGGACAGAACCTGACAAAAGATTATACCTGAAATGTTATCTTTTTACCACAGACACTGATTGATATTCCATCACCTGTAGTGTTTTGTTTTCTCTCTTTGGCTTATTTATTAGCTTTCAGACTGTCCTTGCAGAATATGTACTACTTTCTAATGTTCCTAGCTGGAAAGGAAACCAAGGCCTTGGTCTCTGAGCCTGTGCTGCTCTATGTGTCCAGGGACTGACCAGCTGAGCTGCCAGTCAAAAACCCAACCCCACCTCCCCAGATGAGGGTTCCCTGGGAACTCATCATCACAGGCGGTCCCTAGAAACGAGGATGACTTGCTCCCATGCCAAAAAGGGATGAGTTCACAGGTGTTTCAATAAAGGTCCAAAACTACATCCTGAAGGGTGGAAGATGCCTGTGCGTGGATTTTTTAACATGTGGCACACCAACCACCACATGGGCTTGACAGAGCTAGGTCTTGGTCCAGTGGCAAGGATTAACCAAGACGACTGGAGACCAGCTCTGCTGCAAGGACCCAGTGCGCACACATATCGCATTGTGGGCTGGCCAGTGCTGCCCCTGGGCCCTTGCCTCTTCTGGGCGCTGAACTCACGTCTCTCCTGGATCCCAATCATGTCGTTCTACGAACTCTTGCTGCTCCTGCTGTACCTGCCTGCACTGCAATCAGCGACCTGGATTTAGGTGATGTCACATCCAATCGCCCTCTTCACAGCCATCGCCCTCCTGCAGCAGCATGCGCTGCATGTTGCTCCCTCTAATGGCCCCGGCCTGCTGATGGTCTCGCAGGCCGGGACCGCACCTGGGAACTACTCTTTAGTGGTACTCTTTTTAATAGGCTATCCTAATAATAGGTGTAAATATTTACTGGGAAGTCTAAACACATCACCATTGTTCTCTGCAGATGCTTTGTCTGAATCTAATCCACAATTCCCAGAAGCTATGTTTTATGAATTTAACCCCTTGCGAGCTGAATTTAACTTATTGCCATCACTTTAATATAAATTACACCAAAATCCTCCCATGGTCAAATAGTCAGAAATCCTGAACCGTGACAATTATTCATACCCTTAGCACAGCAGTGAATCAATATTCTATTATACAAGTGCCCAACAGTATATTCTGTTTCAGTCCTGCTCCTCCATATATTATTAAAGCTGGAGACTTGGAGAATTTTATTTTATGTTGATACAGGTAAGGGATGTCATTGCTGAGAAATGGAATACTTTTACACATATCTATCAAGTGTCCACATCAAGCACACTCAGGTCAGGTATAGAAGTAAAGCTACAAATATTATTTTCTGATAATGTAAGTAAGAAAGACTTACATTTATATAGCGCCCTTCACAACCTCAGAACATCCAAAGCGCTTTACAACCAATGAAGTACTTTTGAAGTGTAGTCCCTGTTGTATGTAGGAAACACGGCAGCCAATTTTCACAGAGCAAGCTCCCACAAACACAATGTGATAATGACCAGACAATCTATTTTTGATGATGTTGATTGAGGGATTCAAAATAGTGCCATTGGATCTTTTACATCCACTAATGTTCATCTGAAAGACAGCACCTCCGATAGTGCAGGACCCCCTCAGTACAGTCTCAAATCTGGCTGACCGACAATCGGAATTTGCCAAAAACCGGACATTTTTGAGAAAATCCCATTTGATATTCAATAAAATAACATTCGGAATTATTGTCCAAAAACTGGCAGGCCAGACTAGTTATTGGCTTCACCGCTTTGTTTTAAATGGCGTGCGATTGGTCTGAGCCTTGCTGAATGACCCACGACCCAGCTGCACCCAACCTGACCCATGTCACCATTAGTGCTTTGTCTGTTTCGGTGGGCAGGGGCAGCACGGGCCAGCCCACACTGCAATATGTGTGCGCACTAGGCCCGTGCAGCAGAGCAGGTCTCCAGTTGTCTTGGGTAATCCTTGCCACTGGACCAAGACCTAGCTCTGTCAAGCCCATGTGGTGGCTGGTGTGCAATGGCCACCACACGTTAAAAAGATCCACGCACAGGCATCTTCCACCCTTCAAGATGTAGTTCGGGATCTGGAATATTACGTCCTTCATTGAAACACCTGTGAACTCATCTCTTTTTGGTGTGGAAGCAAGTCAGCCTCGTGTTGAGGGATTGCCTATGATGATGATGATGATGTCTGTCTCGGTAGCATATGTACGCTCTTGATTTTCTTGTCCGAAACCAGAAAAAATCCGAAAATCAGCAGTGTCGGTCGTGAGATTGCCGGATGAGACGTTGTACCTGTACTGCACTGGAGTGTCAGCCTAGATTTTTGTGCTCAAGTCTCTGGAGTGAGACTTGAACCCACAACCTACTTACTCAGACGCGAGAGTGTTACTCACTGAGCCACAGGTGACACCACAAACCCGGTTAGAAGAATGGAGACTTTAATCCAATCCATTTTAGCAAGGTTCAAGCTCAAAACACTGAATCGTGTTCTAGTCTGGTGTGAATTTAGGACATCCAGATTAAAGGACTCTATAGAACTAGGCTTTAGCTTACATTTGGTGTACATTTATGGGGACACCAGTGTAAATATATGAGCATGAGGCACTAAGCAAAAGGCAATCATTGTCGCTTGTACGCTCGTGTGCATGAATAGAGAGATTTGCTTGGAAGTCCGCCTCAATCAAGAAAGCATTTATTTTCCATTTGGTTCAAATTGAAAAGGAAAATAGAGTTTTGCAGACCAAATCAGGATCTATAAAATAAATCTGTGCCAATTCCAGCATCCCAATGCCAGAGTTACAGTGGTAGTAATGGCACATAAATTAGACCAGGACATGGTTATACCAGGTCCCAGCATCATGGCGACGATTCTGTATGGCCTTGTAATGATGGAGACTCCACCTGCCCAAAACAAGGCTACCAGCGTTTAAGAGGGCAGGGCAAGGGGTCAAGATGTACACTGCCAGAAGTTCCAATATTCCTGGCCTTAAGATACCAGTGGGTCAGGTGTACCAGGCTGCAGAATGGTGGTTGTGCCTCTACCTGGGAGTCCCGGCCAAAATCATGGCCTAGATCCCTGAATATTTTAAGATTGGTAAAAAATATTAAAGCAGCCTCCCCTAGATACTTTCTCCTCCCACTTTTTCCAGGACAATATATTCCAGCTTATTTTTTGTCAATTTTTAAAAATCTCATAATACTCCTGTGAAGCGCCTTGGGACATTTCACTAAGTTAGAGGTGCTATATAAATACAAGTTGTTGTTGTTGTTGTTTACAGCCTTCACAGGTGGGTAGGCATCTGAGATGTGCATCAAATGACTGCCATTGGCATGCAAATAGGGCACCTCACCCACCTTCAAAAAATGAGCCAGGGTCAGCAGCAACGGTTCCCAGCAGGCTCATTTGTATTTACACTGGGATGCAACCCACAGATTTTTCAGCCGCAATCTCTAAATTGTGGAATAGCTGGGATCCCTATGCAAAGATTGTGTTTTGTATACTGATAGACAGACAGGAATCCATTGCAGATGCATTTGATGGGAAGCTAGATAAGTACATGAAGGAGAAAGGAAGAGAAGGATATGTTGATCATCATAGGCAGTCCCTCGAAAGAAGGATGACTTGCTTCCACGCCAAAGAGGGATGAGTTATGTCATGTATTCAACCAGCATTGTAACCCATGTATAAACTGACCTAAGTTGTACACCGTGACAACACTGACCACTAGGTGGGAGACACTCCTAACCTGGACCTTCAGGTATAAAAGGGGAAGCTCCACCCACCTTCATCACTCGAGTGCTAAGGAATAAAGGACAGGTCACAGACTGACCTCTCAAGCATGGGCCTCGTGTGCATTTATACTGTGTAGTAAGGACGTATCAAGTTCATAGGTGTTTCAATGAAGGACCTAATATTTCATGTCCCGAACTACATCTTGAAGGGTGGAAGGTGCCTGTGCGTGGATTTTTTTAAACGTGTGGTGGCCATTGCACTCCAGCCACCACACGGACTTGACAGAGCTAGGTCTTGGTCCAGTGGCAAGGGTTATTCAAGACGACTGGAGACCAGCTCTGCTGCATGGACCAAGTGCACACACATATTGCAGTGTGGGCTGGCTCGTGCTGCCCCTGGGCCCTTGCCTCTTCTGGGCCCTGAACTCACGCCTCTCCTGGGCCCCGATCACGTCCCTCTACGAACTCTTGCCACTCCTCCGCCCCGACCTCGCCGCTCCTGCTGTACCTGCCCGCACTGCAATCAACGGCCTGGATTTGGGTGACGTCAAATCCAGTCGCCCTCTTCACAGTCATAGAAACATAGAAACATAGAAAATAGGTGCAGGAGTAGGCCATTCGGCCCTTCGAGCCTGCACCGCCGTTCAATGTGTTCATGGCTGAACATGCAACTTCAGTACCCCATCGCCCTCCCACAGCAGCACGCGCTGCTCCCTGCAGTGGCACGCTGCCGCACGTTGTTCCCTCTAATGGCCCCGGCCTACTGATGGTCTTGCAGGCTGGGACCACGACAATTTCCAGGCTGGGCCGCTGCACATTGCTCCCTATGTTGATAGGGTTAGATAAATTAAGGTGGAGGAGATTCATGTGGAGCATAAACACCAGCATAGGCTGTTGGGCTAAATGGCCAGTTTCTGTGCTGTAAGCTCCATGTAAATGTCTATGTTACCTGGGTTTGGGGAGAGGGGTGTGCTCCAGGTACTGTTGTCAATCAATCACCCAACAATAAAATTTGGTTGGACTTTCATACAAGACCGCTAACGAACTAAATGCTGATATTCTTTTGATCCCATTTTGCAAACATAAAACTCCTCAGCAGTGCAGATTGAACATCTTGAAGCACTTTCTTTCTATAAACGACTTCCATGATGCCATGCATCACACTAACGCAGAACACATGTGTGTGTGTGTGTGTGTGTGTGTGTTTGCTTTAATTATGCGCTGATATGTGCAAATTAGCAGGTCGGCAGTGAACTATGTGAGTAGGGGAGTAATATGACAAATTAAATAGCTGACAGATCAACTGAGACAGATTTTTGGGGGTAATGCAGATATATTGCTACATTGTTAAGTGCCTAACTTTTCATATTGTTTTAAACTTAATATGCATAGACTTAGAGGACACTTCATAAGATGTACTCTGTAATGCCAAAATGAATATCGGAAATTTTGGGGGTGAATTTCCTCAGGACTTCCTCTGGTGCACCACTGTAACTTTGGGAGCAGTTCACCAGAAACCCATTTACATGCATTCCGCTTCGACAGAGCGGGAGAAAGACCGTAGGAATTCCTGGAGCATGTTCTATATTTCTTAACATAGGGCTACTAAAAAGACGCCAGAATGTAATGTGTACATTAGTAGACTCCTACAGGCACCAGGAAATGAGGAAACAAAAACAAGAAAGTGATGGAACCACTCGTTTAGAAAGAAACAGAAACAAAGGAAAGTGAGAGTAACACACACATACACACACACACACACACACGCACGCACACACACACACACACATACACGAGTTCCCTTTGTTCTGTTCTTTTTAAAAATCCTGTTGATCTAGAATTTCTTCCAGTTCTGTTGAAGGCGCAAAACCTGGACCTGTCTGCTCTCTCCACGCATGCTGACTGTCCTGCTGAATGTTTCCAGCATCCGCAGTTTTTGGATTTTAGTTTATAATGAAAAAATAAGGATTGGGATTATCCCATCAACGGGAGTCACGACTAGCAACTGGCTTAAATTTTCCAGATATGAAGGGTTCACATTTCAATTACGTCTTATAAAATTAATTCATATTTACACAAGCTACCCTTTAAAGAGGATCGGGCCTAATATTCCTGGAGCCAATTCTCTCACTACAATTACAGTGGAGCAGGATTTTTGTCTGCCATTCTGCCATAGCCCCAAATCCATTCATTTGTATTTAGGAGATGGATGCCATCTCCAATGCTCCCTTGTGGTCATACAGGGGCCAAGAATTTCGAAGCAACGAGTTGTGGAGAAAGGAAGAGCTGACTGTTCTGTCGGAAACGTGAAGATTTGTTTTAAGCAAAGCATTATGTTACTGCTACTATTGGGAAATCAGCGCTTTGGGCCCTGCTTCTGCATTGAGGGCAGAGGAGGCAGAACTGGCGGGATTTCTGGCAGATGATGTTATTCCACTCATGCTGTCTCCTTTTCTAGCATCAGCACGGCAGGGAGGGGAACAAAGGAAGCATCTGCTTCCATAGCAATCAGAATTTTCTTCATTCAATAAAATAAGGACAGAGATGTAGCTAAACCAGGCCCCACCCCCAAATCAAACTCCCCCCTCCCCCATGCTCCTCGTGTATGCTATTCCAATATCTTCCAAGGCCCGGGAACTTTAGGCACAATATGTATTTCAACAGGATATCCCCTCACACTGGTAGCACAGTTACAGTCCTTTAAGAGAACACACACTAATGCAGTTCAGCCCATTAAAAAAGACATACCAGTTTCAGGCCTTGCTTTACAAAGATCGGAAACTCATGGCCGTAAAGCCAGATCTTGTTGGAAAAATAACGGTGTTTTAACAACGCACGCTGTTATTAATGTGCAAATAGGCCAGCAAGTTCAGGGGATTAAGAGATATGTAATGAGTTGCAAATCTCCAGAACTTGCTGGTCAATTTACGCCACTCCGCTATAACACAAACGTAATCTCACTCTTAACCTCCCCATTAATTTTAAGTACTTGCTGAATTTGCACATGCATTTCCCATTAAATGTTACGTCTGGTAATTAAGAGTGTAAGTACCTTTTTAACAATGTGACAATTGCTAATGTAATGTCAATCAACCTCTCTGGCCCCCAAATGGGAACAATTTAAAGTGCTCAATCTCATTTCTGCATGTTGTCGATTATTGTTAGAGATTTTTAAAATGTCAAATTTTTATTTCTTTCTTATTTTTCCTTTCTGACATTTTTCTCTCTCTCTCTCTCTCTCTCTCTCTTAATCCAATCTTTCCTTCCTTCTCTTTGCGGTGGGGGTGGAATTTTTCAGGGGGTCACCGGGCACGTTCGGTGGTGGGTCGGGTGAGAAATATTTTTTTGACAGCGGGTCGGGACCCCGCTCTCAACCCACCGCCACGGAACAGACCTGGAGGGAGGCAATTCAGGCCATTTTGTTAACAATCTATTAAGCAGTATTTTTAGCTCATCTTTACATTTTACAAGGTTGCCCACAGGGTCTATACTGCTTGGGGATCACGTCAGATAGGCAGGTCGGGAGTTGTATGACCATGGAATCATCTCATTACGTGACAGCAGCAAATATGCTATAAAAGCTTCCATCTCACAACTGTTCACTTTCCAAAGCTATTGCATACTGCATTTGGAAGACAGATTGAGCTGCATTCTGGTTGCCAGTGTTTTGGAACAACCTCTCTCACCATTGACAGATTGCTTCTGTCATCTCAAGTTCACCTGCCATCCATTCCATGAGCATGGGTACGGTTTATATTCTCTCACCTTGGTCCTCCGAATGCCACTATGATCAGCACCAAAACCAGCAGCACTAGGCACACCATCAGCACCAACAACAACACCAACCTTTGCCGCAATCAGCACCCAACCACATTTCTGCCTGGGATGCCAGGGATGGCCTCACAATGGCCAGATTTACTTCACTTGACGTTGTACACCCTGACTGCCACATGATGCGCCAGGTTGGCACCACCACACATCAACACCATAAAGCATCCCTACAATGTCCACAGCATTCCTTTCATATTCATCACCATTACAAGGAGTACCGTTATGTCTCACCATTCACTGCAACTCCCTAAGCCACTTCCAAAGATGCACACAGATCTGCCCAAAAATGCAAAAGTGTTCAAAATAAAGGTTTAAATGCTTGACACCACATTAACAGAAACTTTAATGGACATTGCATAAAACATCCAAGTGCCTACCCTTGTTTTTTTGTTAGTTGGTATGATTGGATGAGTGTGAAGGTGTGTGACAGGGGTGGCTAGTGAGATGGGGAAGTGATAATGTAGAGAGAAAGGGATGGGTGGAGGTGCAAGATAAGTTGGTGTGAATAAGGATGTGCAGGAGTAGAGTAGGGAAGGCAGTGTGATGGGGATGTGATGAGTGGCACAGCAGGATGAGGTTGAGTGTGGCTTTGCAGTAACGTTTTGTGATCTACTGATATCATTGAAAGGTTTGTGCCACTGCAGCCTGGTCCTCCTGATGATATCCCTGCTTGTGCCCTCCTGTGTAATATGCAACCAGGCTACGTTGGTGTCCTGGGAAGGTCTCTTCTGCCAATGGAAAGGGAAGAGAACCTCCCTGTGGCTGTGACTCTCTCCATATGCATACAGAAGAATTCATGGGGAAGACTGGGTTCAACCTTGCATCTCTGTGCAGTGTTTGTCAGTGATTGCAGCACCTCAATGTTGTCGAACACTGACAACACAACAGTCAAAATTAATTTGCACATGGTCCCTTTAAGGAAATCGGCTGATGACAAGTCATCAAATGGCATCATCAGACCCACTTCCTTCGATTGGCTGGGAAACATGCTGGGTGGACTTAACAAGCTCAATCAAGGGAAAACCATTTTGGATGGCGGGCTGGAGCCAGCAGCGATGCTGGGACCCACCACCAACATCGCCCGCCATGGACCCAAGTCCTTTATTTCTCTTTCTGTACCTGATTTGACTTAAATTCACCCACTCACACTCCTTCTCAGTCATTCCCCTGTTTCGTTAGCAATCCTTAAATCTCGTTGGTAATGAGATACACTGTTGGCCCTGCCGTTCACTAAGGTTCGGTCATTGAGATCCCAAATGTCTTTATCAGCTCTCACTTCGAGCAAGTTATGGTGCAAAACAAAAAATTAGCTGAAGGGTGCCGAAAAGATCTAACCAATGGGATACGCTCCAGTCCATGGTGCCAGTTCCAATGGCTAACATGGACTGCAGTGTGATGTGGCCATTTCAACTCACTAACAACTAGTATTCAAACAAACAGGAAAAATACCACAAATAAAGAGAATGCATGTTAGAAGAAAGAGAAAAACAAATTCTGGAAAGAAAGTGTGTCTCCCCTACACTCAGTATTTGCTTTCACTGATATCAAGACATCATCAAGAGGACAAACTTAGGGAACAACAATTGTGCTGAATATCTAATGCATTAACGGGACGCACCGTCCTTTTAAAAAAAAATTCTGCCCCAACACATGGGGCGGAGATACCGGAGAAATTAAGATGACAGAAGGTTTTGGGGCTCGGGGCGGAAGTTGTGATGGCTGTGGGGTGGAAGTGCCCTTTCAGCGGGTCAGCCGCCCCGATCAGTCATCAGTGCCGCGGACATTCCACATCGTGCTGACACATCACAATGTCCCTCCCCTTCAGTTAAAGGGGAGGGATGCTACGAGTTCCGCAACAAGTTCAGTTAGGCCCACTGGGCCACCAGGGAGGGTTTCCGCTGGGCCAGCGGCCTGGTGCCAGGCTGCCTGTTGATGGCCCGGCCGAACCCGCGGGCATAATTGTTAGCCTGACCTGGCCATCGGCCGACAATAAAAAATACAATGGAGTCGCCGACAGCGCAACCTCCCTTTAATGGCGGATGCACCGCCCAGCCACAGCCCGCTTCCCGCCAAGGAAAGCTGTTAGTGGCACCAACCGCCGCTCCGGCGGGGCAGTACGGAATGAGAGGCGGAATGGGGGTTGCCACCAGTCGGTAAGGGGTCAGCATATGCCCGACGCAGCGGGAAAACGGGCGGAGTGGAAACCCATTTCTGTCTGCTCCCAGTCAGTAAGGCTTCTCGGCTCCATTCCCACTATTAGAGGCGGTAACGGAGAGGGACAATTTCAGCCCCTATCTCTCAAAGCCATTCCTGAGTGAAAATTCCAGTGAAGCTTTTTAATTAGGTTAGATACAAAATCAGCATTCTTCAATACCATAAAAACATTAGTCCCACCTTTACAAACCTTCAAGGATATAATTCTTATGCTAACATGAACACAGATATATATGGACTAATTAGAATTAATATAGAAAAGCAAATTAGTTTACTTTCCTCAATAATTTGAATATCAAAAAAATAGCAAAAGTACATTAGTATTATGTTTAATCCCTGTAATCTCCTCCAGCCCCACAACCCCCCGAGATATGTGTGCTCCTCTAATTCTGCCCTCCTGAGCATTCCTGATTATACCCGCAGCACCATTGGCGGCCGAGCCTTCTATTGCCTAGGCACTAAGTTCTGGAATTCCCAGCCTAAACCTCTACACCTCTCTACCTCTCTTTCCTCCTTTAAGATGTTCTTTGACCAAGCTTTTGGTCACCTGCCATAATTTGTCCTTATCTGGCTTGGTGTCAAATTTTCTGTCTTATAATACTCCTGTGAAGCGACTTGGGACGTTTTACTATGTTAAAGGTGCTATATAAATACAAGTTGTTGTTGTTAGGATAGTGTCCAAAGAGAATATAACATAATTGTCCTCTGTGAGTTGGGGGTGGAAGAGATTGTCCGTAGGAGAAATATAAATACATCAGAGGTTATGCATCAAATTAGCCTCATTTTAACTTCATAAAACAATGTCAAAGAATGGCACAGAGGATCAAACACTGGTCGCACTGAGCTGGACAGTGACAAATGGCAGGGCCAAATGTCCTGTCAGCAGTATGAGGATGATAGGACAAGTTCGCAAGTACAACTTGTGTTGTACTGCATCACAACAAGTATTGAGTTAAGGTATTCAGATGAAAAATACCATAAAAGCTATGCGACTCAGAATGGTGGCTCAACAAGCATGTGAGTACTCAGGGAGAGGGTTTCCGATGTTCATCATAGCTTTGCATATTTATGCATATATTTTTACATTAAATATTGATAGGATGGGTGGGGGGTGGGGGAAGGGGGAGGTTAATTCTCACAGCAAAAACATCTTGCGCAACGTAATGTGAAGCAGAACATTGCCTTCCTTTTTGTTTCACCCCAGACTCTCAGAAAAAATTAAAACCAGGCGCTGCTACAAGCCGCCCCAGAGACTCTTGAATTTTCTCCCCTTCCAAACAAATTAGAACTTCCTGAAGGGCCTCCTTAAAAGCTGAGCGTTGTTAAGCAGCAGCTTAAATTTAGAGCGACTCGATGGCAGCAAGAAGTTCTGAAGTTATCTTTTGTATCTCCACTTTAACGCTTTGATTCCCACAGACAGCTATTGCTTCTCAGCCATATACTGTCCACTATTTTAATTTGATTATAAAAAACTCACTAATTGGGAACAGAGAACAAATCCTTAAGCCTTTGTTCTGGCAACAAAAAGGCACACAAACTGAAAAGAAGGCAGACCGACAAAAGTGATTCACAAGGAGCAGGATATATAAAGTAACAGAATTTGTCTGTCCCTTACCTTTCAGTCTTTTAAGCTGACAAGAGGCAGCCTGGGTGTGTCAAGAATATCTAACAGTGAAGTGTGTTACCAACAGCATGTGGGCTGGACTGGGCTGGCAGGCAGACTCAGGATTTTCCAACAGTACATCCCCAGCCAAGTGCAACCGCAGGCCTGAAGAATTTCCTGAATCCTGTGTATAGCACAGGCAACTGCTGACTGAGAAATCATTCCATGACTAAATTCTGCTCAAGCCTGGCAGTTTGATTTACATCGTTGGTCGAGTTCCAAGAGGGCAGCACCAGTGAAGGTATTCAGGGTTGATTAGAACCCTCTTTTACTCCGTGCAGAATTATTAATTTTTTTAAATGAACTAGAAAATAAAATCCTTCATATCATTCCAACTTGTCGAGGTCAGCTTTCTCACGACTTTGTTTTAAATAATTCAAGTCTCCTTGCTCTCATCGGGGGCGGGGTTAGTAGATCACTTTAAACATGAGTAAACTATTAACAATATTTCACAGGAAATTATTTGTCTATGGTTCATATTCTTAAATGGTTTGGATTATATTTTCAGTTAATGTTGGCATTTCTGTGTGTCTCCTTGTTGTGCATCGCTCTTTCATCAATCCTCTTCTCTTACTGTGAAGTGCTGACAACATTTGCATTATTTTATTGTGATCAATGCTGCTGAAAAGGAACAGACTGTGAAAAATATTTTCCAATTGGAATTCAGAATGATCTCAGCTGAAGTTCTCCGGGATAAAAGGCCCTGAGAGGAATTTTGTGTAATTTAAAAAATGGTGAATCTCAGAAAATACCAGGAATATCTGGGACTATCCAAGGTTAAAGGGGCTGCATGGGCTCATCAATAATTCCTGAAAAGTACCAATTTCTGGCTGCAATTAAGGAGTCAAATTGTAGCCATCCAGAAACTCAGAGGGCAATTCAAACCTAACCCACCCATCAGGAACCGGATGTCAATGAATAGTAATATTGGGCGGGGTGTAAAACTGGCATTCCAGCTGATCCCCATGGGTTTCCCACCCAGCGAGTTAGGTTCAAATTAACACTTCAAAGTCACAGCCATTTTCACAGCATTGTTGCTTTTCAGACAAACAAAGTAAACATGTTGGAAATACCATGATTTTGGACTGTATTTTCAATTGGAGGGTGAACAAGACTGTTCTAAACCTAGGTGTCATATTTGACCCTGAAATGAGTTTCCGGCCACATATCCGCAGCATAACTAAAACCACCTTTTTCTACCACTGTAACATTGCTCGCCTCCGCCCCTGCCTCAGCTCTTCTGCTGCTGAAACCCTCATCCATGCCTTTGTTACTTCTAGACTTGACCACTCCAACTCACTCCTGGCTGGCCTCCCACATTCTATAATACGTAAACTTGAGGTTATCCAAAACTCAGCAGCCCGTGTCCTAACTCGCACCAAGTCACGATCACCCATCACCCCTGTGCTTTCTGACCTAGATTGGCTCCTGGTTAAACAATGCCTCGATTTCAAAATTCTCATCCTTGTTTACAAATCACTCCGTGGCCTTGCCCCTCCCTATCTGTAATCTTTTTCAGCCTCACAACTCCACAAGATGTCTGTGCTCCTCAAATTCAAGCCTCTTGAACACCTCTCATTATAACTGCTCAACCATCGGTGGCTTTGCCTTCAGCTGTCTGGGCCCTAAGCTCTGGAACTCCCTCCCTAAATCTCTCCACCTCTCTATCTCTCTATCCTCCTTTAAGATGCTCCTTAAAACCTACCTCTTTAAACAAGCTTTTGGTCATCTGCCTTAATTCCTTCTTTTGTAGCTCGGTGTCAAATTTATCTGTTTTGTCTTGTAATTGTGTTACTACATTAAAGGTGCTATATAAATAAAAGTTATTATTTATTATTATTATTATTGTTATTATTATTGTATCACTACACACTCCCATTTGGTGTCATCTGCAAATTTTGAAATTGTACTTCTGATTCCCTAATCTAAATCACTAATGCAAATTGTAACCAACAGTGATACCAGCACCGATCCCTGTGGAACACCACTTCCCACCTTTTGCCAGTCTGAGTAGCTACCCTTAACCCCTACTCTCTGGGGGAGAAATTTAGGAGTGCCCTGTTTGAGGCGGTAACTTTTGAAAGCTGGAAAATTTTGCGGCAGGCACAATGATTCTCAGCTTTCTCTAAATTGGGTGTTAGCGCTCCAGGAAGGAATGGAACACTAAAGCGCGCAGGTGGGGGGGGGAGTGGTGCAGCGCTGCACAATGTTCCGTGCAGCACCGCCGGGATCTGAGGCTCCTTCGTTGCAAGCTCTATATTGGGATGAGTTAGCTCGTCGCTGACGGCAGTCATGATCCGGCCCAATCAGCCCCGAACACTGCAGCAGAGTGCCGGGCTGATCCATCGCGGCCTAAGAAAAATTGAAAAAATCGAAATTATGCATTTGAACAATTTTTCTACTTACTGCACCAACATTCCCTTTAACTTGTGCTCCCGAAGTACCCGGCCTCCTGAACAACGCCTCCTACAGCTGTCGGTGTTGTCACCCGGCGATGCTGCAGGGGGCCTAACCGAAGGTCGGGTCTGGGCTGCTACCACAGCGATACGCAGGACAATGATGTCACGACCTCCGGGTGCAGGATATTGTGGCGCAAGCTGTTCCCGGCGCCACAAACCTCACGGCCAATTTAGTCATTTCTTTCGCCGCGCCCGGTCGGTAAGTCGTTAGTGCCCCGTTATCACCCCCAGGAGGTGATAACGGAAGGCACTAAGGATACCAATTTCTAGGCCGCTGTTTTCTGTTTTGTAGCCAGTATACTATCCATTCTCCTACCTATCTCCTCACTCGACATGCTCTGAGTTTGGTCATGAGTCTACTATGTGATGACTTATCGAAGGCCTTTTGAAAATCCAAATGTATTACATCTCATCCAAATATATTACACCCTGGAGTTTCCGTAAGGTTGCCTTGTTTTTTCAGCGCAATTCACCCGAAAGCAGCCAAGCCAGCGCAAAGGATCGAGGAAGTTCAAGTGCAAATTTCGCCCAGCGCAAACCCAGTTTCTATAATCTTTTGCGCAAGTTGAAAAAACATTGTGCTGGAAGTCATCCCCACCCACCAAACTGGCCACGCCCCCAGATCGAATGAATCACCTTGACGACTCTCCGCTAATGGCGCTCGTTGGCAGGCCTACGAGAAGGCTCTTAAAATTAAGCCTTTTTTTTAGGTACAAGGTCACGAATAGGCACATTTTAAACGCTTTAAAATATTATTTTGTTAATTTACTAAGAAACTGACTACTGTACACCAATATAACTAGTGAATGGTTCTGTATAGTTTGTTAAACCCATTTTTAGTTATTTAAAATCAAGTTACTCACAGGTGGTGGACTAGACACTCTGATTAAAAAGGCTTATTTTTTGCGATAAACCCATTTTTAGCTGTTTTAATAAAACTGCACCAGGTTACCACTCTTAAATATGTCAAGGAATGTTTTTTAATGCTCATTTTTTGCCCGATTATGCTGGTTGATGGGAGATTTTATGCTCACTGATATGCGAATAGTTTGGCCGGCAACATGGGCAAAAAAATCCTTTGAAAACTAGCTACGATTTTACAAAAAGAAGCTTTTAGTCATTAACAGAAAATAAGTTTCTTAACTGTCGAGTAACACTGCGTTGAAAGAGCGGAAAACAATTAACTTTGAAAAGTCCAAACTCCTCAATTATCTGGACTTCCAGCCAGCAGTGAGCTGACATCATGATCCAGTGAGAAAAGACGTGACAATCTCTGTGCGGTGTCAATTTGCCCTCAAGAAGTGAAAAAAAAACATCCCTTGAAGCTTGTTTCAGCTGTGGATATGAAATGATAAGACTGACATGTTAGAAAGCAGAATCTGCCAGCTTTCCATGTATTAAAGAGAAGGTGCTTGAAGCCAGACATTTCCCTTGATATTTGTTGCAGCCCATTACTAGGGCACTGATATGTTGCATTGTATCAAGAAAAAAGATAAAAGGACAAAGGAAACCTCACCTCCTCACCTAATGCCCAGAATTGTGAACCTTCCAGCAGGGAACGCTGGTAACAATTAGGAGCGGGACTTATTTTTCTCCTCCCTAACCTAGGACACTAAGGATAAAACCCCTGCTGTCTCCTTGGAGATTGAATGGCAGCTCTTTCGGATCTGCACGGCTTGGTTCTGTTCTGAATCATCAGGACAGCTGCTTTGCTTTTTAAATAAATCTTGCACAGGAAAAGCAACTCATAAAGCCCTATGATATTTCTCCCTAATAATACACTGGAACATTTTCGTAATTCGCTGCCAGGCAACAGCCACAGTCAACAGTGGTTTCGGAAAGCCATTAGGTTTGTTCCGAAAAAAAAATGACTGGTTGAAATTGGACCTTCAAGGTTCAGTAGCCCACAATGAAGGAAGCTCTTCCAACTGGGGGTGGGGGAAGCTACCATGCGGGAGTGTAGCGTCTGACCCACTGCTTCCCTGAAGTGCACACAGTCAAAACAGAAATAAACCACAGTGCACTAGTTGACCGCCAGATCATTTTAAAGCACTATTACATTTCCTGGTAGTGTTCTCCACTTGTCACAGGCTGTCGGGCAATTGGAACCTTTCTGGGCTGGCCTTGCAACACAGAAAAAAAGAGAAGCACAAATAGCAGCAGGAGACAGGGTGGCTCCACTGCACTTGCCGTAAATGGCAAAAAGCAGTTTATCAGAAACTGCGATAAAAACTTGATAAAAGTTCAACACTTAAAGGTTTGGCTCTCCACCTATCCTCCTTCAATCCATTCCAGTTTTTTTTAAACTTTGGCTTCATTGCCATACAGTATGGTTGCTATGCAGTCAGAACTATTTCAAGTAGCCAGTACAGTGAATAAAGTAACACCAGGAATACGTTGAGCAACAACAGGCAACTTAAAATCAGGAGGGACAGAAGGGCTGTGTGTTCCCCACTCTGGGGTCTACAAGGAGGGTGTGCACCTGGAATTTTTTAACATACTAGTAGACAACAAAATACACATCTAGGTACCTCTGATGGGTATATTCACTTAGAAACCATTTTTTGAATGTACCCCTGCTTATTATAGTCTACTCTTCATTTTACTCTATCTCAGAACAGAAGCCAAAAACGTATCATTCAGATGGAGTACACCAGGGGAAGGCCAGGATTTGCCCCTCCTTCCTCCTCTACCACTACTCTCAGCTTCACGTAAACTACCCGTGTGCCATTGATCATTTGCAAAGAATGATACCCGGACTTCAAGGGTTAAGTTACAAGGAGAGATTACACAAATTAGGATTGTATTCCCTAGAATTTAAAAGATTAAGGAGGTGATCTGATCAAAGATTTCAGGATATTAGGGGGAACAGATAGAGTAGATAGAGAGAAACTATTTCCGCTGGTTGGGGATTCTCGGACTACGGGGCATAGTCTAAAAATTAGAGCCAGACCTTTCAGGAGTGAAATTAGGAAACACTTCTTCACACAAAGGGTTGTAGAAGTTTGGAACTCTCTTCCGTAAATGGTAATTGATGCTAGATCAATTGTTAATTTTAAACCGGAGATTGATAGCTTTTTGTTAACCAAAAGTATGAAGGGATATGGCCCAAAAGCGGGGATATAGAGTTAGATCGCAGGTCAGCCATGATCTCATTGAATGGCAGAATAGGTTCGAGCGGCTGAATGGCTAATCCTGTTCCTATATTCCTATAAGTCCATTTTTTTGCACTTCCTTCTCTTCGCATGCAGGAAGGTTTCAATCTCAATCGATCAATGATGGATGATGTTGCATCATGGTGATGTAATCATTGAGACTTGTGTGTAAGTGTGTGGCTGGCATGTGTGTTTGTGTGTGGGTAGTGTGTGTGTGGGTAGTGTGTGTGTGGGGGGGGTATGTGTATGTGGGTAGTGTGTGTGTGTGTGGATAGTGTGTGTGTGTGTGTGTGCGTGTGTGTGTGTGTGTGTAGGGGGGGTATGTGTATGTGGGTAGTGGGTGTGTGGATGTGTGTGTGTATAGTGTGTGTGTGACTGTGTGGGTGTGTGCATGTGTGTGTGGGTGTGCGTGTGTGTATGGATAGTGGGTGTGTGGATGTGTGTGTGTGGGTAGTGGGTGTGTGAGTGTGGATAGTGGGTGAGTGGGTGTGTGTGTATGGATGTGCATGGGTGGATGTGTGTGTGTGGGTGGATGTGTGGGTGTGCGTGCGTGGGTGTGTGTGTGTGGGTGTGTGTGTCTGTGTGTGTGTGTATGGGTAGTGGGTGTGTGTGTGGATAGTGGGTGTGTGTGTGTGGGTAGTGTGTGTGTGTGTGGGGGGTATGTGTATGTGGGTAGTGGGTGTGTGGATGTGTGTGTGTGGGTAGTGTGTGTGTGTGTGACTGTGTGTATGTGGTGTGTGTGTGGGTGTGGGTGTGCATGTGTGTGTGGGTAGTGGGTGTGTGGGTGTGTGGATGTGGCTGTGTGTATGTGGATAGTGGGTGTGTGGATGTGTGTGTGTGGGTAGTGTGTGTGTGACTGTGTGTGTTTGAGGGTGTGTGTGTGGGTGTGTGTGTGTGCGGGTAGTGGGTGTATGGATGTGTGTGTGTGGATGTGCGTGGGTGGATGTGTGTGTGTGGGTGGATGTGTGTGTGGCAGTTATTTTTCTATGTTTATGCATGGTTGTATGTGTGTAAATGTATCGGATGAGTGCATGTTTAGTGGGGAAATATGTGATAGCATAGAAATAGAATAATCTGCAGCACAGAAGGCGGTCATTTTGACCCATTGTGTCCGTGCCGGCTGACAAAGAGTTATCCAGCCTAATCCCACTTTCCAGCTCTTGGTCCATAGCCTTGTGGGTTACATAAGGACATAACTAGGAGCAGGAGTAGGCCATTTAGCCCCTAGAGCCTGCTCCGCCATTTAATAAGATCATGGCTGATCTGATCATGGATTCAGCTCCACTTCCCGTAACCTTTTACTTCCTGATTGCTCAATAATCTGTCTATCTCCATCTTAAATATATTCAATGACCCAGTCTCCACTGCTCTCTGGGGCAGAGAATTCCACAGATTTACAACAGAGAAGAAATTTCTCCTCATCTCAGTTTTAAATGGGCAGCCCCTTATTCTGAGACTATGTCCCCTAGTTTTAGTTTCCCCTAAGAATGGAAATATCCTCTCTGCATCCACCTTGCGAGCCCAATCATTAGGCCCAAGTTTCGAGCCGCGCCTAGAACAGCGCAGTCCCGACCTGGACGCCCGTTTTTCGCGCCACAAAGTGCGCCTAAAAAAAACTTCCGTATTCTCCACCTCCCTGCAGGTCCTCTGGCCCTCGGCGCAGCGCAGCAGGAGCTGTAGGGGGCGGAGCCAGGTCCCTGCGCTGAAAACAGTGCCGGGACCTCTGCACATGCGCACTACAGTGGGCACGCAAGTGCAGTAACTCCAGGCGCCCGAAACTGTGTGGGAGTGGCCCGAAGCACGCAGCCCCTAGCCCTGGCCGAATGGCCTCACTGGGGCTGCGTGAATAAGGCTCCTCCCACGGCCAGCTCCTGCTTCCTCCCGAACCGACTGGACTCCGGCTTCCCGCCCCCCCCCCCGCCTCCGGACTGGACCCGACACCGACCCGACTCCCGCTTCCCCCCCCGCCCCCCCGCCTCTGGACCGGACCCGACCCCGACCCCGACACCGACCTGACTCCCGCTTCCCCCCCCGCCACCCCCCCCGCCCCTGGACCGGACCCGACCCCGACACCGACCCGACTCCCGCTTCCCCCCCCGCTCCCCCGCCCCCCCGCCTCTGGACCGGACCCGACCCCGACCCCGACACCGACCTGACTCCCGCTTCCCCCCCCGCCCCCCCCCCGCCCCTGGACCGGACCCGGCACCGACACCGACCCGACTCCCGCTTCCCCCACCTCCCCCCTCCCCCGCCCCCGGACCGGACCCGACCCCGACACCGACCTGACTCCCGCTTCCCCCCCCGCCCCCCGCCACCGCCCCCGGGCCGGACCCGACCCCGACACCGACCCGACTCCTGCTTCCCCCCCCTCCCCCCTCCCCCGCCCCCGGACCGGACCCGACCCCGACACCGACCTGACTCCCGCTTCCCCCCCCGCCCCCCGCCACCGCCCCCGGGCCGGACCCGACACCGACACCGACCCGACTCCCGCTTCCCCCCCCTCCCCCCGCCACCGCCCCTGGACCGGACCCGACACCGACACCGACCTGACTCCCGCTTCCCCCCCCGCCCCCCACCTCCGCCCCTGGACCCGACACCGACACCGACCCGACTCCTGCTTCCCCCCCCGCCCCCCACCTCCGGACCGGACCCGACACCGACACCGACCCGACTCCCGCTTCCCCCCCCGCCCCCGGACCGGACCCGACACCGACACCGACCCGACTCCCGCTTCCCCCCCCGCCCCCGGACCGGACCCGACACCGACACCGACCTGACTCCCGCTTCCCCCCCCGCCCCCCGCCACCGCCCCCGGACCGGACCCGACCCCGACACCGACCCGACTCCCGCTTCCCCCCCCGCCCCCCGCCACCGCCCCCGGACCGGACCCGACCCCGACCCCGACACTGACCCAACTCCCGCTTCCCCCGCCCCCCACCTCCGGACCGGACCCGACACCGACCCGACTCCCGCTTCCCCCCCCCTCCCCCCCCGGACTGGACCGACCTGACCTCCCTCCCCCCGACCTGACCTCCCTCTCCCTCCCTCCCACCGACCCGAACCGAACCGACCTCCCTCCCACCACCCCCCCCCGACCCCGACCCGCGATCCCAACCCAACCCAACGCCACCTACCTGTAAATCTGGTACTGGGGACTGGCCCTGCCCGAAGTCTCGGGCCCGGCCCGTTCAGCCTCCCTCCCCCTTTTCCTTTCCCCCCCCTCTCCTTTCCCCCCCCCTCTCCTTTCCCCCCCTTTTTCTTTCCCCCCCTTTTCCTCCTCCTCCCTTCCCCCTTCTCCTCCTCCCCCCTCCCCCTCCCCCATCCCTCCCCCCTCCCTCCCTCTGTTCCCCGCCCTCTCTCCCTCTAACTCCCTCCTCCCCCTCCCCTCGCTGTCAGAAACACAGACACTGACAGACAGAGAATGAGAGAGACACACAGACAGACAGACAGAGAGATAGAGACACTGACAGAGACACACTGGGGGGGGGCATCCCAGCACGCTGTTGGAGGGCTCCCGGTGCTGCAGTCGGTAAGTAGAAAATGTTTTATTTATTGATTTAAAAAAAAATATATTTCTTATTAATTTTTTGGGATTGATTTATTGGTTGATTTATTGATGTATTTATCATTTATTATTGATGATGGCTCTTTATTTGTAAAACTGAAGTGTTTAATGTTTGTAAACTTCCCTTTAAACACCCCCCCCCCCATTCCCTACGCCTGATTTGTAACCTACGCCTGATTTTCTAAAGTGTAGACACGGTTTTTTCGAGCGTACAAAAATCTTCACTTACTCCATTCTAAGTTAGTTTGGAGTAAGTTTTCACTGACGAAACTTTGAAAACAGGCGTAAGTGGCCGGACACGCCCCCTTTTGAAAAAAAAAATCTGTTCCAAAGTGAAACTGTTCTAACTGACCAGAACTGGAGCAAACTAAATGGCGAGAATTCCGATTTCTAAGATACTCCGTTCTACACCAGTTGCTCCTAAAAATCAGGAGCAAATCATGTGGAAACTTGGGGCCAAAATCTTTATTAAATCGACATAAATCTCGAGTAAAATTACATTAATCAGCCCAAGGGCCACCGCTATTTTAGGCTGTCTTTTAGTAATGGGCCTCATTGGTTCAGAGCAGTTTCGACCAGCACTGAGTGCAGCCGAATCTCGCATTGATGGCCAGCCAGTACCGGGGCTGGAAATACTGACCATTAGTATTGATGGTATACTGACTTGCAGCAACTGCAATTCCTGATTGACACCATTCCTGCAGCGACAGCCAAGTCGCGTGAACAACAAGTGGGGAATGTCAGGTTTGTTGGCCTGAGCTGTGAGCGGAGCCTCCCCTGCCCACCCCCCACTACACCCAGTGCTGAGGACTGCGGCCCAGCCCAGGCCCCACTCCAACCGATAAATCTCACAAATCACCGCCGGGGCTCACAATACACGGCAGGCCGGGACCCCGAGCCCGCACCCCGGCCATCCCGCCCCGCCGCTCCCACCCACTGGGGCATCAGAGAGCCGATGGCGGAGGATTCCGTGCCGCTCGACCGGCACCACACTCACCGCCATCGCCCCGGAGTCCCTGCCCTTACGGCACTTCAAGTGCATATCCAAGTACTTTTTAAATGTAGTGAGGATTTTTGCCTCTACCACCCTTTCAGGCAGAGAGTTCCAGACCCCCACCACCCTCTGGGTGAAAAGATTTCCCCCCAAATCCCCTCGAAACCTCCGACCAATTACTTTAAATCTATGATCTCCTGGATGTTGATTCCCCCTGCTAAGAGAAATAGGACCTTCCGATCCACTCTATCTAGGCCTCTCATAATTTTATACACCTCAAAAAAGGTCTCCCCTCAGCCTCCTCTGTGTGTTCCAAAGAAAACAAACCCAGCCTACAATCTTTCCTCATAGCTAAAATTCTCCAGTCAAGGCAACATCCTCATAAATCTCCTCTGTACCCTCTCTAGTGTAATCACATCTTTCCTGTAATGTGGTGACCAGAACTCCACGCAGTAATCTAGCTGTGGCCTAACTTGTGTTTCATACAGTTCAAGCATAACCTCCCTGCTCTTATATTCTATGCCTCGACTAATAAAGGCACGTATTCCGTCTGCCTTCTGAACCACCTTATCTACCTGGCCAGCTACCTTCAGGGATCTGTGGACATGCACTCCAAGGTCCCTTTGTTCCTCTATACTTCTGAGTGTCCTACCATTTAGTGGGCCTGAAATTCATCAGGACGTAAGGTCTGCCCATTTCTCGGCAGTATTCCGACGGTGCGTGGTTTAAAACCACCGGAAGAGCGCTAGTTTCGTCAAAACTTTTGAGGTGGTTTGCGAGCGGAATGCAGCATTATAGTCGATCAAGATCGACTTTCTTCTCGACGGACGGTGCGGCACTGCACTGTACAAATTTCTTTTTGGGGCCGTTTTTTTACAGATGCTTTTCCCCGGGATTTCGGGGGTCAGGGGTCACCTGCGCATGCACAAAGTTGGAGTCGAGGGAGAGAGAATGAGAAGGAGCAGCAAAGTATTCGAGGGTCAGTTGTTGTCATCAGAGAGTCCAGAGTCAAATAATATTAATAACAAATAATAATAATACATCATTTAGAAATAAAAAATATAATAAATATAAATATAAAGGAAATGCTGAAAAAGAAATTGAAACGCAGGAACATCGAGAATGACGGGAGGGCGCCCGCCTCCGATGAAACGGAGCTACCTGCCCAGCTGGAGATACTTCGACTTAATGAAGGGTGGTCATGCAAAGTTCCCCCCCCAAAGCACGACAACAAAAACAAGATTGGGGAGGCTGTCTTCTCCACAAGTACAATGGTACGCTCCGGAGAAAGGGATCGTAAGAGGCGGAACGACCTGGTGAGGGTAGCAAGAGCAAGTAATGATTTTATTTATGCACCCCCCCATGTGCCATGTGCCAGGTTCAGTGTCACATGGATGATGTTATTTATCCCAAGGTTATGGCGATGTATTTGTGCTTTCAAGGAAAGACAAGAGGATCAACCCAGTGTTTTGATGTGTGTGTGTGTGTGTGTGAACCTGTGTGTGTGAACCTGTGTGTGTGCGATGTTAAATGGATTGAAGATTTTTACTTTCATTTACTTTACTTTCTGCAGCAGAAGACATCTGCAATAGCAGTGGATCAGCGATGTATGGAGGGAGGACCTCCAACGCAGGAACCATTGACAGAGCTACAGATCCATGCCCTGTCGTTGGTTGGGGATAGCAACTGTGCCACCATCGATGTTGGAGCTGACCCACTCACACAGGATGATCAGTTCAATACAATCCCCGGTCTGTGTTGCGGTCATGTAATGTCATGTAATGTAACTGTAACTGCAATGTTGGCCTCATGTAATGTAATGTAAGTTTATTGCACTGTAATGTTGGCCTCATGTGATGTACTGCAATGTTGGGGGCATGTAACACAATGCATATATGTATTGTCTGTCTGCGATATGTAATGCAGTAATGCAGCAGTGGTGGACATTTAAGTAAGACACTGTCACTGTACTATGTACTCATGTAACCCTGACCCCTCCCCTGGTGCCAAGCACTTTTAAATGTTGTTTTTTACTTCCAGACTGGGAGGATTCAGACCAGACCTCTGCAGAGAGACCAGACAACAGACCTCTGGCATCACCCAGCCCCCTTCTGACTTCACCCCTGCCAGAGATGATGAAGAGGTTGAGCAATAGAGTTGGAGGTGGGGTGGAGACGGAGGAGGAGCTAACTGTGGTGTATGAAGACACCTTTAGTAGTGGCTCCACGAGGCAGGGTATGGTCTTAAACTGTACAGACCTGCAGTCCTTTATTAGCAGCTCCTGAGTGCTGACAACAAGCTATGTGTTCCTTTTTATACTGGGTTACCTGCCGTGTGCAGGCAACTCCTGGGTCTCCAGCAACAGCACCCTCTGGTGTACCGGTAAGGTGTGTACAGTACAAGGGTACATTCAATGTTGCACTCAGTGTTACAGACATCACACAGTAAACAGGCATGCATATACAACAATAACAGTTACATCTGGGCCAGCTGGAACATCCTCCACCACCGACTCTATATTCAGGGGATTCCCCCAAGCCTTCTCTGATTCTGCGGGACCAAGCGGTGCGCAGCAACGCACCCCCAGAGTTGCAGCGCCTTTACCGCAGCGACAGAGGTTGGTGCAGAAAAGGTCGGTTGCTGCATGACAGATAGGCGTGCACCAGCACCTGGTGCGTCTGTCACAGGCCAGCTCGACATAGGTCGAGAGCTGCTCGAGGCCATGGCTACGATAGCCGCAAATATCGTGGCTCTATCAGAATGACAGTCGGAGGATATGTCACGCCTGATCACCATGATGGGGCGAACTGCCGACTCCGTCGATGCTATGTGGCAATTGACGGGATCGGGACATGGCACGAAATCCCCCCCATGCCATAGTAGTCGGGTCGACAGAACCTGAGGGTGGGGAACTGACAGCATCCTCCAGCCCTGAACCCGTGTCTTCCGGATCACGAACTTCGCCTGAGGCCCCAACGACAGCAACAGCACTCAGGGTGCACTGCTGCACGGCGACTTGGTACCACCATGGGGAGGTCCGGGCTCAGGGGCAGTGGGAAAGGGAAGGTCGGGAATAAGAAAGCGGGGGTGAGTCCGAAGGGTGGTGGAGTACGCAGTCAAGGTCAAGGTCGTTGACAGTAAATTGTTCAATTGTTCATTGTTAATTTAAAATAGTTGAAGTTTGATCTTTAAAAGTTTATTTCAAGTTGTTAAAGTTATTAAAGTTGTTACAGTTTTTTAAAATTATAGTTATAAGTTTTACAAACTTTTACAATTGTTCTATATTTTTTACATTTTTACATAAGCATTTCAATTGAATTTAAGCACTCTTGTACAGTGTCAAACTTTTGGCATAACAGTCATCAGGGTCCCACACACTGTGTGTAGGAAAAGATGAAACGCAGCTCTCCACATTCAAGCAAAACGTTCATTTATGAGCTGCTGACGTAACAATTTTGCAGTGGCATAGGCTCTGCGTGCCTTCCGCTGTGGTGTTGAGGGAGGAGGGGGTGGTATCATGGGTTCATCTGGAAGCTCCTCCTCATCCTCCTCCCCCTCATTTTCCTCTTCTTCCTCCTCTGTCTCCTGCACTCTCTCTTCAGGTGGTCCCACAGTCCCCTGTGGCAATTTCTGTCCCCGCATGATTGCTAAACCATTGCAACATGCAGCACACCACTGTGAACTGAGCAACCTGCTCAGGGTAGTATTGCAGCCTGCCTCCCGAGTGGTCCAAGCATTAAAAGCCCTGCTTCAGCACTTCAATTGTCTTTTCGATAATATTATGTGTGTCTATATGGCCCTTATTATATCGTTGCTCAGCTTCTGTCTGAGGGTTCCGTGGGGGGGGGGGGGGTCAAGAACCAGATGGCGAGGCCGTACCCTTTGTTACCGAGCATCCAGCATTTACCTTGTGGCTCAGACTTCAACAGGTCAGACACAGTGCTGTCACGCAAGATGTGCACATCCTGGATGCTCCTTAGAAAGTAGGCATTCACTGCCATTATGCGCTGTGTATGGTCACAGACAAGCTGCATGTTGAGGGAGTGGAATCCCTTACGGTTTCGGTACACCTCCGCCCCCTGCAATGAGCAATATGGGTACAGTCAATAGCACCCTGCACCTTGGGGAAGCTGGCAATGCGTGCAAAATCCAAAGCCTTCTCTCTCTGTGCCTCCCTGGTCATTGGGAAGTTTATAAATTCCATCCGGCCTGCACATAGTGCTTCGGTTACCTGTCGAATGCGGTGATGAGTAGCTTACTGAGAAATGCAGCTATGTCCCCAGCTGATGCCTGAAAAGAGCTGCATGCATAAAAGAAAAGTGCCGCAGTCACCTTCATCGCAACAAAGTGTGCAGTAATGTTGGTGGTACTGGGCTGCAGGTCTGCCTTAATGAGCTGGCAAATCTCATTGATCACCTTTTTTCAGAAGCGCATCCGTCAAACACACTGTTGATCGGTCAGGTCCAAGTATGAGCGCTTCTCCCTGAAAATCCTTTGAGAGTAAGGTCTCCTCCTCATCATCAGTCTGCAGCCTCCTCCATTACCCTGATAACTCTGCTCAATAAACCTACTCCCATCTGGATCCTGCATTAGACAAATAGTCAGCAATTCAGGCTGAGAGAGTACAGCCCCATTCTTTTTAAATCTCCAGAATCTCATCAAATATCCTGAGCTAAACTCAAATGATTTCTCAATGAAAATTTTTAACTCAAATGCCTTCTATCTTAGTAATGTGCTCAGTACCAAATAAATACACTTCCCACTGTAAATCCCACTGTAAAGTCACTGTTCACCTCTGAAATACCGAGGTACTGCTTTTGCTGACTATTCACAATTTCAAAATGGCGGCACCGAACACTACCGTCCATTCCCGCCCACTTCAGATCGAGTAAAACCACCTTCTCCGGGACGGTATGTGTAGCGTTCCTAACACAGATGAGACTGCACACAGGGAGGTTAAAGTAACAGTGACCTCAGTCTTTATTAAGACACTCCAGAGTGAGGAACAGGCCTTAGGGGCCGGCTTATATACAGTGTTCCCAAGGGATGCTGGGATCCCTTGGGACTTCAGGAGATGCGCTCCCTGGTGGTGAAACATGGGAGTGCATGCTTTACAGATACACAACAGTATGCAGCTCTGGTGATATGTCGACGGTATGTCATCAAATTTGCATTTTTTCGGCGGTACGCGGGTGGTTCGACATGGTAGACGGTGTGCATACCGCTCGCCGGTATGTCAATGATGAATCGTCCGCCGAGCGGTATGTCAGCGGAGTGTATCTGTTTTTTGATGAAACTTGTGCTTTTTGGTGCTAAGCGGGCGGTAAACGGGTGGTATGTCAATCAATTTCGGGCCCAATGTATATTCCCTTGCCTTGTTAGGCTTTCCCAAATGCATTACTTCTCCAGATTGAATTCAATTTACTACTGTTCTGCCCACCTGACCAGTTCATTGATATCTCCCTGAAGTCTACAGCTTTCTTCTTCATTATCAACCACACAGCCATTTTTTGTATCATCCGCAAATCTTAATCATACCCCTATATTCAAATCTAAATCATTGCTTTTTACTACAAAAAGCAAGGGACCTAGTACTGACGCATGCGGAACCCCACTGGAAACAGCCTTCCAGTGACAAAAACACCCATCAATCATTAGCCTTTGCTTCATGCCTCTAAGCCAATTTTAGATCCAACTAGCCACTTTGCCCTGGATCCCATGGGCTTTTACTTTCATGACCAATCTGTTATGTGGGACCTTACCAAAAGCCTTGCTAAAATCCATATACACTACATCAAATGTTCTACCCTTATCATAGAAACATAGAAAATAGCTGCAGGAGTAGGCCATTCGGCCCTTCGAGCCTGCACCTCAATAAGATCATGGCTGATCATCACCTCAGTACCCCTTTCCTGCTTTCTCTCCATACCCCTTGATCCCTTTAGCCGTAAGGGCCATATCTAACTCCCTCTTGAATATATCCAATGAACTGGCATCAACAACTCTCTGCAGTAGGGAATTCCACAGGTTAACAACTCTCTGAGTGAAGAACTTTCTCCTCATCTCGGTCCTAAGTGGCCTAACCCTTATCCTAAGACTGTGTCCCCTGGCTCTGGACTTCCCCAACATCGAGAACATTCTTCCTGCATCTAACCTGTCCAGTCTCGTCAGTATTTTATATGTTCTATGAGATCCCCTCTCATTCTTCTAAACTCCAGTGTATACAGGCCCAGTCGATCCAATCTCTCCTCATATGTCAGTTCTGTCATCCCGGGAATCAGTCTGGTGAACCTTCGCTGCACTCTTTCTCAATAAATGCAATCATGTTAGTCAGACATGACCTTCCCTTAATGAATCCATGCTGACTTTCCTTGATTAATCTGTGTCATTCTAAATGAAGATTCATGCTGTCCCTCAGAATTTTCTCCAATAATTTTCCTACCACCAAGGTTAGGCTGACTGGCCTGTAATTACTTGGTCTATCCCTTTCTCCCTTTTTAAACAAAGGTGCAACATTAGCAGTCCTCCAGTCCTCTGGCATCACCTCTTTAGCCAGAGAGGATTGGAAAATAATGGTCAGAGCCTCTGCTATTTCCTGTTTTGCTTCTCTTAACAGCCTGGGATACATTTCATCTGGGCCTGGGGACTTATCCACTTTCAAAGCTGCTAAACCCTTTAATACTTCCTCTCACTATGTTTATTTCATCTAATATTTCACACTTTTCCTCACTGATTGAAATGTCTGCATCGTCCCTCTCTTGTGTGAAAACAGATGCAACTTATTAATTAAGAACCATACCTAAGTCTTCTGCCTCTTCTTGCTCTTAATGTATTTATAAAACATCTTTGGTTTTCCTTGATTTAACTTGCCAAAATGTTTTTATGTCTCTCTTTGCTTTCCTAATTTCCTTTTTAATTTCACCCCTGCACTTTCTATACTCCTCTAGGGTTTCTGCATATTGAGTTCTCAGTATCTGTCATAAGCCTCCTTTTTTTTCTTTATCTTACCCTGCATGCCCCTTGACATGCAGGGGGCTTTAGATTTGTTAGTCCCATCCTTTTTCTTTAAGGGAACATACTTGCTCTGTACCTTCAGGATCTCCTCCTTGAATATCTCCCACTGCTCTGGCACTGATTTACCTTCCAGTAGCTGTTTCAGTCCACTTTGGCTAAATCACATCTCAGCTTAGTAAAATTGGCATTTCCCCCATTGAGAATGTTTATTCTTGGTCTTTCTTTATTCTTTTCCATAACTACCCTAAATCTAATTGAATTATAATCACTAGCACCAAAATGCTCTCCCAATGATACCCCATCCACCTGCCCAGCTTCATTCCCTAAAAATAAGTCCAGAACTGTCCCCTCTGTTGGGCTTGCTAAATACTGGCTAAAAAAGTTCTCCTGAATGCATTTTAGGAATTCTGCATCCCCTACACCTTTCACACTAATTCTATCCTAGTTAATATTAGGGTAGTTAAAATCTTCTACCATTACTGCCCTATAGTTTTTGCCAAAGGCTGCACTGGCGCACTGGAGGCGGTGCTGAATCTCGTCATCAATGTCTGTTCTTGTTGATATGATAAGAGGCTCCCGAGGTATGGGAAATGGTCCATGTTGTCCAGTGCCGCGCAATGGATCTTGATGACTGGGGGGCAGTGCTGTGCGGCGGGGACTGGTTGGTAGAGGACCTTTGTCTTACGGATGTTTAGCGCAAGGCCCATGCTTTCATATGCCTCAGTAAATACGTTGACTATGACTTGTTCAGCCTCTGTATGTGCGCAGACGCAGGCATCGTCGCGTACTTTAGCTCGACAACAGAGGTTGGGGTGATCTTGGACCTGGCCTGGAGACGACGAAGGTTGAACAGGTTCCCACTAGTTCTGTAGTTTAGTTCCACTCCAGCGGGGAACTTGTTGACTGTGAGATGGAGCATGGCAGTGAGGAAGATTAAGAGGGTTGGGGTGATGATGCAGCCCTGTTTGACCCCGGTCCAGACGTGGATTGGGTCTGTAATGGATCTGTTGGTAAGGATCACGGCCTGCATGTTGTCGTGGAGCAGGCGGAGGATGGTGCCGAACTTTTGGGGGGGGCATCTGAAACGGAGGAAGATGCTCCATAGACCCTCGCAGTTCACAGTGTCAAAGGCCACTGGGCTCCGTTCCGCTGAGCAGGCCACAGTGTGTACATGCCAGACACGAGACTTCCAAAGCAAGCTCTCTACTCGGAACTCCTTCAAGGCAAATGAGCCAAAGGTGGACAGAGGAAACATTACAAGGACACCCTCAAAGCCTCCCTGATAAAGTGCAACATCCCCACTGACACCTGGGAGTCCCTGGCCTAAGTGGAGGAAGTGCATCCGGGAGGGCACTGAGCACCTCGAGTCTCATTGCCGAGAGCATGCAAAAATCAAGTGCAGACAGTGGAAAGAGCATGCAGCAAAACAGTCCCACCGACCCTTTCCTACAACGACTATCTCAAAAAATTCTAGAAGATTTGTCAAGCATGATTTCCCTTTCATAAATCCATGCTGACTTGGACCGATCTTGTCACTGCTTTCCAAATGCGCTGCTATTTCATCTTTAATAATTTATTCCAACATTTTCCCCACTACTGATGTCAGGCTAACCGGTCTATAATTACCCATTTTCTCTCTCCCTCCTTTTTTAAAAAGTGGTGTTACATTAGCTACTCTCCAGTCCATAGGAACTGATCCAGAGTCGATAGACTGTTGGAAAATGATCACCAATGCATCCACTATTTCTATGGCCACTTCCTTAATTACTCTGGGATGCAGACTACCAGGCCCTGGGGAATTATTGGCCTTCAATCCCATCAATTTCTCTAACACAATTTCCCGACTAATAAGGATTTTCTTCAGTTCCTCCTTCTCACTAGACCTTCGGTCCCCTAGTATTTCCGGAAGGTTATTTGTGTCTTCCTTCGTGAAGACAGAACCAAAGTATTTGTCCAACTGGTCTGCCATTTCTTTGTTCCCCATTATAAATTCACCTTATTCTGACTGCAAGGGATCTATGTTTGTCTTCACTAATCTTTTTCTCTTCACATATCTATAGAAGCTTTTGCAGTCAGTTTCTACGGGACTGAGCTGCCCTTCCATGTCTCTATTTAACATACCATGGACTTACTTAGCAGAAATAAACTTAAAACAAAAAAAAAAACCTGTTGGTGAAGTGACTTTCCATGTGTGTGCATGGGTGCCATACTTCAGGATTGTTGCCTATTTGGCCTGAAAGTCAATTTCAAATTAATTTATATTATGATAATGCTAAGAATTTAAATTTGATTCATAAAGTAATAACTTCTAGCACACGCATATTCTTGCTCTCTCTGTCTCTCTGTCTGTTTCTCTGCATTTTTCAGTTTGAAACAACAAAAGCAGCAGGGTCTCAATTTCTCTCCAGCCAGAGGAAGCTTTTGAGAGATTCCAGGTTAAAGCATGAACGCATATGTTCTGTAAAGTGTTACTGGCAGCCAGTTACAGGTATTTCTTGTCTGTACAGTGAGTTTAGCCTATTAACAGGGCAAGTGATGTAGTTTGTTACTTTCCATGTTATGACGAGCGATGCAAAATAGATTTAATTTAATGCAAGCTATATTTTTATCGTTCATATACTGCATATTAAACAAACCAGTTTAGTGGTCTACAGTTGGACCCATCTCACTAGAATGCACATCCATCTGCCTTCGGTCTTCCAGAAGATGTGAGAAAAGCACATGGGGCATTCGCGGTGGGTACAGAACCAGTATACACAATGAGGAGTTTTACTGTTATGGCCAGTCATGCCATCATATAACGAGATATTGGGCAGTAAAGATAAACTCCTAATCTTAAGGGGTACACAGGAGTGACTAGTGATGTTAAATCAGAGAGAATATTTATTGCAGACCCAAAATTTGTAACCATGGATGAGAGCATGGTGAATATCTGTTTGGCGGGGATATATGTGGGTACAGGTATGTGTATTCAGGTAATCTATATGTACCTGTGGGATGTATTTTTGAGTGTATGTGTAGATGTGTAAACTGGTGGGGGCATGTGAAGTATGGTAGTATGCACATGTGGATGAGGAGTATGTTTCTATGTCCACGTGTGAGCATGCATGTGTTATTGGTGATGTTTGGTGTCTACGTTTGGTGGTGGTTTTTGTATGTGCAGAGCAAAATATGAAGCACCAAGCATTACAGCTTCAATTTATGTCAAGACTGCATAAACACTGAACAGATTGACAAGCAAGAATTTGTTGCATGCATCCCTACGAAACAAAGGATTCTATTGGGTACCTTTCAACTTGGAAGCTTCTTTAAGGTGTGCGATTTTCTTAAGCATCTGTTCCTAGTTCTTGCAGGTGGTATACACAGCATTGACCCTGGCTACCATGTTCTACAAGGCATGTTGTCCTCTGGGAAGGTTGTCCTGGAGTCGAAACAGGGCAACTCTCCTCACACCCATCTCCAACAATAGCACCTCCATTCTGACAGTCACCAGCCAGAGGTTTCTGTTGCTACACTGTTCTATTGCTTGCCTACATGCTCCATTTCTGCCACTATAGTTATTTGCCTGCAACTTTTTTCTGCTAAAGCTAACCTTGGAAGGATGAAATTACTTAAAACATTTTTAAAGGGGGGGAATAATTACCCTACCATATAAAGCCACTTATCTTTAAGTAATCGTATCCCATTAAATTTTACCTGCAGCACATTAAGAGCTGCTCACTTGCAATTTTCCACCCCTTCTCAATTTGAACTAGTAATTAGGTCGGCCGCAGAAAATCCTGGGACTTTGCCATTGAGTGTTACACTTGCGACATCCACCAGTAACGTCAACTTGCTGGCAGTGAAGAAGGCAAATGGTATGTTGGCCTTCATAGCTAGGGGATTTGAGTATAGGAGCAGAGAGGTCTTACTGCAGTTGTACAGGGCCTTGGTGAGGCCTCACTTGGAATATTGTGTTCAGTTCTGGTCTCCTAATTCTTGCTATTGAGGGAGTGCAGTAAAGGTTCACCAGACTGATTCCTGGGATGGCAGGACTGACATATGAGGAGAGACTGGATCAACTGGGCCTGTATTCACTGGAGTTTAGAAGGATGAGAGGGGATCTTATAGAAACATATAAAATTCTGACGAGCCTGGACAGGTTAGATGCAGGAAGAATGTTCCCGATGTTGGGAAAGTCCAGAACCAGGGGACACAGTCTAAGGATAAGGGGTAACCCATTTAGGACTGAGATGAGGAGAAACTTCTTCACTCAGAGAGTTGTTAAACTGTGGAATTCCCTACGGCAGAGAGTCGTTAATGCCAGTTCATTGGATATATTCAAGAGGGAGTTAGATATGGCCCTTACGGCTAAAGGGATCAAGGGGTATGGAGAGAAAGCAGGAAAGGGGTACTGAGGAAATGATCAGCCATGATCTTATTGAATGGTGGTGCAGGCTCGAAGGACTGAATAGCCTACTCCTGCACCTATTTGCTATGGGCCCAAGTTTCGGGCCGTGCCTAGAATGGCACAGCCCCGACCTGGATGCCCATTTTTCGTGCCCGAAAGTGCGCCTAAAAAATGCCTGAAGATTCTCCGGCTCCCTGCAGGTCCTTTGGAGCTTGGCGTGGCGCAGCACGAGCTGTGGGGGGCGGAGCCAGGTCACTGTGCTGAAATCAGTGCCGGGACCTCTGCACAGGTGCGCTACAGTGGGCACGCATGTGCAGCAGCTCCAGGCGCCCGAAACTGTGTGGGAGGGGCCCGAAGCACGCTGCCTCTAGTCCTGGCCGAATGGGCTCACTGTGGCGGCGAAGATCAGGCTGCACCTCCCTCGTCCAGCTCCTGCTCTGGCTCCAGCTTCCTCCCCTGTTCAGCTGGCTCTCTTAACACCCAAACCCGTGCCCCCCCCCCCCCCCCCCCCAGCTCCTGCACCGACGACCCCCTCCCCCCAGCTCCGGCTTCCCCTGGCCACCGACCTTTAACTCCGGTCCGCTCCCTCTTCCTTCGGCGGGGCCTGCCCGCCCGGCATCTTGCTGGGGCGGGCCCCGCCCGAAGTCTTGGGCCTGGCTTCCTCACATTGGCCCGGCCCGTTCAGCCTCCTCCCTCTCCTCTCCCCCTCCCTCTCTCTCCCCCTCTCCCCCCCTCCCTCCCTTCCTCTCCCCCTCCGTCCCTCCCTCTCCCTCCCTCTCCCTTCCCTCCCTCGCCCTTCCCTCCCTCTCCCTTCCCTCTCTCTCCCTTCTGCTCCCTTCCCTCCTTCCCTCTCCCTCCTCTCCCTTCCTCCCTCCCTCTCCCACCCCTCCCTCTCCCTCCCTATCCCCACCCCTCCCTCTCCCTCCCTCTCCCCACCCCTCCCTCCCTCTCCACACCCCTCCTCCTCCTCCCCTCCTCCTCCCCCTCCTCCTCCCCACCCCTCCCCTCCTCCCCCCTCCTCCTCTCCCCCTCCCCTCCTTCCTCCTCCTCTCCCCCTCCCTCCCCTCCTCCTCCCCTCCTCCACCTTGAATCTTCATCTCCCCGCTTCAGACAACTCTATCCAATCCCCATTGTTTTCATATAGGATATCCAAGTTAGGGAGTTTTGGATCCTTTCACTGCTCGTCATAGCAACAGAAAAGTGCAAATCAGTAGGAAATCCTTAATGTTTTATACATTATGAGTACAGTGGATCAGCATTAATTTTCATGGTCGAAAAGAATACTGATGCATAACACAATAAATAATGGTGGGTACGAGTGAGTACAGTTGAAGTAATCTCAGCTAAGGGCTCAGATAAAACACTCATCAGTTATCATACTTTTTTTTATATATGCTTTCTGTTTTTTCTTTATAGTTACATGATATACAGTAAAGATTGCAAGAGCAGGAGAATAATAGGAATGCTTTAAGAACACAATATCACATTTACCAGCAAAGCATCAAGGTAGCAGAAACCTGTATATAAATAATAGAATGTCAGGTTAAGGATCAGCTCACACATGAATAATTGAATGTCATTCAGTGATAACAATCCTCTTTATGACCTGATATTTTGTTGATAATTATTTTACAGGGGTGAGTACTCCATCTCCCAAATGACGATGTAGAAATAAAATGGTGTTTATCTTGCAATGGGTTCCTGTGTTGTTATCGTATCAAACAAATCATACACCACACATGAGTCTCTTACCCACAGAAAGCAAACACTGGGCATTAGAAATATTGACTTACTGAAATGTGAGGGTTTAGGCCATCCAAGTGGTTGACCAAGTAATGCAAATTGCAATCTTTTCAATGTTGTTGGTTAGACAGTGAGGTTGTGCAACTGATTCTACACAATAACTGCAGATTTCATCCTTCCAAGGAAATCAGGGAAGCAGCTGTATAGGTTTGCAGTAGGGAATGCAAAGGCCAGTCCAGGACAAAGGGTGTATGAAGAGAGATCAAGTCTACTAGCGTCCTTAGTTCAGCTTCTTTCAGTCATCTTCTACTCTTGCCATTCTACTCTAACAAGTGATTTCCACTTCCTTCCAAATAAATCTAAGACTACAAAGATGCCCACGATGGGATTAAATGGCCACACATCCAGCTAAGTATTCACGGGCAACTTTAAAATGAATTGCTTTTCTTATTGGACATGAACAGCATTTTGAAAGACCCACTTTTATTTATGTAACTGCTTTAATGAAGTCAGTGTGCACTTCGATCCAAGGAAGTTTGGGTGGGGATCAGGGGAGAACGACTGTGAGAGACAGCATTGTATCCTTTGTATTGTAGCTCAATGCTATCACTGTTAGCATCTCAGCAAGTCTTTAACACGCAAGAGTGCAGTGAACTGTTGGGATTTAGGGATTGCTGGATCATACTTCAATTGTTATACACGTCCTATGCACAGTAGTTCAAAGCACAGTCACAGTTTAGAGGTTCTGCCAACAACTCTGACTTGCTCATAGTCAATTCTATTTGTATGTGAGCAGTGGGGAAAAGAGAAAAAGATTTAAAACAAATGCAAATGCACAAATTCAACTTCATTTACATAACTGTTAGCTCAGATCTTTGAAATGGCTCAGAAACATCCTCAGATGATTGTCACAGTGAAGTTGTACATTTATTGCCATTTTAGTTATCCCTACCCATTCCTGATATAAACTCAGAGATACATGCAAGAACCATTCTTGCTAGCCAGTTATTCCCAATGACAAGATGGGATGATCTATTTTCCTCTATGGGTAAAGTTTAACTAAGAGGTAGATGCAAGAAAACAGGTGAGCAAAACTGACGGAAAGTGGTAATGGAGTTGTTTTCATTTTTGCCATTACTCAATCTTGCTCCCATGCTAAAACATATTTACAATAAGAATATAAGAACATAAGAAATAGGAGCAGGAGTAGGCCATTTGAACCCTCGAGGCTGATCTGATCTTGGCCTCAATTCCACTTTCCTGCCTGTTCCCCATAACCCTTGGCTCCCCTGTAGTTCAAAAATCTGTCTATCTCCACCTTGAATATATTCAATGAGTCAGCCTCCACTGGTCCCTGGGGTAGAAAATTCCAAAGATTCATGACCATCTGAGAGAAGAAATTCCTCCTCATCTCTGCCTGAAATGGGCGATCCCTTATTCTAAAACTATGCGCCCTAATTCTAGATTCCCCCATAAGGGGAAACATCCTCTCAGCATCCATCTTGTCGAGCCCTCTCAGAATCTTATATGATTCAATTAGATCTCCTCTCATTCCTCTGAACTCCAATGAATATAGGGCCAACCTGCTCAACCTTTCCTCATAAGACAACTTTTTCATCTCCGGAATCAACTTAGTGAACCTTCTCTGAACTGCCTCCAATGCAAGTATATCCTTCCTTAAATAAGGAGTCTAAAACTGTACGGAGTACACTAGGTGAGGCCTCACCAATACCCTGTACAGTTGTAGCAGGACTTTGCTGCTTTTATATTCCATTCCCCTTGCAATAAAGGCCAACATTCCATTTACCTTCCTGATTACTTGCTGTACTTTCATACTAACTTTCTGTGTTCCATGTACGACGCCACCCCGATCCTTCTGTACTGCAGCATTTTGTAATCTCTACCCATTTAAATAATATTCTGCTTTTCTATTCTTCCTACCAAAGTGGATAACCTTCCATTTTCCCACTTTATACTCCATCTGTCAAATTTTTGCCCACTCAACACTCACTAAATCCCGTTGCAGATTCTTTGGGGTCGAACTTGCCCCCCAACCGAAACGGGACGCCCCTATTGATATAAATGATTTTTGTCCGTCCCAATCCATGGGCGGAGGGTTGAGCAAAATTGAGGTCTTAAAATATTTTTCTCATTTGTGTGGCGGCTGAGGGACAGAAGTCGTTCAGGAGTAGGGTGGAAGGCGGACGGTCTGCGCGGCTACGCTTATGAGGTCATCACGATGCGGACGTACTGCATTGCGCTGAAGTGTCACAGTGTTCCTCTCTTCAGTTAAAGGGGAGGGCCACTGCGAGCTGTGCACAGAGTATAGTTGGGCCCACTGGGCCACCAGGGAGGTTTTCGGCCGGGTCAGCCGCCCAGTACCTAAGAGGGGCTGACAGACTGCATGTTGGCGGCCCGGCCGAACCTGTGGGCACCATTGTCAGACTGACTTCAGAGTCGGCTGACTATTAAAATAAAATGGCAGCCGCGGCAGTGCGCACTCTCCTTTAAGAGCAGACTTGCCGCCCAGCCACTAACCACTTCCCGCCGGGGAAAGCTGTCGGGGGCACCAAGCGGCGGCCGATCCACTCCCACGGGGCAATTTCCCACTGGACAATATCCCATGCGGGGCGCAAAGGGGTCGGCACCAGTCGGAAGGGGTCGACACGTGCCCGACGGGATGAGAACACGGGCGGGGCGGTAGTGTGCACCACCACAAAAATAAAGGAGGGCAATTTCTCAAATGTCAGCACATCGGCCCCGACTGAGTGGTGAGTGCTTACCAACCCGTTACTGCCTCTTAGAGGTGGTAATGGCTCTTAAAAAAGGGGGCAATTCCATCCCCTTTGCGTCCTCCTCAAAACTTGCTCACCTATCTTTGTATAGAAAGAAAATTGCTTGTTAAGTCCTTGCTAAGGGCAATCTAGAAAAATTTTGCAGTTTTGCTCAGGGTGGAATCAATACAAGGATTGAGTTAATTACTCAGAGTCATACCTGTGAGTTAGTTTTACAAAGGAAGGCCAAGATTTTGAAATTAAGCAAAGCAGGGATGTGACCATATTCTCCTCAAGAAATTGCATTTATATAGCACCTTTCAGGACTTCAGGGCATCCCAAAGTGCTTTAAAGTCAATTAAGTATCTTTGAAGTCACTGTTGTAATGTAGGTAACACCACAGTCAATTTGCACACAGCAAGATCCCACTAACAGCAATGTGAAAATGGCCAACAAATCAGTTTTAGTGATAAATATTGCCCAGGGCACATTGAGAAAACTTCTAATCTTGTTCAAAATAGTTGCATGGGAGCTTTTATGTCCATTTGAGAGAGCAGACGGGTGCATCGATTTAATATTTCATCCGAAGGACAGCACCACCGACAGCTCTTAAATTAAGGTACTCATAAACCAATATAAATGAGCTGGCAGTTATTTTGATTTTCAATTTCTTAAAAAAGCTGGTACTTATAAGTCCATCCATTCTACGTCTATCCGCTCCACAATAAGAGTGGTGGGCTTGCCAGTTATACATAAACGCACCTACACAAGAGTATAAAGGAAAATCATTTACATATTGGGCCATAATTTGCCATCAAAATAACGGTGAGACTAATGGCGTTCACTGTTACTTATGCACAAATGATACACCAATTTCAGGTGAGGGGCAGATGTGTGGTTAAACTCAAATATCCAAAAATTGCAGTTTGAGCTATGCTGCTCTGCCGTTAACTTTGCGAAAGCGGCATCTCGCTGCCTGCCTCACCATTGAACTGCATTGAACGGTGTGAAGTTGCTGTATTTGTGCAGTAGATACGAACTAAACTCACTACAGAAAGTTAAGTTTTGTCCATTTCGGTCTAAGTACCTTTTTAACGACATGCAAATGTTCATTACTGCCACTCAACCTCTCTGGCACTGAATATCAACAGTTACAAGTTTGGAGTCTGATTCCTTCAGGTTTTAATTGTTGGAGATTTAAAAAATGTTTTTTTTTTGCTTTTCCTTTGGCTCTTTTTTTCTTTATTTTAATACAATCATTCTTTCCCTCCCTTTTATTTCTCTTGCTGTACCTTGGCATGGAATTCATCCACTCTGGTTGACACTTCCTTTAAATGTCACAATCCTTCAATTTGATTGGTTAAAGAGATACACAGTTGGTTGCTCTGTTCCCACAGGTTCCAGATGCCCTGTTTTGCTCACTTTGACATTATCATTTCACACATTCAGCAACATACAACGCAAAAAATGTTAAAACCTAAACTTGCAAGGACAAATCTAACCAATGTCGTGAGTTGACTTGCGACAGCAAATTATGGTTCATCAAGTAACTTTCGCCATAGCTTTTACCGATATACAACTTTTACTAATATATAGCTTTTACCGATATATAAAACGGAAGAGAGTGACTAAAGTAAATGTTGGTCCCTCAGAAGATCAGAAGGGGGATTTAATAATGGGAAATGTGGAAATGGCTGAGACCGTAAACAATTATTGCTTCGGTCTTCACAGTGGAAGACACAAAAACCATGCCAAAAATTGCTGGTCACGGGAATGTGGGAAGGGAGGACCTTGAGATAATCACTATCACTAAGGGGGTAGTGCTGGACAGGCTAATGGGACTCAAGGTAGACAAGTTCCCTGGTCCTGATGAAATGCATCCCAGGGTATTAAAAGAGATGGCGGAAGTTATAGCAGATGCATTCGTTATAATCTACCAAAATTCTCTGGACTCTGGGGAGGTACCAGCGGATTGGAAAGCAGCTAATGTAACGCCTCTGTTTAAAAAAGGGGGCAGACAAAAGGCAGGTAACTATAGGCCGGTTAGTTTAACATCTGTAGTGGGGAAAATGCTTGAAGCTATCATTAAGGAAGAAATAGCGGGACATCTAGATAGGATTAGTGCAATCGAGCAGACGCAGCATGGATTCATGAAGGGGAAATCATGTTTAACTAATTTACTGGAATTCTTTGAGGATATAACAAGCATGGTGGATAGAGGTGTACTGATGGATGTGGTGTATTTAGATTTTCAAAAAGCATTCGATAAGGTGCCACACAAAAGGTTATTGCAGAAAATAAAGGTACGCGGAGTCAGAGGAAATGTATTTGCATGGATAGAAAATTGGCTGGCTAACAGAAAGCAGAGAGTCGGGATAAATGGGTCCTTTTCGGGTTGGAAATTGGTGGTTAGTGGTGTGCCACAGAGATCGGTGCTGGGACCACAACTGTTTACAATATACATAGATGACCTGGAAGAGGGGACAGAGTGTAGTGTAACAAAATTTTCACATGATACAAAGATTAGTGGGAAAGCGGGTTGTGTAGAGGACACAGAGAGGCTGCAAAGAGATTTGGATAGGTTAAGCGAATGGGCTAAGGTTTAGCAGATGGAATACAATGTCAGAAAATGTGAGGTCATCCACCTTGGGAAAAAAACAGTAAAAGGGAATATTATTTGAATGGGGAGAAATTACAACATGCTGCGGTACAGAGGGACCTGGGGGTCCTTCTGCATGAATCCTAAAAAGTTAGTTTGCAGGTGCAGCAGGTAATCAGGAAGGCGAATGGAATGTTGGCCTTCATTGCGAGAGGGATGGAGTACAAAAGCAGGGAGGTCCTGCTGCAACTGTACAGGGTATTGGTGAGGCCGCACCTGGAGTACTGTGTGCAGTTTTGGTCACCTTACTTAAGGAAGGATATACTAGCCTTGGAGGGGGTACAGAGACGATTCACTAGGCTGATTCCGGAGATGAGGGGGTTACCTTATGATGATAGATTGAGTAGACTGGGTCTTTACTCGTTGGAGTTCAGAAGGATGAGGGGTGATCTTATAGAAACATTTAAAATAATGAAAGGGATAGACAAGATAGAGGCAGAGAGGTTGTTTCCACTGGTCGGGGAGACTAGAACTAGGGGGCACAGCTCAAAATACGGGGGAGCCAATTTAAAACTGAGTTGAGAAGGAATTTCTTCTCCCAAAGGGTTGTGAATCTGTGGAATTCTCTGCCCAAGGAAGCAGTCGAGGCTAGCTCATTGAATGTATTCAAGTCACAGATAGATAGATTTTTAACCAATAAGGGAATTAAGGGTTATGGGGAGCGAACGGGTAAGTGGAGCTGAGTCCATGGCCAGATCAGCCATGATCTTTTTGAATGGCGGAGCAGGCTCGAGGGGCTAGATGGCCTACTCCTGTTCCTAATTCTTATGTTCTTATGTTCTTATAACAACTTTTCGAGGGTAACATAATAACAGTGGAGGTATCAAAAATCCACAGTGATCCCAATCCATTGCCACTTAAAATGCATTCCAATAAAGGCCTTCATTTTGTGTCTTCACACACAGCCAGAGCAGCCTACAAACCATCCTGGAATGACGCCATTTCTTTGTACAGGTATCCAAAATGGAAAAAATTAGTTGTTTGTATGGTATCAAGTAGGAAGTGTCATTTTCAATTAAAAAAAATACACATTTAGAGAGTACTTTATAAACTAATGCCATGATTCATCTCTCACCTTTAAAAATGTCATGTTCCTTCTTAATATATTATACACTCATTTTTGGTGCCTATTCAAAAAGACAATCCATATAAAATGCCCCCTTCAGTTCAGCTCCCCGAGATCTTTTATGGAGAACATCTGGTGTATCTAACCCTCTCAAAAAAATGACTACATAATTGCCTACTACGCAACAGTGCACTTCAAAAGTAATCCATTGGCTGTGAAGCACGTTGTGATATCTTGGGGACATCACGAAGCAATGTATAAATTTAGTTCTTTCTCTACTAAAGACAATGGGCCAGAATTTGCAGTTAGCGGCAAAGCGATGGCGCTCACCGCTGACCTTGAAGAAACCTGCCCATAAAGATCTAGCAATTTCTCTGATGTGAATTTCACCTCTCCCAACATTTGTCTGAATCTGGTGATGAATCAAGCAAATCTGCAGTGTCCAGCAATGGCGATGTAATTAAGCTGGCTAAGAAGCCAATCACTGAAGAATTCTTACATCAGCAAACCAGGAAGTAAAATCAACAGATTCTAATTTACTTTTTATCAATTTTACAGAGCGAAGTAACATAGGATTAAGGTAGAAGCTGAAATATCATAAACAAATTTTATAAAATATATATTATTTTAAAAACAGTATAATTTTTAATCATATTAATGGAAAATTTGACATTCCACAAATACAAAATTAGTTATTCAGGGCCAGAATGGTTGTTCAGCAGTCAGTACGCCGTTAAAAACTCAGTTACACCTCTTTCAACAATGATTTTTTTTAACAACGATATTCCATCGTAAAAGGGAAGATTTTGTCCAGTATATGTGACTTCATCTGATTATCGGCCCTGGAGAGTTCCACAGTGCAACCTGTGGTGGAGCAATGAATGCTGGCCCGCAACTTCAGGATTTCCGCGTTTATCCGCGCATGTGCTAAATCCTGAAATTGCGGTCAGTTTCAGAGGGGTAACGACAGCAAGTGCTGAGAGTTTTGCTGTCATTACCACCACAAAATCCAGGCCATTAAGAGTTAATACTCTGCAGGCGTCATCATCTGGCGCTGTCAGTTACCCCTGCACCATTTAAGGCAAAGACTGTCGCTCAAGGATATGACTCTTCAGCCATTCACAATGTTGGAGCATGGTAAAGTAACTGAATTTTTTTGGTGCTTACGCCATCATCTTTTGAGGCGGACAGCTACCACAAATAGGGCCCGAATTTGGTAGACTGCCCAATTCTCGGTCACGGTGGTCGGTCAATCTTCAGCGCCTGGTACCGCTGGGGCGGAGTGCTGGCAACATTGGTCCGGACGGTCCTGAGCGGTGCGTCAGCGGAGTGCGACGGACAGTCTGCTCCGGCGGTGCAGGGTAAGTTGTCTGGGACTCGGGACTCTCGAGTCCTGCGCACAGGCGCTCTTCCATCGACCTCCGTTCTCCTCCCCCCCCCTCCCAGCCCCCGCCCGAGAAGAGCAGTCCAGAGGCCAGAGGCTGCCAACGCCAGATTGCAGGTAAGTGTCTTGAGGTACGTTTAGATTTTTAATTGTTTTGTGCAGTATTTTTGATTTATTTATACTTGTATTATTTATTTATTTACTTTCTGGGGGAGGCGGAATAGATCTCTGGAGGAGGGGGGGGGGCGGGCGGCGAGATTAGATCTCGGGGAGATTAGATCTCGGGAGAGGGGATTAGATCTCTCTGGGGGTGGGGGGGGAAGAGAAATAGATCGCTGGGGAGGTAGAAACATTATAGTTTACATACCACCGACATGCTATTGGAATAAAACCACCTTTTTCAGACAGTGTGCAGCTCCGGTGGTATGTCGGTGGTATGCTACCAATGTTGAACTTTTGGGCGGTCTGTAGAATGCTCTGTGTGGGCGGACAGTATGCATACCGCCCGGTGGTATGTTGCTGATGAATTTCCTGACGGGCAGTATGTGGGCGGCATTGCAAGTATTTTTTGATCAGTTTCGCGATTTTGGGCAGTATGTCGGCAGTCCGTGGGTCGTATGTCCACCAATTGTGGCCCGAATGGATTCATGCATCCTCATATCACCAGATGTTTCTAATTATAACTGGTATTAGCTTGAACAAGATCTGACCAAAACTGCGAAGTAGTAGACTGATTGATGTGTTATGATCCTTGGATAGATAAACCTAGCAAACTAAGAAGAATCTTGAACAACTATTAATACCAGAAACCTGCCGTCCTTATGATTTTGACACTAATAAAGTGCAAAGGAATAAAGCATTTAATAAAAAGTCTGTTCTCTCTCAAACTAATAAAAAATTGCCATTATAGTTTCTGATATGTTAAATGACATCTTAAAAAGGATCCCTGTGATTAGATTGTTTATCTTTATTGATCATGAAGAGCCATGTCCCCAAAAAGAGGATTTCTCATGGTATTGAATTATGCTGCCAAGTACCAGAAGGTCCTCAATGGGTTAGAAGGTTAAAGCAAGCTGTAAAGAGCTTTTGAAGGAAGTCTTTAAAAAACAATGTTAAAACTGGAAGTTGGGAGGTTCAGGAAAGATAAATGTTTAATGGAACAGAAGTAGGCTATAATGGTTAGTTTAATCGCTTAAAACTCTTAAAATCCCTCTGCTCACTGACCTATATTGGCTGACCTGTCAATGTCTCGATTTTAAAATCCTCATCTTTGTTTTCAAATCCCTCCATGACCTCGCTCCTCCCTATCTCTATAACATCCTCTAGCCGTACAACCGTCTGAGATATCTACACTCCTCTAATTCTGGTCTTTGTACATCCCTCATTTTGATTGCTCTGCCATTGGTGGCCATGCCTTCAGTTGCTTCGGCCCTAAGCACTGGAACTCCCTCCCGAAACTTCACCGCCTCTCCACCGGTCTTTCCTCCTTTCAAACACTCCATAAAACCTACCTCTTTGACCAAGCTTTTGCTCATATGTCTTAATATCTCCTGATGTGGCTCGGTGTCAAATTTTGTTTGATAATGCTCCTTTGAAGGGCTTTGAGATATTTCATGACATTAAAGATACTATATAAAGTTATTATTATTGTTGTAAGCGCAGAGAGCAAAACACAGTATATAGGTGCAGGGAAATAACATACAAGCAGAATTATTTACGTTAAGAAAGGATGATGACCAAAGAAAGAATTCAACAGATATGGATCATCAACCTGAAACATTAACACTTTTCTGTCCATAGACCTGCTGGGACCTGGGGGTACTTGTGCATGAAACACAAAAGGATAGTATGCAGGTACAGCAAGTGATCAGGAAGGCCAATGGAATCTTGGCCTTTATTGCAAAGGGGATGGAGTATAAAAGCAGTGAAGTCTTGCTACAGTTGTACAGGGTATTGGTGAGGCCACACCTGGAAAACTGCATGCACAAGGATATACTTGCTTTGGAGGCAGTTCAAAAAAGGTTCACTAGGTTGATTCCAGGGATGAGGGGGTTGACTTATGAGGAAAAGTTGAGTAGGTTGGGCTACTGAGAGCATCGGCACAGTTTTCTGTGCCTGGCCTGTGGCGGAAGGCATAGTTGTATGCGAACAACATGAGCGCCCATCTCTGGATGCGGGCCAATGCATTCGTATTTATCACCTTACTTTCAGAAAAGAGGGATATAAGCGGCTTCTGGTCAATTTCCAATTCAAATTTGAGCCCGAACAGATATTGATGCATTTTCTTTACCCCGTAAACACACGTGAATGCTTCTTTTTCGATCATATTGTAGGCCCTCTCAGCATTAGTCAGACTTCTGGATGCATAAACAACCAGTTGCAATTTCCCAAATTGTTGCAATACACACCCGGCCCCATACGATGATGCATCACATGCTAGTACCAAACGCTTACATGGATCGTACAACACAAGCAATTTGTTTGAACATAACAGATTCCTAATTTTCTCAAAGGCATTTTCTTGGCTTTTACCCCATGCCCGTTCATCTCCTTTATGCAGTAAAGAATGCAGGGGGTCTAACAATGTGTTAAGACCCGGTAAGAAGTTACCAAAATAGTTCAGGAGTCCTGGAAACGACCGCAGCTCCGTCACGTTCTGTGGTCTCGGTGCGTTCTCGATTGCCTCCGTCTTCGAATCGGTGGGCCTGATGCAGTCCGCCGCAATTCTTCTCCCCAGGAACTCCACTTCAGGCGCCAGGAAAACGCACTTCGAGCATTTTAGCCTGAGCCTCGCACGATTAAGCCGACTAAAAACCTCCTCCAGCTTCTGCAGGTGCTCGACGGTATCCCGACCTGTAACCAAGATGTCATCCTGGAAGACCACGGTGCGCGGGACCGACTTCAGTAAGCTTTCCATGCTCCTCTGGAATATCGCCGCCGCTGATCGGATTCCAAACGGGCATCTGTTGTAAATGAAGAGATCTCTGTGTGTGTTGATGCAGGTGATGCCTTTCGAAGATTCCTCCAGTTCCTGCGTCATGTAGGCCGAGGTCAAGTCCAGCTTCTTGAACGTTTTCCCTCCCGCCAGTGTCGCAAATAGGCCATCTGCCTTTGGTAGCAGGTATTGATCCTGTAGTGAGAAACGATTAATAGTTACTTTGTAATCACCACAGATTCTGACGGTGCCGTCTCCCTTGATGACTGGAACAATTGGACTGGTCCACTCATTGAATTCAATCGGCGAAATGATGCCTTCTCATTGCAGCCTGTCCAGCTTAATCTCCACCCTCTCTCTCATCATGTAAGATACCGCTTGTCATATATTCAACTGTCATTGTAACCCATGTATAAACTGACCTAAGTTGTACACCATGAGAACATTGACCACGAGATGGTGAACTTGTGGGAGGCACTCCTAACCTGGATTTCCAGATATAAAAGGGGAAGCTCCACCCACCTTCATCACTTCAGTGCTGGCTAATAAGGGTTACTGGTCACAGAGTGACCTTCTCTCAAGTATGGGCCTCGTGTGCATTTGTACTGTATAGTAAGGACATATTATTGGCGACGAGAAACTGGGATTTAAACCACACGAGCATGGCCACTAGCAGCACAGACGAGAGGTACTGTGTTACATAGACATAGAAACATAGAAACATAGAAAATAGGTGCAGGAGTAGGCCATTTGGCCCTTCTAGCCTGCACCACCATTCAATGAGTTCATGGCTGAACATGCAACTTCATTACCCCATTCCTGCTTTCTCACCATACCCCTTGATGCCCCTAATAGTAAGGACTTCATCTAACTCCTTTTTAAATATATTTAGTGAATTGGTCTCAACAACTTTCTGTGGTAGAGAATTCCACAGGTTCACCACTCTCTGGGTGAAGAAATTCCTCCTCATCTCGGTCCTAAATGGCTTACCCCTTATCCTTAGACTGTGTCCCCTGGTTCTGGACTTCCCCAACATTGGGAACATTCTTCCTGCATCTAACCTGTCTAACCCCGTCAGAATTTTAAATGTTTCTGTGAGGTTCCCTCTCATTCTTCTGAACTCCAGTGAATACAAGCCCAGTTGATCCAGTCTTTCTTGATAGGTCAGTCCCGCCATCCCGGGAATCAGTCTGGTGAACCTTCGCTGCACTCCCTCAATAGCAAGAATGTCCTTCCTCAGGTTAGGAGACCAAAACTGTACACAATACTCCAGGTGTGGCCTCACCAAAGCCCTGTACAACTGTAGCAACACCTCCCTGCCCCTGTACTCAAATCCCCTCGCTATGAAGGCCAACATTCCATTTGCTTTCTTAACCGCCTGCTGTACCTGCATGCCAACCTTCAATCACTGATGTACCATGACACCCAGGTCTCTTTGCACCTCCCCTTTTCCTAATCTGTCACCATTCAGATAATAGTCTGTCTCTCTGTTTTTACCACCAAAGTGGATAACCTCACATTTATCCACATTATACTTCATCTGCCATGCATTTTCCCACTCACCTAACCTATCCAAGTCGCTCTGCAGCCTCATAGCATCCTCCTCGCAGCTCACACTGCCACCCAACTTAGTGTCATCCGCAAATTTGGAGATACGACATTTAATCCCCTCGTCTAAATCATTAATGTACAGTGTAAACAGCTGGGGCCTCTGCACAGAACCTTGCGGTACCCCACTAGTCACTGCCTGCCATTCTGAAAAGTCCCCATTTACTCCTACTCGTTGCTTCCTGTCTGACAACCAGTTCTCAATCCACGTCAGCACACTACCCCCAATCCCATGTGCTTTCACTTTGCACATTAATCTCTTGTGTGGGACCTTGTCGAAAGCCTTCTGAAAGTCCAAATATACCACATCAACTGGTTCTCCCTTGTCCACTCTACTGGAAACATCCTCAAAAAATTCCAGAAGATTTGTCAAGCATGATTTCCCTTTCACAAATCCATGCTGACTTGGACCTATCATGTCACCTCTTTCCAAATGCACTGCGATGACATCCTTAATAATTGATTCCATCATTTTACCCACTACCGATGTCAGGCTGACCGGCCTATAATTCCCTGTTATCTCTCTCCCTCCTTTTTTAAAAAGTGGGGTTACATTGGCTACCCTCCACTCCATAGGAACTGATCCAGAGTCAATGGAATGTTGGAAAATGACTGTCAATGCATCCACTATTTCCAAGGCCACCTCCTTAAGTACTCTCGGATGCAGTCCAGCAGGCCCTGGGGATTTATCAGCCTTCAATCCCATCAATTTCCCCAACACAATTTCCCGACTAATAAAGGTTTCCCTCAGTTCCTCCTCCTTACTAGACCCTCTGACCTCTTTTATATCCGGAAGGTTGTTTGTGTCCTCCTTAGTGAATACCGAACCAAAGTACTTGTTCAATTGGTCCGCCATTTCTTTGATCCCCGTTATGACTTCCCCTGATTCTGACTGCAGGGGACCTACGTTTGTCTTTACTAACCTTTTTCTCTTTACATATCTATAGAAACTTTTGCAATCCGTCTTAATGTTCCCTGCAAGCTTCTTCTCGTACTCTGTCATGTATTCAACCAGCAATGTAACCCATGTATAAACTGACCTAAGTTGTACACCGTGAGAACACTGACCAGTAGGTGGGAGACACTCCTAACCTGGACTTTCAGGTATAAAAGGGGAAGCTCCACCCATCTTGATCACTTGAGTGCTAAGGAATAAAGGACAGGTCACAGACTGACCTTCTCTCAAGCATGGGCCTCGTGTGCATTTATACTGTGTAGTAAGGACGTATCAATGGCGACAAGAAACTGGGATTTAAACCATGCGAGCATGGCTACTAGCAGAACAGACGAGAGGTACTGTGTTAAGGAATGGTTGGGACAGAGATTCAACATTGTTAAAGCAGCACACAGTTCTCCAGGCAGACAAGGGCAGTCGGGCATGTCCCAACATGTAGTCGAACCCAGAGGGGGAGTTCGACAGAGACAATGGCAAGCTGACCAGCGATTCACGCCATTGCAAGGGACAATGCGGCCAGTAATGGGACCAGCAACACCTGTTAATGGTGCACTCAAGGACAATAACAGGGGCAGTCAGGGACGATCGACTGGCAAGGGATCTTTTGTTTCAAACCGCAACTCATGCTGGAGGCATGGAGGCATACATTCAGCCGGAGTTTGCAGAGATGAGCAAAATTCCTGCAGAAATTGCAGAAATGGACACTGGGGGAAATCGCTGGAAGCTGAAGTTCAGTGAGTACATGTGGAGCACGTATACAGTTCATACACCAGGACGCCACCGATAATGATGAAAGTGCTCCTCAATGGCATCCCAATATCAATGGAGTTAGACACGGTTGCCAGCCAGTCCCTGATGGGTATCAAACAGTTCGAAAAGTTCTGGGCATCCAAGGCCAGGAGGCCAAAATTATCGCCGATTGACGCACAGCTACAGACTTACACAAAGCAGATCATTCCGGTGCTCGGCAGCGCCACGGTAGTCGTGACCCACAAAGATTCGGAGTACAGGTTGCCACTCTGGATTGTCCCAGGGGATGGGCCCGCACTACTGGGGAGGAGTTGGCTTGCTGTCATGAACTGGAAATGGGGCGATGTCAATGCAATTTCTTCTGTGGAGCGAGTATCATGCTCACAGGTCCTGGACAAATTTGACTCATTATTTCAACCCGGCATTGGCACTTTCATGGGGGCGAAGGTAGTGATTCACATAAACCCGGACGCCAGACCAGTACACCACAAGGCCAGAGCGGTGCCGTACGTGATGCGGGAAAAGATAGAAGGCGAATTGGACCGCCTGTTGAGGGAAGGCATCATCTCGCGAGTCGAATTCAGTGACTGGGCGAGCCCGATTGTGCCGGTGCTCAAGGCGGATGGGTCGGTCAGGATATGTGGCGATTACAAGGCCACCATCAATCGGGTGTCACTCCAAGACCAGTACCCGCTACCGAGAGCGGAGGACATCTTTGCGACGCTATCCGGTGGCAAACTTTTTTCAAAATTGGACCTGACCTCAGCTTACATGACCCAGGAGCTGGCGAGTGAGTCGAAGAAGCTGACCACCATCACGACACACAAGGGGTTGTTTGAGTACAACAGATGTCCGTTCGGGATTCGCTCGGCCGCCGCGACCTTCCAACGAAATATGGAAAGCCTCCTCAAGTCGATTCCAGGGATAGTGGTTTTTCAGGACGACATCCTCATTACGGGTTACGATACTGGTTAAGGAGGAAATTAAGGCAATAGTTCGGAAGGACATTAGCTTGGATGATGTGGAATCTATATGGGTTGAGCTGCAGAACACCAAAGGACAAAAAACGTTAGTGGGAGTTGTGTACAGACCTCCAAACAGTAGTAGTGATGTTGGGGAGGGCATCAAACATGAAATTAGGGGTGCGTGCAATAAAGGTGCAGCAGTTATAATGGGTGACTTTAATATGCACATAGATTGGGCTAACCAAACTGGAAGCAATATGGTGGAGGAGTGCATAAGGGATGGTTTTTCTCGACCAATATGTCGAGGAACCAACTAGGGGGGAGGCCATCTTAGACTGGGTGCTGTATAATGAGAGAGGATTAATTAGCAATCTCATTGTGCGAGGCCTCTTGGGGAAGAGTGACCATAATATGGTGGAATTCTGCATTAGGATGGAGAATGAAACAGTTAATTCAGAGACCATGGTCCAGAACTTAAAAAAGGGTAACTTTGAAGATATGAGGCGTGAATTGGCTAGGATAGATTGGCGAATGATACTTAAGGGGTTGACTGTGGATGGGCAATGGCAGACATTTAGAGACCGCATGGATGAACTACAACAATTGTACATTCCTGTCTGGCGTAAAAATAAAAAAGGGAAGGTGGCTCAACCGTGGCTATCAAGGGAAATCAGTGATAGTATTAAAGCCAAGGAAGTGGCATACAAATTGGCCAGAAATAGCAGCGAACCCGGGGACTGGGAGAAATTTAGAACTCAGCAGAGGAGGACAAAGGGTTTGATTAGGGCAGGGAAAATGGAGTATGATACGTCCTTACTACACAGTATAATTGCACACGAGGCCCATGCTTGAGAGAAGGTCAGTCTGTGACCTGTCCTTTATTCCTTAGCACTCAAGTGATCAAGATGGGTGGAGCTTCCCCTTTTATACCTGAAGGTCCAGGTTAGGAGTGTCTCCCACCTAGTGGTCAGTGTTGTCACGGTGTACAACTTAGGTCAGTTTATACATGGGTTACAATGCTGGTTGAATACATGGCATCACCTCTCCCCCCAAAGTCTTATTGGGATCACAGGTTGAGTCTCTCTGGTGGTTTACGCTCCTTTGTAGAGTGCCTGAGTTGGGGCTCCAGTTGTTGGGCGCTGGCCTGAGTGTCTGCTGTTTGCAGTGCCTCAGGCCTGTCCGGACTGCCCACAGTGACTGGGCTCTCCTCCCTTTGGTTCGGTCACCTGTGGTGGAGTGAACTCCATATCGTGTTCTTCCTCTGCTTCTTCTATGGGGTTGCTGAACCTCCTTTTTGTTTGATCCACATGTTTGCGGCAGATTTGTCCATTGGTAAGTTTAACTACCAGAATCCTATTTCCCTCTTTGGCAACCACAGTGCCTGCGAGCCATTTGGGCCCTGCAGCGTAGTTGAGGACAAAAACAGGATCATTTACATCAATACATCGCGCCCTCGCATTCCTGTCATGGTAGTGATATTGTGACTGGCGCCTGCTCTCGACAATTTCTTTCATGGTGGGGTGTATAAGGGATAATCGGGTTTTGAGCGTCCTTTTCATTAGTAGCTCTGCGGGTGGAACCACTGTGAGCGAGTGTGGTCGGGATCTATAGGCCAACAGGAGGCGTGATAAGTGGGTTTGTAGGGAACCCCCTTGGAATCTGAGCATCCCCTGTTTGATTATCTGCACTGCTCATTCTGCCTGGCCGTTTGAGGCCAGCTTGAACGGTGCCGTTCTAACATGGTTAATTCCATTGCCTGCCATGAAGTCCTGGAATTCAGTGCTTGTGAAGCACGGGCCATTGTCGCTGACCAAGATGTCCGGTAGACCGTGGATGGCGAACATTGCCCGTAGACTTTCTACCGTGGCAGAGGATGTGCTTGAATTTAAAATGTCAGACTCGATCCATTTGGAGTAGGCGTTTACGACAACCAAAAACATTTTCCCCATGAAAGGACCTGCGTAGTCCACATGGATGCGTGACCAAGGCTTGGCGGGCCATGGCCAGGGGCTAAGGGGGGCTTCCCTGGGCACATGGCCCAGCTGGGCACACGTGTTGCACCTGCGAACACAAAGTTCCAGATCTGCGTCTATCCCTGGCCACCAAACGTGTGACCTGGCAATTGCCTTCATCGTGACAATGCCCGGGTGCCCATTGTGGAGTTCTCTGATAAACACCTCTCTGCCCATCTGGGGCATGACTACGCGGTTTCCCCACAGTAGGCAATCGGCCTGAATCGAGAGTTCATCCTTGCGCCTGTGAAATGGTTTAAATTTCTCAGGGCATGCCCTGTACGTGGCTGCCCAGTCCCCATTCAGGACACATTTCTTGACTAGAGACAATAGCGGGTCTCTATTTGTCCAGACTTTAATCTGATGGGCTGTCACGGGTGAGCCTTCGCTTCCGAAAGCCTCAACAGCCATGACCATCTCAGCACCATGCTCGGTAGCCCCCTCAGTGGTGGCTAGTGGGAGCCTGCTGAGTGCATCGGCGCAGTTTTCAGTGCCCGGTCTGTGCCGAATTGTGTAGTCATAGGCAGCTAACGTGAGTGCCCACCTCTGTATGCGGGCCGATGCGTTTGCATTTATGGCCTTGTTGTCGGCCAAAAGGGACGTTAGGGGTTTGTGATCTGTCTCCAGCTCAAATTTCCTGCCAAACAGGTACTGGTGCATTTTCTTTACCGCATATACACATGCGAGCGCCTCCTTTTCTACCATCCCGTAACCCCTTTCTGCCTGGGACAGACTCCTGGAGGCATAAGCTACCGGCTGTAACTGACCCTTGGCATTGGCATGCTGCAACACACACCCGACACCATAGGACGACGCATCGCACGTTAACACAAGTTTCTTACATGGGTCATATAGTGTTAACAGATTGTTGGAACATAACAAATTGCGTGCTCTATTAAAAGCCCTTTCCTGGCTGTCCCCCCAGACCCATTCACGACCTTTGCGTAGGAGCACGTGTAGCGGCTCTAGCAGCGTGCTCAATTTGGGAAGAAAGTTACCAAAATAGTTCAGGAGCCCCAGGAACGAATGCAGCTCCTTCGTGTTACGGGGTCTGGGTGCTCTCTGGATCACTTCCGTCTTGGAAGCAGTAGGGCTGATCCCGTCTGCTGCTACCCTCATCCCCAGGAATTCTACCTCTGGAGCTAGGAAGACGCACTTCACCTTTTTCAGTATCAGCAATATACCTGCAGAAATGCAACGTCAGCGGCCATTTGGCACGTATTTGCAAGAAGCCTGCAGCCAGGTTGATGTACGAGGAGGACGGGCCTGATGTAAGCCCAACGAGGCCAAATGAACACTGGGGGAAATCGCTGGAAGCTGAAGTTCAGCGAGTTCATGTGGAACACATGTACAGTTCATACACCAGGACGCCACCGATAATGATGAAAGTGCTCCTCAATGGCATCCCAGTATCAATGGAGCTAGACACAGGAGCCAGCCAGTCCCTGATGAGTATCAAACAGTTTGACAAGTTGTAGGCGTCCAAGGCCAGGAGGCCAAAGTTATTGCCGATTGACGCACAGCTACGGACATATACAATGGAGATCATTCCGGTGCTAGGCAGCGCCACGGTAGTCATGACCCACAAAGATTCGGAGAACAGATTGCCACTCTGGATTGTCCCGGGGGACGGTCCCGCACTACTGGGGAGGGGTTGGCTTGCTGTCATGAACTGGAAATGGGGCGATGTCCATGCAATTTCTTCTGTGGAGCGAGTATCATGCTCACAGGTCCTGGACAAATTTGACTCATTATTTCAACCCGGCATTGGTACTTTCATGGGGACCAAGGTAGTGATTCACATAAACCCGGACGCCAGGCCAGTACACCACAAGGCCAGAGCGGTACCGTACGTGATGCGGGAAAAGATAGAAGGCGAATTGGACCGCCTGCTGAAGGAAGGCATCATCTCGCCAGTCGAATTCAGTGACTGGGCGAGCCAGATTGTGCCGGTGCTCAAGGCGGATGGGTCGGTCAGGATATGTGGTGATTACAAGGCCACCATCAATCGTGTGTCATTCCAAGACCAGTACCCGCTACCGAGAGTGGAAAACCTCTTTGCGATGCTATCCGGTGGGAAATCTTTTCAAAATTGGACCTGAACTCAGCTTACATGACCCAGGAGCTGACGAGTGAGTCGAATAAGCTGACCACCATCACGACACACAAGGGGTTGTTTGAGTACAACAGATGTCCATTCGGGATTCGCTCGGCCGCTGCGATCTACCAACGAGATATGGAAAGCCTCCTCAAGTCGATTCCAGGGACGGTGGTTTTTCAAGGCAACATCCTCATCACGGGTTGCGATACTGAGGAACACCTCCACAACCTGGAGGAGGTGCAACGCAGACTGGACTGGGTAGGTCTGCGACTGAAAAAAGCGAAGTGCGTCTTCCTATCTCCAGAGGTAGAATTCCTGGGGATGAGGGTAGCAGCAGACGGGATCAGACTACTGCGTCCAAAACGGAAGCGATCCAGAGAGTACCCAGACCCCATAACACGATGGAGCTGCGTTCGTTCTTGGGGCTCCTGAACTATTTTGGTAACTTTCTTCCCAAATTAAGCATGCTGTTAAGAGCCGCTACACGTGCTCCTATGCAAAGGTTGCAATTGGGTCTGGGGGGGACAGCCAAGAAAGTGCTTTTGATAGAGCACGCAATTTGTTATACTCCAACAATTTGTTAACGCTATATGACCCATGTAAGAAAGTTGTTTTAACGTGCGATGTATCGTCCTATGGGGTCGCGTGTGTGTTGCAGCATGTTAATGCCAAGGGTCAGTTACAGCCGGTAGCTTATGCCTCCAGAAGTCTGTCCCAGGCAGAAAGGAGCTATGGGATGGTAGAAAAGGAAGCGCTTGCATGTGTATATGCAGTAAAAATAATGCACCAATACCTGTTTGGCAGGAAATTTGAGCTGGAGACAGATCACAAACCCCTAACGTCCCTTTTGGTCGACAACAAGGCCATAAATGCAAATGCGTCGGCCCGCATACAGAGGTGGGCACTCACGTTAGCCGCCTATGACTATACAATTCGGCACAGACCGGGCACTGAAAACTGCGCCGATGCACTCAGCAGGCTCCCATTAGCCACCACCGAGGGGGCAACCGAGCATGCTGCTGACATGGTCATGGCTGGTGAAGCTTTCGAAAGCGAAGGCTCACCCGTCACAGCCCGTCAGATCAAAGTCTGGACAAATAGAGACCCGCTACTGTCTTTAGTCAAGAAATGTGTCCTGAATGGGGACTGGGCAGCCGTGTACAGGGCATGCCCTGAGGAATTTAAACCATTTCACAGGCGCAAGGATGAATTCTCGATTCAGGACGATTGCCTACTATGGGTAAACCGAGTAGTCATGCCCCAGATGGGCAGAGAGGTGTTCATCAGAGAACTCCACAATGAGCACCCGGGCATTGTCATAATGAAGGCAATTGCCAGGTCACACGTTTGGTGGCCAGGGATAGATGCAGATCTGGAACTTTGTGTTCGCAGGTGCAACACGTGTGCCCAGCTGGGCAATGCGCCCAGGGAATCCCCCCTTAGCCCGTGGTCCTGGCCCACCAAGCCATGGTCATGCATCCATGTGGACTATGCAGGTGCTTTCATGGGAAAAATGTTTTTGGTTGTAGTAGACGCCTACTCCAAATGGATCGAGTCTGACATTTTAAATTCAAGCACATCCTCTGCCATGGTAGAAAGTCTACGGGCAATGTTCGCTGCCCATGGTCTACCGGACATCTTGGTCAGCGACAATGGCCCGTGCTTTACAAGCATTGAATTCCAGGACTTCATGGCAGGAAATGGTATCAACCATGTCAGAATGGCACTGTTCAAGCCGGCCTCAAACGGCCAGGCGGAACGAGCAGTGCAGATAATCAAACAGGGGATGATCAGAATCCAAGGGGGTTCTCTACAAAGCCGCTTATCATGCCTCCTGTTGGCCAATAGATCCAGACCACACTCGCTCACAGGGGTTCCACCTACAGAGCTGCTAATGAAAAGGACACTCAAAACCAGGATATCCCTTATAAACCCTACCATGAAAGAAATTGTTGAGAGCAGGCGCCAGTCACAATGTGACTACCTACCATGACAGGAATGCAAGGGCGCGATGTATTGATGTCAATGACCCTGTCTTTGTCCTCGACTACGCTGCAGGGCCCAAATGGCTCGCAGGCACTTTGATTGCCAAAGAGGGGAATAGGATTCTGGTCATTAAACTTACCAATGGACAAATCTGCCGCAAACACGTGGATCAAACAAAAAGGAGGTTCAGCAACCCCATAGGAGAAGCAGAGGAAGAACATGATGCAGAGTTCACTCCACCACAGGTCATCAAACACCGGAACCAAATGGAGGAGAGCCCAGTCACTGTGGGCAGTCCGGACAGGCCTGAGGCACTGCAAACAGCAGACACTCAGACCAGCGCCCAACAACCGGAGCCCCAACTCAGGCGCTCTACAAGGGAGCGTAAACCACCAGAGAGACTTAACCTGTGATCCCAATAAGACTTTGGGGGGGGAGGTGATGTCACGTATTCAACTGTCATTGTAACCCATGTATAAACTGACCCATGTATAAGTTGTACACCGTGAGAACATTGACCACTAGATGGTGAACTTGTGGGAGACACTCCTAACCTGGACTTTCAGGTATAAAACGGGAAGCTCCACCCACCTTCATCACTTCAGTGCTGGCTAATAAAGGTTACTGGTCATAGAGTGACCTTCTCTCAAGTATGGGCCTTGTGTGCATTTATACTGTATAGTAAGGACATATCACCGCTCTCGCCTTGTGATGGATGGGTCGCGCCCCCGGAATCAAATGGATCTGCACTTTTGCTCCTTGGAACTTCCCGATGCCTAGTTCGAGGGGAACTTGCTTTGGACCTGGGCACATGGGGTGTCATCGACGGACGAAAGCGCCCGGACGTTCCAGCCAGCTCCTGCTGAATAGCATGGGGCCATCGCCCGGTACCACCCAGAGTGGTAACTCGTGCACCGCTCCATCGTAGGAGACCTTTACGGTAGCACTGCCAATTATGGGAATCAGTTCCTTTGTGTACGTTCTCAGTTTAGTACGAATGGGAGTCAGGACTGGCCTTGAAGCCTTGCTGCACCATAATTTATCGAAAGTCTTTTTGTTCATTATGGACTGGCTTGCACCCCTGTCCAGCTCCATGGACACCGGGAGTCCATTTAATTCAACCTTCAGCCTTATCGGGGGACACTTTGTGGTAAATGTGTGCACCCCATATACCTCTGCCTCCTCGGTCTGAGACTCTGGTTCATCGTGATCCACCATGGATCTGTCCTCCTGTGCAACATGGTGGTTTGCAGGATTAGCAGGGTTCGCAGCTCGCTTGCACATGTGTTGGAGGTGTCCCATTGTTCCACAGCCCTTGCAAAAGTATCCTTTGAAGTGGCATGAATGGAAACGATGATCACCACCCCCCCCGCAGCGCCAACAAGGTGTTAATGGCCTTGTATTCACCACCCTTGATGGTGGACTCTGAGTCATCTGCGGACGTGCAGCTGCAGGAGTGCAAGTCCTGCCATGTACATTTCGGTTCAAAAACAACGTTACTTTGTTCACAGCACTTGCAGCAGCACTAGTGTGCTGAGAAATTTGTTTGGTATTGTCACTGGTGGTGATAAACGCCTGGGCTATCGCTATGGCTTTGCTCAAGATTGGGGTCTCTGCGGGGTTTGCGCTCCCCGGCCTGCTCCGATGGTGCTCGCAGGCCGGGGGTCGCTCAGCCTGCTCACCCACCACCTCACACACAGACGCGTTTCCTACATTACAACAGTGACTCCACTTCAACAAGCACTTAATTGGCTGTAAAGAACTTTCGGATGGCCGGTGGTCATGAAAGGCGCTATATAAATGCAAGTCTTTCTTTTATTGGAACTTCAGATACAATAGGGTAGATTTTCAACTCGTCATTCAGGCGTGAAACTGGCTTTGCAGATCAGCCGCCTGCCCGTTGTAAAAATGGCCTGATTTTCATTTCCACTCAAATGAATGGAATGAAAATGGAGTGGGTTCTTGACCAGCCGTCTGATTTGTAATGCCTTTTATGCATCCAGATGTCAAGATGAAAATCCAGCCAAATATTTTGTATATGTTGCACAAGATTTAGTTTTCATCTTCTCAAAATACCTACGCTGTTAAAAAATAAATGAAGGCTTTTTCCGAAAATTCAGGAAAGCACAGGGAACCTTCCCATTCTGTAAATCTCAGGGGACTGAACACCAAGTTTCCTAAACCTTGTAGAGACGTCAGAGACAAGAAAAACAACAGGAAAAACAAGCAACGATTTTCCAACAATCAATGTCTAGTTCCACATCTCCGGAGTCAGTAAATGGCAGCTGGCTTTCTATTCCTGGCTGCCATCAATTGTTTGTTTGAAGCGTTAGTACCAAATGAATGTTGCTGAACACTAATTAATCTACTGGAATTGATCTTGTGCAGATTAGACATGGTATCAAAGGCCTGTGGTAAGGATCCAGCTGCCAAAAAGCTGGCAGCGAAGCTTTCTGTGTTTCTCTACAAAGCACTGCACAGAATTCTTATACTGCTTAATACAGACTTTTTAATTCAAAGAAACTCTTCTTTTAGTCAAAAAGGGGCTCAACATCCTTTATGACCAAAGCTCATTGGCAGCACTTGCCGTAATTATTTTCTTTTTTACATTAGCAAATTCTATTTGACAGCATGTTGTTGAGTCTTTGATGATTCATAAAGAGATGAACACTTGGGACAGCACTGAACTGTACATAGTGACCTAATCCTATCTTAAGCTCATGCTGATCATAGGAAGATCGATATCAAACTAATGTCTTTCAAGGCAAAAGTAAAAAGTGGAATTTCGAAGCTTTATTCTGTTGCCCCATTTATCTTATTGAATGGCGGAGCAGGCTTGAGGGGCCAAATGGCCTATTCTTGCTCCTTTTTATGTTCTTATTGTTACATTCATAATAAATGGTGAGACTGAGTACTGTGTGCAATGAGTAAGTGTGACCTTAGCTCCTTTATTTAGGTTGCAGAGTGCAGGTACCTCGTGGGTGGCCTGCTTATATACCGTGCTCCCAAGGGATACTGGGATCCCTTGGGACTCCGACAGGGGGCCCTCTGATGGTCAGGTGTTGTGCAGGTTACAAAGGGTTAAATACATGCCATCACTCCCCCGTGAAGTCAACAGTACACTTATTTACAAGGTGAGACAATCTGGGGCTTTGCGCTCCCTTGTCGATCGCCTCACTACAAATACTGGTGTGGGTGGGAATGGTCAGTTCCTCACTGGGCTGTTAGTCAGCCGGCCTTGCCGGGCTGCTGGGGATGATGAGTTCGGTTTTGTGGTCAACTACGATGTCACTTGCCACTTGTGTGCGTGTTGGAAGATCAAAGTTGGTGGTGTCCTCTTCGGGTTGTTCGTAGCTGTTGGTGAACCGCAATTTGATTTGGTCCACATGTTTTCTGTGCGTTTGTCCATTGGTCAGTTTGACCTGAAACACCCTACTCCCCTCTTTGGCTGTGACCGTGCCAGCGAGCCACTTGGGACCATGTCCATAATTGAGCACAAACAGAGGATCATTGATCTCAATATCGTGTGACAAATTTGCGCGGTCATGGTACACACTTTGTTGATGCCGCTTGCCCTCCATGTGATCATGGAGATCAGGGTGGACAAGAGAGAACCTTGTTTTAAGCGCCCTTTTCACAAGCAGCTCAGCTGGGGGAATCCCGGTGAGTGAGTGGGGTCTGGTGCGGTGGCTGAGCAGCACTCGGGACAACCGGGTCTGCAGGTAGCCTTCCGACACCCGTTTCAAGCTTTGCTTGATGGTCTGAAATGCCCATCCCGCCTTGCTGTTGGATGCGGGCTTGAACGGGGCAGATATGACATGTTTGATCCCGTTGCGGGTCATGAATTCCTTGAATTCAGCACTGGTGAAGCACAGCCCATTGTTGCTGACTAGGACATCAGGCAAGCCGTGTGGCAAACATGGCTCATAGGCTTTCAATGGTGGCCGTGGATGTGCTTAAAGACATTATTGCACATTCAATCCATTTTGAGTAAGTGTCCACGACAACCAAAAACATTTTGCCTAGGAATGGGCCCGTACAGTCTACATGGATTCTCAACCAAGGTTTAGATGGCCATGAGCACAAACTTAGCGGTGCCTCTCTGGGTGCATTGCTCAACTGAGAGCAAGTGATGCACTGGCGCACGCATGACTCTAAATCTGATTCTAAATCTCTAAATCGATGCCAGGCCACCATACGTGAGACCTGGCTATGGCTTTCATCATTTCGATGCTTGGGTGGGTGTTGTGCAGTTCGCAAATAAATGTGTCTCTGCCTTTCTTGGGCAAGACTACGCAATTGCCCAACAAAAGACATAAGAACATAAGAACATAAGAATTAGGAACAGGAGTAGGCCATCTAGCCCCTCGAGCCTGCTCCGCCATTCAACAAGATCATGGCTGATCTGGCCGTGGATTCAGCTCCACTTACCCGCCCGCTCCCCATAATCCTTAATTCCCTTATTGGTTAAAAATCTATCTATCTGTGACTTGAATACATTCAATGAGCTAGCCTCAACTGCTTCCTTGGGCAGAGAATTCCACAGATTCACAACCCTCTGGGAGAAGAAATTCCTTCTCAACTCGATTTTAAATTGGCTCCCCCGTATTTTGAGGCTGTGCCCCCTAGTTCTAGTCTCCCCTACCAGTGCAAACAACCTCTCTGCCTCTATCTTGTCTATGCCTTTCATTATTTTAAATGTTTCTGTAAGATCACCCTCATCCTTCTGAACTCCAACGAGTAAAGACCCAGTCTACTCAATCTATCATCATAAGGTAACCCTCTCATCTCCGGAATCAGCCTAGTGAATCATCTCTGTACCCCCTCCAAAGCCAGTATATCCTTCCTTAAGTAAGGCGACCAAAACTACTCCAGGTGCGGCCTCACCAATACCCTATACAGTTGCAGAAGGACCTCCCTGCTTTTGTACTCCATCCCTCTCGCAATGAAGGCCAACATTCCATTCGCCTTCCTGATTACCTGCTGCACCTGCAAACTAACTTTTTGGGATTCATGCACAAGGACCCCCAGGTCCCTCTGCACCGCAGCATGTTATAATTTCTCCCCATTCAAATAGTATTCCCTTTTTTTGTTTTTTTTCCCAAGGTGGATGACCTCACACTTTCCGACTTTGTATTCCATCTGCCAAATCTTAGCCCATTCGCTTAACCTATCCAAATCTCTTTGCAGCCTCTCTGTGTCCTCTACATAACCCGCTTTCCCACTAATCTTTGTGTCATCTGCAAATTTTGTTGCACTACACTCTGTCCCCTCTTCCAGATCATCTATGTATATTGTAAACAGTTGTGGTCCCAGCACCGATCCCTGTGGCACACCACTAACCACCGATTTCCAACCCGAAAAGGACCCATTTATCCCGACTCTCTGCTTTCTGTTAGCCAGCCAATTCTCTATCCATGCTAATACATTTCCACTGACCCCGCGTACCTTTATCTTCTGCAGTAACCTTTTGTGTGGCACCTTATCGAATGCCTTTTGAAAATCTAAATACACCATATCCATCGGTACACCTCTATCCACCATGCTCTTATATCCTCAAAGAATTCCAGTAAATTAGTTAAACATGATTTCCACTTCATGAATCCGTGCTGCGTCTGCTTGATTGCACTATTCCTATCTAGATGTCCCGCTATTTCTTCCTTTATGATAGTTTCAAGCATTTTCCCCACTACAGATGTTAAACTAACCGGCCTATAGTTACCTGCCTTTTGTCTGCCCCCTTTTTTAAACAGAGGCGTTACATTAGCTGCTTTCCAATCCGCTGGTACCTCCCCAGAATCCAGAGAGTTTTGGTAGATTATAACGAATACATCGGCTATAATTTCCGCCATCTCTTTTAATACCCTGGGATGCATTTCATCAGGACCAGGGGACTTGTCTACCTTGAGTCCCATTAGCCTGTCCAGCACTACCCCCCTAGTGATAGTGATTGTCTCCAGGTCCTCCCTTCCCACATTCCTGTGACCAGCAATTTCTGGCATGGTTTCTTTGTCTTCCACTGTGAAGACCGGAGCAAAATAATTGTTTAAGGTCTCAGCCATTTCCACATTTCCCATTATTAAATCCCCCTTCTCATCTTCTAAGGGACCAACATTTACTTTAGTCACTCTTTTCCGTTTTATATATCTGTAAAAGCCTTTACTATCCGTTTTTATGTTTTGCGCAAGTTTACCTTCGTAATCTATCTTTCCTTTCTTTATTGCTTGCTTAGTCATTCTTTGCTGTTGTTTAAAATTTCCCAATCTTCTATTTTCCCACTAACCTTGGCCACCTTATACGCATTGGTTTTTAATTTGATACTCTCCTTAATTTCCTTGGTTGTCCACAGCTGGTTATCCCTTCTCTTACCACCCTTCTTTTGCATTGGAATATATTTTTGTTGAGCACTATGAAAGAGCTCCTTAAAAGTCCTCCACTGTTCCTCAATTGTGCCACCGTTTAGTTTGTGTTTCTTTAGTCTACTTTAGCCAACTCTGCCCTCATCCCACTGTAGTCCCCTTTGTTTAAGCATAGTATGCTCGTTTGAGACGCTACTTCCTCACCCTCAATCTGTGTTATAAATTCAACCATACTGTGATCACTCATTCTGAGAGGATCTTTTACGAGGAGATCGTTTATTATTCCTGTCTCATTACACAGGACCTGATCTAAGATAGCTTGCTCCCTTGTAGGTTCTGTAACATACTGTTCCAAGAAACAATCCCGTATGCATTCTATGAATTCCTCCTCAAGGCTACCCCGTGTGATTTGATTTGGCCAATCGATATGTAGGTTAAAATCCCCCATGATTACTGCCGTTCCTTTTTCACATGCCTCCATTATTCCCTTGATTATTGCCCGCCCCACCATGAATTTATTATTTGGGGGCTTATAAACTACGCCCACAAGTGACTTTTTCCCCTTACTATCTCTAATCTCCACCCACAATGATTCAACATTTTGTTCCTTAGAGCCAATATCGTCTCTCACAACTGCCCTGATATCATTCTTTATTAACAGAGCTACCCCACCTCCTTTCCCTTCTTGTCTATCTTTCCGAATCGTCAGATACCCCTGTATGTTTAATTCCCAGTCTTGGCCACCCTGCAACCACATTTCTGTAATGGCCACCAAATCATACCCATATGTAATGATTTGTACCGTCAACTCATTTACTTTATTTTGAATGCTGCGTGCATTTAGGTAGAGTGTTTTAATACTAGTTTTTAAACCATGATTTTTAGTTTTGATCCCTCCTGCAGCCCCTTTACATTCAGTGGCCCTTTTTGTTTTTTGCCTTGGGTTTCTCTGCCCTCCACTTTTACTCATCTCCTTTCTGTCTTTTGCTTTTGTCTCCTTTTTATTTCCCTCTGTCTCCCAACATTGGTTCCCATCCCCCTGCCATATTAGTTTAAATCCTCCCCAACAGCACTAGCAAACACTCCCCCTAGGACATTGGTTCCGGTCCTGCTTAGGTGCAGACCGTCTGGTTTGTACTGGTCCCATCTTCCCCAGAACCGGTTCCAATACCCCAGGTATTTGAATTCCTCCCTTCTGCACCACTGCTCAAGCCACGTATTCATCTGAGCTATCCTGCGATTCCTACTCTGACTAGCACGTGGCACTGGTAGCAATCCTGAGATCACTACTTTTGAGGTCCTACGTTTTAATTTAGCTCCTAGCTCCTTAAATTCGTCTTGTAGGACCTCATCCCTTTTTTTACCTATATCGTTGGTACCAATGTGCACCACAACAACTGGCTGTTCACCCTCCCTTTTCAGAATGTGCTGCACCCGCTCTGAGACATCCTTGACCCTTGCACCAAGGAGGCAACATACTATCCTGGAGTCTCGGTTGCGGCCGCAGAAATGCTTATCTATTCCCCTTACAGTCCGCCAACAGGGACAACTCATCTTTGCGTCTGTGGAATGGCTTAATCGCTTCCTGCATCTCCACTGGGACACTGGACCAGTTCCCATGGAGGGCACAGTTTTTTTTATCAAGGACAGTAAAGGATCCTGGCTGGTCCAGGTCCTGATCTGGCAGGCCGTAAGGGGGATTTCTCATTCTCAAATGCCTCCATGACCATAAGCAAGTCCGCTGGCTGTGTCATTTCCATCCTGGTGGTGGGCAATGGTAGCCGACTGATGGCACCTGCGCAGTTCTCTGTGCTCGGTCTGTGGTGGATTACATAGCTATATGCCGACAGCATGAGCGCCCATCTTTGAATGCGATGCAGAGGCATTGGTATTTATCCCTTTTCTCTCCGAGCGGCTTGTGGTCAGTTTCAAGCTCGAACTTGAAGCCAAATAAGTACTGGTGCATTTTTTTCACCCCGTAATCGCACGCCAGAGCATCTTTTTCGGCCTTGGGCACACTCCTGGATGCATACGCAACCGGTTGCAAAATCCTCGATTCATTATCCTGTTATAACACACACCCGACCCCATATGACGATGCATCGCATGCATACCCAGTCGTCTCCCTTGCGCAGTAGGTTCTAGCAGGATGCTTAACCTAGGTAGGAAGTTACCGAAATAGTTAAGGAGTCCCAGGAACGACCACAGCTCCGTCATGTTGTGTGGTCGCGGCGTGTTCTTGATGGCCTCCGACTAGGCGTCGGTGGATCTGATGCCATCTGCTGCGATTCTCCTTCCTGTGTCGTCCGTGAATTCGTCGTCCTGTGACAGGGAAATGCACTTCGAGCGTTTCAACCTGAGCCCCGCACGATCCAACCGACTAAGAACCTCCTCCAGATTCTTCAAGTGCTCCATGGTGTCCCGACCTGTAACCAATATGTTGTCGTGGAAGACCACTGTGCAAGAAACCAACTTTAGCAGGCTCTCCATGTTCTGCTGGAAGATCGCTGCAGCCGGCCGAATCCAGAACGGGCACCGGTTGTAAATAAATAGTCCTTTGTGCGTGTTGATGCAGGTAAAGCCTTTCGAAGACTCCTCTAGCTCCTGCGTCATGTAGGCCGAGGTCAGGTTCAGCTTGGTGAACGTCTTCCCTCCAGCCAGGGTCACAAATAGGTCATCTGTCTTGGGTAGCGGGTACTGGTCCTGCAGCGAAAAACGGTTAATCGTTATTTTATAGCCCCCACAAATTCTAACCGAACCGTCCTCCTTGAGTACCGGGACAATCGGACTGGCCCAGTCGTTAAACTCCACCGACACGATGATGCCTTCACGTTGCAGCCTGTCCAGCTCGATTTCCACTTTTTCACGCATCATGTATGGTACCGCCCGTGCCTTGTGGTTGATAGGTCGCATACCGGGAACCAAATGGATCTGCACATTCTCCCCCGAGAAGCTTCCAATGCCTCGCTCGAACAACGATAGGAACTTGCTTAGAACTTGGGTACATGAGGTGTCATCGACGGACGAAAGCGCTAGGATGTCTTCCCAGTACCAGTGGATATTCTCCATCCAGCTTCGGCCAAACAACATGGGACCATCCCCTGGCACAATCCACAGCGGGAGTTCGTGCACTGATCCATCATAGGAGACTTTGACTTGAGCACTTCCAATTACACGGATTAGTTCCTTGGTGTAATTCCTTAGTTTGGTGTGAATGGGGCTGAGCTTGGGCCTGTGTGCCTTCTTTCCCCACAGCCTGTCGAAAGCCTTTTTACTCATGACGGACTGACTTGCCCCCGTGTCTAGCTCCATAGATACTGGAATGCCGTTCAGTTCAACTTTCAACATTATTGGTGGGCATTTCGTCATGAACGTGTATACTCCTTACACTTCTGCCTCCTCAGTATGAGTTTCCAATTCAGTCTGATCCACTGTGGATCGATCTTCCTCTGCAATGTGGTGGTTTGTAGGGTTTGCAGCTCGCCTGCACATTCGTTGAAGGTGTCCCATTGTTCTGCAACCATTGCACGCATTGTGCTTAAAGCGGCATTGATGGGGCCTGTTATGCTCATAATAAATGGTCAGACCGAGTATTGTGTGTAACGAGCAAGTGTGACCTTAGCTCCTTTATTATAGTTCCAGAGTGCAGGTACCTCGTGGGTGACCTGCTTATATACTGTACTCCCAAGGGATGCTGGGATCCCTTGGGACTCTAACAGGTAGGCCCTCTGGTGGACAGGTGTGATGCAGGTTACAAGGTTACAAGGGGTTAAATACATGACATCACTCCCCCCGTGAAGTCAACAATGCACTTATTTACAAGGTGAAACGATCTGGGACTTTGCGCTCTCTTGTCGATCGTCTCGGTACAAATGTTGATGGTGTTGGGTTGGTCAATTCTTCATTGGGCTGTTGGGCAGCTGGCCTTGCCGGGCTGCTGGGGATGATGAGTTCTGTTTCATAGTCAACTGTGATGTCAGTTGCCACTTGTGGGTGTATTGGAAGGTCAAAGTTGGTGGTGTCCTTTTCAGGTTGTGCGTAGCTGTTGGTGAACCGCAGTTTAATTTGGTCCAAGTGTTTTCTGTGCATTTGTCCATTGGTCAGTTTGATCTGAAACACCCTACTCCCCTCTTTGGCTGTGACCATGCCAGCAAGCCATTTGGGACCATGTCCATAATTGAGCACAAACACAGGATCATTGATTTCAATATCGCATGACAAGTTTGCGCGGTCATGGTACACACTCTGTTGATGCCGCTTGTCCTCCACGTGATCATGTAGATCAGGGTGGACCAGAGAGAACCTTGTTTTAAACGCCGTTTTATTGACCAGCTTGGCTGGGGGAATCTCTGTGAGTGAGTGGGGTCTGGTGCGGTAGTACTTGGGATAACCGGGTCTGCAGGGAGCCTTCCGAAATGCGTTTCAAGCTTTGCTTCATGGTCTGGACTGCCCGTTCTGCTTGGCCGTTGGATGTGGGCTTGAACGGGGCAGATGTGACATGTTTGATCCCGTTGCGGGTCATGAACTGTTTGAATTCGGCACTCACTGACTAGGACATCGGGCAGGCTGTGCGTGGCAAACATAGCTCTTCGACTTTCAATGGTGGCCGTGGATGTGCTTCCAGCCATTTATTGCACATTCAATCCACTTTGAGTAAGCATCCACGACAACCAAAAATATTTTGCCTAGGAATGTGCCTGCATAAACTACATGGATCCTCGACCATGGTTTGGATGTCCAAGACCATAAACTTAGTGGTGACTCTCTGGGTGCATTGCTCAACTGAGAGCAAGGGTTGCACTGGCATGCACATGACTCTAAATCTGAGTCGATGCCTGGCCACCACATGTGGGATCTGGCTATGGCTTTCATCATCACGATGCTTGGGTGGGTGCTGTGTAGTTTCCAATAAATGTGTCTCTGCCTTTCTTGGGCAAGACCACACGATTGCCCCACAAGAGACAGTCTGCCTGCAGGGACAGCTTATCTTTGCATCTGTGGAATGGCTTAATCACTTTCTGCATCTCCACTGGGACACTGCACCAGCTCCCATTGAGGACACAGTTTTTTTTTACCAGGGACAGTAAAGTATCCTGGCTGGTCCACGTCCAGAACTGGCAGGCCGTAACAGGGGATTTCTCATTCTCAAATGCCTCCATGACCATAAGCAAGTCCGCTGGCTGTGCCATTTCCATCCCTGTGGTGGGCAATGGTAGCCGACTGAGAGCATCTGCGCAGTTCTCTGTGCCCGGTCTGTGGCGGATTACTTAGTTGTATGCTGGCAGAGGCATTGGTATTGATCCCTTTGCTCTCCAAGAATAGTGATATGAGCGGCTTGTGGTCTGTTTCAAGCTCGAACTTGAGGCCAAACAAGTACTGGTGCATTTTTTTTACCCCGTAAACGCATGCCAGAGCCCCTTTTTCAATCATGCTGTAGGCCCTTTCGGCCATGGACAAACTCCTGGATGCATACGCAACTGGTTGCAAAATTCCCGATTCATTAGCCTGTTGTAACACACATCCGACCCCGTATGACGATGCATCGCAAGCTAACACTAGTCGATTACATGGGTCAAACAGGACAAGCAATTTGTTACAGCACAGTAAATTTCTGGCTTTCTTAAAGGCAGCTTCTTGTGAATTCCCCCATACCCACGATCTCCCTTGCGCAGTAGCGCGTGCAGGGGTTCTAGCAGGTGCTTAACCCAGGTAGGAAATTACCAAAGTAGTTAAGGAGTCCCAGAAACGACCGCAGCTTCGTCACGTTCTGTGGTCGCGAAGCTTTCTTGACGACCTCCATCTTGGCGTCGGTGGGTCTGATGCCGCCTGCCGCGATTCTCCTTCCTAAGAATTCGACGTCCCATGCCAGGAAAACACACTTCGAGCGTTTCAACCTGAGCTCCACGCGATCCAACTAATTAAGAACCGCCTCCAGGTGCTTCAAGTGCTCCATGGTGTCCTGACGTGTAACCAATATGTTGTCCTGGAAGACCACTGTACAAGGAACCGACTTTAGCAGGCTTTCCATATTTCGCTGGAAGACCGCTGCAGCCGACCGAATCCCGAACGGACACCGGTTGTAAATAAATAGACCTTTGTGTGTGTTGATGCAGGTGAGGCCTTTCGAAGACTCCTCCAGCTCCTGCATCATGCAGGCCGAGGTCAGGTCCAGCTTGGTGAACATCTTCCCTCCAGCCAAGGTCGCAAATAGGTCGTCTGCCTTGGGTAGCGGGTACTGGTCTGGCAGCAAAAAACGATGAATTGTTACTTTATAGTCCCCGCAAATTCTAACTGTACCGTCCTCCTTGAGTACCGGAACAATCGGACTGGCCCAGTCATTAAACTCCACCGACACGATGATGCCTTCACGTTGCAGCCTGTCCAGCTCGATTTCTACTTTTTCACGCATCATGTACGGTAACGCCCGAGCCTTGTGGTGGATGGGTCATGTACCGGGAACCAAATGCCCCCAAGAAGCTTCCAATGCCTGGCTCAAATAATGATGGGAACTTGCTTAGAACCTGGGTACATGCGGTGTTGTCAACTGACGAAAGCGCTCGGATGTCGTCCCAGTTCCAGCGGATTTTCCCCAGCCAGCTTCTGCCAAATAACGTGGGGCCAGCCCCTGGCACAATCCACAGCGGGAGTTTGTGTACTGCTCCATCATAGGAGACTTTGACTTCAGCACTGCCAATTACCAGGATTAGTTCCGAGGATTGTATAAGTCCTTAGCTTCGTGTGAATGGGGCAGAGCTTGGGCCTGTGTGCCTTCTTCCCCCACAGCCTGTCGAAGGCTGTTTTTCTCATTATGGGCTGACTTGCCCCCGTGTCCAGCTCTATAGACACTGGAATACTGATAAGTTCAACTTTCAACATTATTGGTGGGCATTTCGTCGTGAACGTGTGCACTCCGTACACCTCTGCCTCCTCTGTATGAGATTCCAATTCCGTCTGATTCAGTGGACCGATCTTTCTTTTCAACATGGTGGTTTTCAGGGTTTGCAGCTCGCCTGCACATTCGTTGGAGGTGTCCCATTGTTTAGCAGCCATTACACGCATAGTGCTTAAAGCGGCATTGATGGGGCCGATGATCACCCCCACAGCACCAACAGGGTGTTAACTGCCTCGCATTAATTGAGGTCGGGCCACAGCAGCCGGCGTGTACGTTCTGCCCTGTACATTTCTGCTCAAAACTGACCTTACTTTATGCACAGTATTGGCCAAAACTTCTTTGTTCTGTGAAATGTGCTTGGTGTTGTCGCTGGTGGACATAAATGCCTGGGCTATCGTTATGGCTTTACTCAGATTTGGAGTTTCTACAGTCAACAGTTTGCGAAGGATTGTCTCATGTCCGATGCCCAAAAGAAAAAAGTCTCTGAGCATTTGTTCTAGGAATCACTCAAAGTCACAATGTCCTGCAAGGCCTTAGTTCGGCGACGTAGCTCGCCACTTCCTGGCCCTCCGATCGGTGACATGTGTAGAACCGATATCAAGCCATCTTAACACTTTCCTTAGGATTTAGGTGCCCCCTGGACCAGGGTATACAGTTCTCCATAGGATTTCTCTGTTGGTTTGGCCGGGGCCAGGAGATTCTTCATGAGGCCATAGGTAGTGGCCCCACAGAGAGTTAGGGGGAATCGCCCTTTATTTGGTCGCGTTCTCGTCCCCTTCCAGCTATTGGTCGAGTCTCTCCACGAAGGCCTCCCAATCATCCCCCTCCAAGAACTTCTCCAGGATGCCAATTATTTTTTGCATTTTTGCGTGGTTCGTTACCTCGTTGCCAATTGTTATGCTCATAATAAACGGTCAGACCGAGTACTGTGTGTAACGAGAAAGTGTGACCTTAGCTCCTTTATTATAGTTCCAGAGTGCAGGTACCTCATGGGTGACCTGCTTATATACTGTACTCCCAAGGGATGCTGAGATCCCTTGGGACTCCAACAGGTAGGCCCTCTGCTGGACAGGTGTGATGCAGGTTACAAGGTTACAAGGGGTTAAATACATAACAGGGTCGATGATCACCTTCGCAGCGCCAACAGGGTGTTAACTGCCTCTGCATTAACAGATGATGGCGGACTCTGGCTCAATTGAGGTCGGGCCACAGCAGCCGGCACGTACGTTCTGCCATGCTCTGCTCAAAACCGGCATTACTTTATGCACAATACAGGCCGAAATTTCTTTGTTCTGCGAAATCTGCTTGGTGTTGTCACTGGTGGACATAAATGCCTAGGCTGTCGTTATGGCTTTACTCAGATTCGGAGTTTCTACAGTCAATAGTTTGCGAAGGATTGTCTCATGTCCGATGCCCAGTACAAAAAATTCTCTGAGCATTTGTTCTAGGAATCCCTCAAACTCACAATGTCCTGTGAGGCGCCTTAGTTCGGCGACATAGCTTTCCACTTCCTGGCCCTCCGATCGTTGACAAGTGTAGAACCGATATCTCACCATCAAAACGCTTTCCTTAGGATTTAGGTGCTCCCGGATTTCTTCATAGGATTTCTCTGTTGGTTTTGCCGGGACCAGGAGATTCTTCATGAGGCCATAGGTTGTTGCCTCGCATAGAGTTAGGAGGATCGCTCTTCGTTTGGTGGCGTTCTCGTCCTCTTCGAGCTCGTTGGCCACAAAGTATTGGTCGAGTCTCTCCATGAAGGCCTCCCAATCGTCCCCTTCTGAGAACTTCTCCAGGATGCCAACCGTTCTTTGCATCTTTGCGCGGTTATTCGTTATCTCGTTGTCAATTGTTGCACTCATAATAAATGGTGACACTGACTACTGTGTGCAATGAGCAAGTGTGACCTTAGCTCCTTTATTTAGGTTCCAGAGTGCAGGTACCTCGTGGGTGGCCTGCTTATATACTGTGCTCCCAAGAGATGCTGGGATCCCTTGCGACTCCGACAGGTGGGCCCTCTGGTGGTCAGGTGTGATGCAGGTTACAAAGGGTTAAATATATAACACTTATTTCAGCCCAATATAAGTGCAAAGTCTTATGAATACTTTACTAGTTAGTTTGGATTTAATCATCTTTTTTATCTTTTCCTCTATAACGATTTGTTAGGATCAGAAGAGATTATGAGGTGAGAAAACCAGTATTTGATGAAATTAGTGTCAGGCCATATAACAGGTAAGATTGTAGGGATTTTCACTGCCTTCATCTTTTACTTCTGTTTATTTCCTTTTGCTCCCTTCCCTCCTCCACCATGTCACACAGCAAACGTCCCCTCAACCACCAACTGCTCTGGGGAAGCACTGCATTTAGTATGGTGCTAATTGTGACTTCTTCTAATAAATAACAAACTGATCACAGCCAACATCCAATAAGATACCTATCTCCTCAAATGGCTGAAAGGGTAATGATTAGCAAAATCTCTCATGGATATTGTTCCATCTCATGAGGATCAGCCCTCATTCTATCACACTGTCAGTCAGGATGCTTTCGTTTATATTTGTGTAACTCAAGAAAATCAGCTGAAGTTTCATTGTGATGCACTTTGTCACTGTGATAACATGTGCGATGATGGGATTTTTCTTCCATCGCTATTTCTCAATACAAGTGGTGTAAACTCAAGTCAAATGGGAGCAATCTTGTACACAGTCTATACTATGACTTCACTTTTCTTTAATTACTCTGTTACCTTTTCCTTTCCTTCCATGCTCCCTCCCACCTCCTGCATTGTGCATTGCTCCCTATCCATGAGGAGAGGCAGGTAACCTGTCTGCCAACACCACTGGGTAACTGTAACAGTAAGTGTGAGCATCAGTAACAATCCACTCATGTCTAAGGGACAGTACAGTCATACACTGGCCAGAAATTCACTGATATGAGAGAATTGTTTCTGTTCCATGTCGAAGAGTTAAAGGGAACACATTTAGAGTGCACATGGAGTAAAAATGAACAATCTACTTGGGTCTCAATGTCAACTCATGTACATGCATAGCATGCATTGGTTTAAAAGGAACATTCCCCTCAGGTTTGGCATGTGTATGAGTTCTGCACATATACATTGTAAACAGGCGAACTTCTATACCCACCATGATATCAAATAACATGGAACGCTCTGTCGATCAGAGTTGTCAGTATTTGTTTGTCTAGCAGAGGTGTAGCAGTTCTATAAAAATTACATTTCAGCTCTGGTATGATTGATGCACAAAAATGAGCTTCTACTTCATACATACCGTCTGCATTATAATCGATATGCATACTCTGAAATGGGCAATATAATTTCCACTAAATTTATTTCAATGGATCTCTAATACTGCTGTACTGAATCTCACTTGTTCCAATGGTTATTGGTATTCTGTTCTGCTGTGCCAAACTTCAATAGTTTTAATGGTTATTGTTGCACTGTTATTGTTATGCCTGATCCTTCTTACTCGAATTGTTAGGCCTGAATTTCCCAGTCCCAAGATTTCGGGCATGGGGGTGGGTCAGCAGTAAAAATTGTGGAAATTGTTAGTGTGTTGGGAACCCGCCATCATCCCACTGACTTCCGCATTTAACTCGGGAACGTTTGCTAGCGCCCCACGGACCCGTTCGGGAGAGGCAGGTGACCTCATTGAAGTACTTAAATGCTTGTTGAGAGACCCTTTAGAGGCTTTTTAACAGCAACTTTTGACTTTGACTGCAGGAGCACGGGATTCACACACCTCGGGACCCTCACCGATGAAGGAGAGGCAGAAGCTCAATGGCCATTGCACAAGTCCATTAATTGACAGCTGGGAAAAATAAACATAATGACTCCCCCATTACACCTGCTTCCTTGCCTAATGGAAAAGCTCCTTCTGACTCCACTTTGCGCAGAGATTTAGCTGTTAGGAGTTTGCAGGTCATTTCTGCAACCTCAGAATCCACTCTCACCACATTACTAGTCAGTATCAGAACACTGAAGGACTGTGTCTCTGATCTCCACTTTACCTGCCAGCTATTAGATCAGCATGGGTGCCGCTTATGCTGTCTCACCTTGGACCTCAGAATCAGACCAAGGTGTGCCCCAGCATCAACAACACCAGCCACACCAGCAGCAGCAACCAAAATAGAAGCCTTCTCCTCAACAACCTGATGCTCCACAGGAGAGAGGGCATCAGCGCAGGGCTGCACCTCACTGGAGACGATAAACCCCAACACAGGCTATACAGGCAGAGGATGAGCTTTCTAAACATGACTGAGCAGCAGTGCTTCAGGAGGCTCAGGCCATTGCACCAGGTTGTCGCAGACATTTGTAACTTGCTGGAACAAGACCTGTTGCCCAGAGGACCTGATGGACATTCCTTACCAATGGCGTCAAAATCACCACCACCCTCAACTTCTTCCCCTCTGGCTCCTTCCCGACATCTGTAGCAGACATTTGCCGGATTTTGCAGTCGGCCGCCGACAGATACATCGCACAGGTCACCGATACCATGTTTCACATGTCCGCCAATTAGATCAGCGTTGTCACTGATGAAGTGGGCGCTGAGTTTTGCAGTTCTAGCTGGTTTTCCACAAGTGCAGGGCATCATTGACTGCACACATGTGGCCATCAAGGCACCCCCACATCAACCAGGAGTGTTTGTGAACCACAAGGATTTCCACTCCCTCAATGAACAGCTCGTCTGCAACCAAAAAATGATCATCACGCATGTATGCACCAGATTCCCTGGCAGCTGTCATGACACTTTCATGTGCACCAATCCACCCTCCCTCAACTCTTCACACCTCCAAACAGACTTACTAGCTGGCTGCTTGGAGACAAGGGCTATCCACTGAAGTTGTGGCTCTTGACGCCCATGAGGAGGCCAAGTACTAAAGCGGAGGAGTGTTATAATGGCAACCGCATATTCACCAGATGTGTCATAGAGCAAGCAATAGGCATGCTGATGATGCGCTTCAGATGCCTTGACAGATCTGGAGGAGCCCTTCAGTATGCACCAACCAGGGTCTCCACATTCATCGTCATTTGCTGGGCGCTGCACAACATAGCCCAGCAGCAAGGATTGGAGCTGCAGAAGGAGCGAGGCACAGAGTGCACGCCATGTTTAGAGGAGGAGGAGGAGGAGGAGTAGGAGGAGAAGGAGGAGGAACAGATGAAAGACGAGGAGCGGGAGAAAGAAGAAGAGGAACCTGAGGTGGAGATGGCACCAGCATCGGTGCACAATGCTGCCTCATAATGGCCAGATTTACTTAACTTGCTCCAGTGTACCCATATGGCTGCCACATGCTGGACTAAGTTCCCCCCCCTGCTACCACAACACCAACACAAAGCAGCCCTACAATGACATAGCAATTCCTCTCGACCTCATAGCTCAAGGTTAACCAATGTCTCACCATTCATTCCAAGTGACAAGGCCACTTCCCAAGTAGCAGGCAGAAATGGACAAGACCGGAAAGTGGTGCAAAGAATTAAATGTATGTGCATCATAAGTAGAACTGAAATTTATCACCAACATTATTTAACGCACCCAGATGCATACCCTTATGCATCTAGGATTGTGTCTTTTTTCTTTCCCCGCATGCTTCTGTGAGGTGCAACCCCGGTGGCTTCAGCAGAAGTAGAGGAGGCTGCTCACCTCCCTGCTGTGACTGCTTTGACACTTTTGGCCTCTGGGTCTTGGAGCCTGTGAGGGCCCCACCAAAGACTGCTCCCCCTGCAACTGTGCAAGGGTAGACTCGGCCATCGAGATCCAAGGAAGTATGTGGTGTTCTGAGGGGGAGGCAATGGGGGAGAAGTATGAGTGCCTGGAGAAGAGCCCCCACTTCCATGTCCCCGCTCACCATCATCCCTCTCATGGGCCACCTGCATTTCCCTGCTCGCAAGGAGCTGGAGAACACCTTGCTGCACAGCAGTGGGGAGATGAAGGCCCAAGTCTACGTTTATATCACTCCTCGAAATGAGGTCAATGAGTGTCTGCCATCTGCTGTCCACAGTAAGCATGTTCTCGTGTCACACAAAAGGTTACTGCAAAAGATAGAGGTACGCGGAGTCAGAGGAAATGTATTAGCATGGATAGAGAATTGTCTGGCTAACAGACAGCAGAGAGTCGGGATAAATGGGTCCTTTTCGGGTTGGAAATCGGTGATTAGTGGTGTGCCACAGGGATCGGTGCTGGGACCACAACTGTTTACAATATACATAGATGACCTGAAAGAGGGGACAGAGTGTAGTGTAATAAAATTTGCAGATGACACAAAGATTAGTGGGAAAGCGGGTTGTGTAGAGGACACAGAGAGGCTGCAAAGAGATTTGGATAGGTTAAGCAAATGGGCTAGGGTTTGGCAGATGGAATACAATGTCGGAAAGTGTGAGGTCATCCACCTTAGGAAAAAAAACAGTAAAAGGGAATATTATTTGAATGGGGAGAAATTACAACATGCTGCGGTGTAGAAGGACCTGGGGGTCCTTGTGCATGAATCCCAAAAAGTTAGTTTGCAGGTGCAGCAGGTAATCAGGAAGGCGAATGGAATGTTGGCCTTCATTACGAGAGGGATGGATTACAAAAGCAGGGAGGTCCTGCTGCATCTGCACAGGGTATTGGTAAGGCCACACCTGGAGTACTGCGTGCAGTTTTGGTCACCTTACTTAAGGAAGGAGATACTGGCTTTGGAGGGGGTACACAGACGATTCACTAGGCTGATTCCGGAGATGAGGGGGTTACCTTATGATGATAGATTGAGTAGACTGGGTCTTTACTCGTTGGAGTTCAGAAGGATGAGGGGTGATCTTATAGAAACATTTAAAATAATGAAAGGGATAGACAAGATCGAGGCAGAGAGGTTGTTTCCACTGGTAGGGGAGACTAGAACTAGGGGGCACAGCCTCAAAATACGGGGGAGCCAATTTAAAACCGAGTTGAGAAGGAATTTCTTCTCCCAGAGGGTTGTGAATCTGTGGGATTCTCTGCCCAATGAAGCAGTTGAGGCTAGCTCATTGAATGTATTCAAGTCACAGATAGATAGATTTTTAACCAATAAGGGAATTAAGGGTTATGGGGAGAGGGCGGGTAAGTGGAGCTGAGTCCACGGCCAGATCGGCCATGATCTTGTTGAGTGACGGAGCAGGCTTGAGGAGCTAGATGGCCTACTCCTGTTCCTAATTCTTATGTTCTTATGTTCTTATGTGTGACTAGCGCATTTGCTGCTCCATGCAGGTGGCCATCCTTTCCATGGAACAACACATCATTGCCATCTCCTGCGAGATGATGGTGCTCAGGTTGGAGATGGATTCCTCCATTCGATGTACATTTGCACACATCACGGCTGCAAAAGCTGCTAGAGCCTCATGTAATTGTTGCTGCCCCTCCAAGATCACCCTCTTTCTCGATGGCCCCCGATTTTCAGCATCTGATGCAGTTCAGCAGAGTTTGGAGCATCATGAGAAGTCTCCACTGCTGTCCCCGTCAACACCATCTGCTCTTGCTCAGTTGTGATGTGAGACAGTACTCTATCTCACACAGGACCTATCTGCGCTGGTGCTGGGTACGCATTGGTCTGTTGATGGTGCACCCTCAGAGAATGGAGCTTCCTCTGAGGAGTCGTTTTTCTCCTCGGGCTGGACAGTGGGAAGAGAGGATGTCAGGGAGGGCATTTGATGGACCTGTGGGAGTGTAAAGAGATGAATTTGAAGTGTTATAATAAGAATGGGTAACATTACCATTATGCACATGATGACATTTCACTGGATACTGACATCAGTCACCATTTGAGTGACTACTGTATGACATGTGGCTGTATGAGATGTAATTATGTCAACAGGTTCCTGGGATGTCCCCCTCTCTCTGTCTTCCACCGCCAGCTGCTCTGCAACTCCAGAGATCTCTAGGGCCTTCTCCTCTGCTGGAGTCAATTGACTGAAGACTGGAGGACCACCTCTGGTTCTCTGCCTCTCCCTAATGTTGTGGGCTTTCTTCTCCTGCAAGAAAGGAAGGAAAAGAACTTTGAGTGAGAGTGTTGGAATGAGTGCAAGGAATGGATGGGCTACAACTGTAGAGAGCGACTATGAGGGAGTGGTGTAACAATGTCAAATGGCCGCCTTCTGTGGTGTTACTTGCTATGATTGCATTAGAATGATGGTGAATGTCAGTGGTAGTTAGTCAGACGAGTAGGTGCATAGACAGAGATGGATAGGTGGACCTGCAAGGTAGATTATTGTGAGGAGTGATGTGCAGGAGTAGGTTTGTGAAGACAGAGTAATGGGATTGTGGTGACAGGCACATCAGGATGAAGGCGAGTGTGGCACTCACCTTTCCTAACCTCATGAGATCATTGAATCTTTTCCAGCACTGGATCCATGGTCCTCCCCACATCATCCCTGCTACTGACCTCCTCTGCGATCTGCAATCATGCCCTTTTTTGTCTTTGGGTGGTTGCTTTCATTGATTACCAGGGAAGAGGACCTAACTGCCGACACCAGAACTTCCGGGGAGACATTGGTGAATCTTGGCACTGCCCTCTGTCTTGTCTCCATTACCCACAGTTTTTTTTTAGTTTTATTGCATTATTGAGACCTCCGGACACCACCTTCTGTATTCGTACATCAACCTTCAAATGAGATGTGTGCAAGGCTGCTTCAGATATCCATGCTGAAAATTAGTAATCGGTGATGTCATCAGACCCGCTTCATTTAATTGGACCAGGAAACGGGCATGACTGTTTAATTGGGGCCATTACATTAAATGCGCAGTGCGGAACGCACTATTCATGATATGTCCTTACTTTACAGTACAAATGCACATGAGGCCCATACTAGAGAGAAGCTCACTCTGTGACCGGTCCTTTTATTAGTCAGCACTGAAGTGATGAAGGTGGGTGGAGTCCAGGTTAGGAGTGTCTCCCACAAGTTCACCACTTAGTAGTCTATTCTCACGGTGTACAACTTAGGTCAGTTTATACATGGATTACAATGACAGTTGTATACATAACAATTCAAATCTTGGGTTTCCCGACCCGCTATGTGCCCCGCCCACACCCAACCCGACTCCAAGGCTCCAAGGTAAAGATTCTGGCCTTGATGTCTGATCGCTCTGACTAAAATTTGGTAATTTTAAGAAAAAAATCAACTATAGCAATTCTCCGACGTCTGTTTTTATGACCTGCAGGAGGTGGATTTAACAAAAATCTATTTCATAGCAACGGTCTGGAATAACTAAGTAACAGAATATATGTGAGCTGAAGGATGATGATACAACAACAGCTTGTATTTATATAGTCAGAAAATGCTGGAAATACTCAGCTGGTCAGGCAACACCTGTGGAGAGAGAAACAGAGGTCAGGTCACAGACCTGAAACGTTATCTCTGTTTCTCTCGCCACAGGTGCTGACTGACCTGCTGAGTATTTCCAGCATTTTCTGTTTTTATTTCAGATTTCTAGCATCCACAGTAAATTTTGCTTTTGCATTTATATTGGGCCTTTACCGCAGTAAAACATCCTATGGCATTTCACAGAAGTGATTATCAAACAAAATCGGACCAAGATAATGTTGAGCAGCCTATCATTTATCTTGAAACATGATTAAAATAAAGGCTTCTCAGAATCAGAACTCATCACATCTCAGATCAGCGGTTCCATTATACTAAGATGGGCAATATGCTGACATCTCTGCTTAATTCACACTGATCTTGATGGGGTGATGCCTTGCTAAAGTCAAATTAATGATACTCAGATGAGGTTTCAGTTTAGAATTTGCACCATTCCAAAAGTGCTGTTTAATTCTGTAACTCGCAGACACTGATTCGAGTGCACTGGGTGTGTTGTCTTCCCGTGAAAGGTGCTCCTATTTCTATATGCATTTGTGTGGGGCTATGTTCTGCTCACAGAGCAAGCCTATGCTCTATACTCATACAAGGACAGTAGCAGAAGCAGTGCCGATTGCACAGAAAGCACTTACTGAAATTATGAAATGACAATTGAGCTCGTCTCTATGGAAGCACTGTCAGTTATTTGACAGCATATCTAAAATAGCTTAGATTAGTTCAGCAGTAAACTCGGAAAAGACTCTAATGAGAGAGAAGGGTAATTGTTCTGATAACATTAAAATGGTTTGATTGTGAACATAGAAAGCTGACTGAAGTTTTAATGGGAGCAGGTTTATACAGCCAACATTTAAATAAAACCTTTTGAGAAGTGTGTCCTTATGACCCTCCTGCTTCTGTATGGTAGCCTTTCATATACCTAATTCTGCAGAGTAAAGATAATACAGTACTTTGAAAGCACTTGAAAGGTTTGAAAGCACTTAAAAGGATGGAAAACTCAAAACACCTTCATTTAAGGAAGGACATGCCTTTTATTTATGTTTTAATGTGCTTATATTTCTGAAGGGTTTTAAAATCTTTTTTTCTCATTTATTTACAAATAGCTGCTCCAGGAGGTTAGGTGGTGGAGTCTTTGTAACACTGTCCTTTACACTGGTTGCCATGCTTGCATTCTGCCCAGATTCATGATTGAATGTCGACTCTATCGATTCTTAAGCATTCTAAGCCAAGTGACAAGGGAATCATCTACTTTTTTCCATGCGGTTATGAAACTGTGGGGGGAAAAAAAGCCTTCAATTTGACACAAATTGGTACTCTTATTCAGAAAGAACGCAAGAATTGGCATGTGTGGGAAATGAAAATCCCAACCTAAGGCAAAAGTTGGAACTCTTCTGTGGTTAGCATTAAAGCTTTAAAATATTGCATGTTGAAATTTTGAACCTCTCTCTGTCATCAAGTGCAAATAATTCATAAATAGGTGAGACATTTCCTCTCAGCATCCCAAGTTTAAATTCAGCAAATGGTTTTGAATCAATACCAGCATATCAGTGACCATTACAGTTCAGCAATTTAACAAGCATGAAATGAAGATCTTGGTACATATAGGAAATATCATTTTTCTCAATTAGAAGGTTACCAGCAGAAACTTTAGAACCGGAATGGGTACAATTGACCAGAATGGTGCTTTTGACTGATAATGTATTTAACTTTAATTGCAGCCTCAATTGGCAGAGAGTGCAGCAATATTCAGCTCCGGCACATAACTTTGATTGAAATCGAGACGGAAATCACCAACTAAACAAATTCCATATTCACCACTTGTAAAAGCTGGCAGCAAGTCATGAAGAAAGACAAACACTATCGAATTTTCAATCAGCAGGCGTCAAAATCGTCAAACTGATGGTAATGAAACATCAGCAAATGTGCCCATTTTATGGGCACTAGGCACACTAAAATGGAAGAAGATGGAGCAGAGATTGAGATAATTATCTCAGAGCCCTCCATGTCTGAGCTGACTACCTGTGTCTCAGAGATGGGTACCTACATCGTTCATATCCAAAATGCACTGGCTGAGGAACTCTGACTACCACTATGGGGGGTCTACCATTCAGGAAGTTCTAGATAATCTTAGTAAAAATATACAATGAAACCTAAGGGGCATGTTTTGCTCTCCCTATAAATACACAATGCAGTAGACCTTTCTTCACCACATGGGTGATAATCTGGCGGAGTGGATTGCCTGTCCATTGCAGAACCCATCTGATTTTCATTCCATTGATTTCAATTGAATTAATATCGGATGGGCCCCATAAGAGGCAGAAGATCCACTCCAGCAGATTACCGCTCATGTGGTGAAGATGAATATTTACCCCATTGTTCTGACCTCCGAAAGATCTGAAGAGATATCCACCACTGGTGGCTGGAACTCATGCAAGCAGTCTGTGCATGCTTGGATACATGCTTGCTTAAAGCTCCCCTTCAATAGTAACAAAATAAAATCTTTAGAGAGTGAACAGGGGAGAATTCCCACTCTGCTAATTGAGGTAACGTAAAACGTGCTTCCTAAATCAGGTTTAACACGCCTCAGGATTTACACGCCATGTGGTATCAAACTAAGCAGTAGCTTCTTGCGCATCCCCGATTTTAATCATTGGCGCCATACCTTCAGCTGCCCAGCCTTAAGCTTTGGAATTCCCTCCCTAAACCTCTCCACCGCTCTTTCCTCACTTAAGAGACTCCTTAACAACTTGTATTTATATAGCGCCTTTAACAAAGTGAAACATCCCAAGGCACTTCACAGGAGTATTATGAGATTAAAAAATTTGACACCGAGCTGCGTAAGTAGAAATTAGAGCAGGTGACCAAAAGCTTGGGTAAAAAGGTGTGTTTTAAGAAGCGTCTTGAAGGAGGAAAGAGAGGTACAGAGACGGAGAGGTTTAGGCAGGGAGTTCCAGAGCTTGGGGCCCAGGCAACAGAAGGCATGGCCACCAATGGTTGAGTGATTATAATCAGGGATGCTCAAGAGGGCAGAATTAAAGGAGCACAGACATCTCGGGGGGTTGTGGGGCTGGAGGAGATTACAAGATCGGGAGGGGTGAAGCCATGGAGGGATTTGAAAATGAGGATGAGAATTTTGAAATCGAGGCATTGTTTAACCGGAAGCCAATGTAGGTCAGTGAGCATAGGGGTGATGGGTGAGCGGGACTTGGTGCAAGTTAGGACACGGGCAGCCGAGTTTTGGATCACCTCTAGTTTACGTAGGGTAGAATGTGGGAGGCCAGCCGGAATAGTCAAGTCGAGAGGTAACAAAGGCATGGATGAGTGCTTCAGCAGCAGATGAGCTGAGGCAAGGGCAGAGACAGACGTTATCACAGAGGTGGAAATAGGCAGACTTAGTTATGCTGCAGATATGTAATTGAAATCTAATTTCAGGGTCAAATATGACACCAAGGTTGCGAACTGTCAGAGAGGGCTGGAGTCAATGCTAGGGAATGCAGTTTGTGGCTTCTGCCCTAATAACTCCTTATGTGGTTCGGTATCAAATTTTGTTTGATAATGTACCTGTGAAGCGCCATGGGGCATTTTACTACATTAAAGACGCTATGGAAATATTGTTGTTAACAGTGTGAGATTATCCCCTGCAGGTAGATTCACTCCTAAAAGGATAGTATGCAAGTACAGCAAATGATCAGGAAGGCCAATGGTATCTTGGCTTTTATTGCAAAGGGGATGGAGTATAAAAGCAGGGAAGTCTTACTAGTTATACAAGGTATTGGTGAGGCCACACCTGGAATACTGCATGCAGTTTTGGTTTCCATATTTGCGAAAGGATATACTTGCTTTGAAGGCAGTTCAGAGAAGGTTCACTAGGTTGATCCTGGAGATGAGGGTGTTGACTTTTGAGGAAAGGTTGAGTAGGTTGGGCCTCTACTCATTGGAATTCAGAAGAATGAGAGGTGATCTTATCGAAACATATAAGATTATGAGGGGGCTTGACAAGGTGGATGCAGAGAGGATGTTTCCACTGATGGGGGAGACTAGAACTAGAGGGCATGATCTTAGAATAAGGGGCCGCCATTTAAAACAGAGATGAGGAGAAATTTCTTCTCTCAGAGGATTGTTAATCTGTGGAATTCGCTGCCTCAGAGAGCTGTGGAAGCTGGGACTTTGAATAAATTTAAGACAGAAATAGACAGTTTCTTAAACGATAAGGGGATAAGGCATTATGGGAAGCGGGCGGGGAAGTGGAACTGGGTCCATGATCAGATCAGCCATGATCTTATTGAATGGCGGAGCAGGCTCGAGGAGCTGTATGGCCTACTCCTGTTCCTATTTCTTATGTTATTATGTAAATCAGACTAGGCCTTGACTCTGTATTTACACTGCAAGATTAACAGCTAAAATTAACCTTGCAGTGTAAATACAGAGTAAAATGGCTCCATATCAATGCCAAACTTGCAGTGTTTGAATGCACTCCAATGCATTCTTGGCCCTTATACTCATCATCAAGTTGTGCTGCTAATTTCTCAATCATTCCTGATGAACAATCAAGGTCCAGAGTTGGACTAGTCGGCTTCCACCAATGATACTCCCATAGTCACAAGGTGAGAGCTGTGTACACAATTACGTGGGAGAAAACCATGAAATATATGCACAGAACAAATTAAATTCATGAAAAGAAAGCAATAAGTTTGCCTTTATCACCATCTTTGCTTGAGTCCCTTCTATAAACAAGTATTTCTCATTAGGAAGGACAATGATAAATTTGATTAAAAGAAATGGGGGGAGAAATTTGGTTGTTTAGCACCACCATTAGCGCCCGTGAGGGGCACTAACAGGCTGCTAAACACCGACTGCCGCACTATGACAGCCTGCCGTGAACTTCACTGCTGGTTTAGCGGCGGCGCTGTCATAGAAACATAGAAACATAGAAAATAGGTGCAGGAGTAGGCCATTCGGCCCTTCGAGCCTGCACCGCCATTCAATAAGTTCATGGCTGAACATGCAACTTCAGTACCCCTTTCCTGCTTTCTCGCCATACCCCTTGATCCCCCTAGTAGTAAGGGCTACATCTAACTCCTTTTTGAATATATTTAGTGAATTGGCCTCAACAACTTTCTGTGGTAGAGAATTCCACAGGTTCACCACTCTCTGGGTGAAGAAGTTTCTCCTCATCTCGGTCCTAAATGGCTTACCCCTTATCCTTAGACTGTCATTTAGTGCTGTGACTCTAGCACCACCTACTTGGTGACATCAAGAATGTGCAACAGCCCCTTTGCGACACGTTTCTGAAACTGACTGCTTTATCCTGCCAAATTGCTAACAATTACTTACCTCTCATACCTGTGGAAGACTGTTGGTAGCCTCCCTTCCATTTTTTTGCAGGTTTCACATGGTCGACTTTACCTCCTCTTTAGGTGCGAGGATGCCGCTATCCTAGTAGAGAAGTGCTCCTGCGATACTGCCCCGTGATGGACCTTTAGCACCCTAAGTGGATTGTACAATGCTTCCCTTAGCGCTCCCCTCTCCTCTTGGGGCAATAAAACTGAATATCGCACTTTGAGGCGGTAGACATCGCCCGGCGTTAAAGATAGCACCCCAGTGGTGTCACCGCCTCAAAGCAGCCGATAACAAATTTCTAGCCCCTCGTTTCCAATATGGCAAAAGGAGAGAGTCAGGCTTAATTTACTGATTGCAGAATATTGCACATTGTTGAGCAAAGCAGCAGCAGCTGAGAAGTAATAAAGCTTTCACCTGGTAACCTAACCATGTCCCATGAGCATGACTGGATCTCAAAGTAAATAGCTTTTTGAAACATGAGGACTGAAATTTCAATCAGCTTGCTCCACTTCAGTTGGTAAGAGTTCCACTAAGTCTTTGAAGGAAATATTGGATAGAATTTCCAGAAAACCGAAGACATACTCTTGATGTGGAGGTATGCAGGGAACAATGCACCCCTCCAAAAAACCTTTGTAGACAAAGCAGAATCCCAGCTGAGCTAAGGATGAGAATTTTGAAATCGAGGCGTTGCTTAAATAATATTATGACCCTCTTACCACGATCAGCATCATCAGTTCCATCACCTCCACTATCAGTGAACATTCATACTGATCAACAGCTTGAAATAAGCAAAGCTTACCCCCACAAAGCTGACAACTCAAAATGGCCCTGAATAAAAGCATGTGAAAGTAAGTAACTAAAGTGTAGTGAGAAATGTTCTTTCTTATAACGTAATGTGTGCATTTATACAACATTCCTTTACTGATAATGTATGCATTTATACAACATTCTTTTACTAATAATGTGTGCATCATTCCTTTATTGATAATGTTCGTGTTTATACAATATTCCTTTACTGATAATGTGTGCATTTATACAACATTCCTTTACTGATAATGTGTGCATTTATACAACATTCCTTTACTGATAATGTGTGCGTTTATACAACATTCTTTTACTGATAATGTGTGCATCATTCCTTTACTGATAATGTTCACGTTTATACAATATTCCTTTACTGATAATGTGTGCATCATTCCTTTACTGATAATGTTCGCGTTTATACAATATTCCTTTACTGATAATGTGTGCATCATTCCTTTACTGATAATGTTCGCGTTTATACAACATTCCTTTACTGATAATGTGTGCATCATTTCTTTACTGATAATGCGTGCGTTTATACAACATTCTTTTACTGATAATGTGTGCATCATTCCTTTACTGATAATGTTCGCATTTATACAACATTCCTTTACTGATAATGTGTGCATCATTCCTTTACTGATAATGTTTGCGTTTATACAACATTCCTTCACTGATAATGTGTGCATTTATACAACATTCCTTTACTTAAAGGACAAGAAAGCCTTAACAGGGTTGCAATTGTTAAAGACATTTTTTTTAATTCTTGGTAAATCTGGGGGTGTGCTCCCTCTCACCTACCCACAATAACATAAGAAATAGGAGCAGGAGTAGTCCATATGGCTCCTCCGCCATTCAATTAGATCATGGCTGATCTTCTACGCCAACTCCACTTACCCGCCCTAAACCAATATACCTTTGTTTGCAAAAATCTATCGATCTGTGATGAATACACTCAACGACTGACCATCCACAGATTTCTGCTGTAGAGAATTCCAAAGATTCACAACCCTCTGAGTGATGACATTTCTCCTTATCTCAGTCCTAAATGGCTGACACCTTATCCTGAGACTGTGACCCCTAGTTCTAGACTTTCCAGCAAGGGGAAACAGCATCTCAGCATCTATTCCTCAAGGGATGCTCCTCCTCCTTCCACCTGCCTGATATGCTGGCTTCTTCTCTCTCCCCTTTCTCCCCAACTGCCCCAAAATAGTGGTCCTAACATCCTTGGAAGGAGTGCAGCGGAGATTAACCAGAATGTTACCGGGGCTCCAAGGGTTAAATTATGGGGAGAGATTACATATTTCATTGTATTCCCCAGAATATAGAAAGCTAATAGGTGATTTGATTGAGGTTTTTAAGATTTTGAAAGGATTGATAGGATAGAGAGAAACTTTTTTTTGCTGGTGGAGGAGTCTAAGACAAGAGGACATATCATTAAAATTAGAGCTAGGCCATTCAGGAGAGAAGAAGTTAGGAAACACCTCTTCAGGCAAAAGGTGGTAGAAGTGTGAAACTCTCTCCCACAAGAAGCAGTAGATGCTAGCCTAATTAATCATTTTAAATCTGAGAGCGATAGATTTTAGCTAGTCAAAGGTATTAAGGGACATGAGGCCAAGACAGGTTAAATGTAGTTAGGATACAGATCAGACATGATCTCACGGAATGATGGAACAGGCCAGAGAAGCTGTTCCCATGATCTCCTCTCTTTTCACCCCACCCCCATCAAAGGCATAGCTCTTGTCATCCGCCTCCTCTCTCCTCTCCTAACAAGTACTGTGTCAGGGTACCTACCTGCTGTCATTCCTCCTGCAATTGACAGCACATTGCCTTGTGAGCAGTAATTCCCAGTTTCCCATGTAGTACAACGTTAATCACAACAGGTAGCAGCTTCAAGGGAGGGGCTGTTTTCCATTGACTTTGATCTGTGACTGTGAATGACCGCCAGAAACAGGCGCAGGCAGCTGGCATGTACGACGGCAATACTTTGCATCCCAAGTTCATCACTACTAACACCATGACTACATTCACCTTTAATTCTGGCAGTGCTGCAACTATCATCTCTGCTGCCCGCTCCATCATAGCTACTGTCATCTCCCCACCTGCTGCTACCTCTGCCAGCATCAGCAATTACAAATCCACCAGAGTTAGTTGAACTTCAAAGACAAAGCTAATGTCAAAACTATTAGTCTGGAATCTTAAAGGAGCAGCATGTGTGATTTTATTTATTTAAATGCAAGGTAAATGGGTTCCTACCTTTCAATGATCCCATCAGTCCTCACTATTTAATTGCAAATGTATTAAAAAGAAAGATAGAAAAAAACGCTATTAAAGGTCAACATCCTTCTTTGAAACTGATCTTTATAAAGAAAAGAGTTTTAATAAGTGTTGAATTGTAAATTAGAGCCTGTGTTTTCTCAGTTTTTTATTCTGTAATCATTATTGTTGGGTCATTTAAAAGAATTGAGATGATTTGGACCTATTTGCTGCAGGGTTTTCCCTTTTCCCAAGCCAAGGGCTTTCAGCCTGAAATCAGAGACTAATTACTTTAAATCTCTCCATTGGGATGATTAAAAACAAATGAAAAAGCCTAGGCAGCAGGGAAGCAAAAAAGAGATGTCTTGGCCATTTTTAAATATTAAATCATTGCATTTAAGAATTTTAAACAATGTCTATCATTTTATGGTGGTGTGCGAAAAATCTAAGTCCAGTCAAGGGATGATGCAGCATCATGCATCATCAAAGTAAGCAGCCTGCAGCCTCTCTATCTAAGACTGCATAACTTTGCCAGTGTATCATTTTATAGTCAGGAGGGGTTCTCGTATTCAGAATCATCATCAATTCTCCTTTTTGCTTTTTGTTTGCCGAGGTAAACACAGGTCAATCTGAGGAGATAACATCAAACAGTAGGCAACACACATAACACTTTTTTTTATTAATCATACCCTGTTTGCAAAGTGTAATAATTAAAGTAGCAAAGCTATTTGTCTCTGTCATGAGATCTCTGTTCTGCTGCACGGTAGAGGAGGCAGATCCATCACAGTAGGCTGCGTGCTGCTGCTCTCTGTTCTCTCGTGGCTTCATTAGCAGCTCCATCACATGCTGGGCGCTGATGTCCCAGATCTTGAAACTCAGCACTGACAGTTATAAAGTACAACCAGTACTGACAAGATCAAAACCTTCATATTCTTTTAAATCTTGTAATAGCTCCAAACACCCTGAGCTCAGATGGGCAAACGCAAAATGATTAAAGCTTTAAATACATAAGCTCCAGGGCATTATGGGATATGCAAATCAGTTATTTTTTGTTGTACTACCATTTTTTTATCCAAGTGTCGTACTGCATGGAATACCAGTCACTCTTCCTTGTCCTGTTTCTAAGGAGGCAAGAATGGTTATTCACCTCTTCTTGACCAGGCTCACCGTATTCTGGATATAATAACTCCATTTTCACCATTATTGTGTCTCAATTCTAACCTGCAACATTTTACTCTCTGTAGAATCAGGAATCTATCCACCTCTCTTCTGAGTGCTTCAATGAAGTCTGGTTTTACTTACTAAATAGTGTCAGCTGTGGCTCAGTGGGTAGCACACTCTGCTCCAAGTCAGAAGGTTATTGTTATGTCTTGGATAAAGAGTCAGACTAGATACTGCAAGCTCAAGGTAAGTTTGACCGTAGTCTTTTATTGCAGATTTCAGAGTGCCGCTCCAGCCTGTGAGGCCTCCTTATATACAGGTGCTCCCAAGGGATTGTGGGATCCCTTGGGACTCCAGGGGAGAAGCCCTCTGGTGGTTAGACATGGTAATTACAGGTTTACATACATAACAACATTCCCCCCCAAAGTCCCAAAGTCAATAGTGTAACTATTTACAATGTGAGTCGATCTGGGGCCTTCCTTTCCCTGGTTGATCGTCTCGGTGCAAATGCTGGTGTTGGTGAGTCGATTGTTGGGCCTTCGCTGGGCTGCTGCGCAGCTGGCCTTGCTGGAGTGCTGGAGGTGGTGAGCCTTGCTGGGCTGTGGCAGGTGATGGGTTTTGCTTCGTGGTCAACCGCTGGGTCGGTTGCCACATGTGTGTGTGTTGGGGAGTCGAAAATGGTAGAGTCTATTGTGGGTTGTTCTGGATAGTCCGTAAATCTGAGTTTGGTTTGGTCCAAGTGTTTTCTGCAGGTGAGTCAGTTTACGAGTTTGACCACAGACACCCTACTCCCCTCTTTGGTCAAACAGTGCCAGCAATCCACTTAGGACCTTGTCCATAGTTCAACACAAAAAGCGTGACACATTTGCGCGATCATATGTATTCTGTTGAAGCCGCCTGCTCTCTACCTGTTCGTGTAGATCAGGGTGGACTAACGAGAGCCTTATCTTAAGTGCCCTTTTCATGAGCAGTTCAGCAGAGGGACTCCGGTGAGTGAGTGGGGTCTTGTGCAGTAGCTAAGCAGGACTCAGGATAAGCGAGTCTGCAGTGAGCCTTCAGTTACCCTTTTAAAGCTCTGCTTGATTGTTTGAGCTGCTTGTTCTGCCTGACCGTTGGACGTTGGCTTAAACGGGGCAGACGTGACCTGTTTGACCCCATTGCGGATCATGAATTCCTTGAATTCGGCACTGGTAAAGCACGGCCCATTGTTACTTACAAGGACATCAGGCAGGTCATGGGTGGCAAACATGGCCCGTAGGCTTTCAATGGTGGCAGTGGATGTGCTTGCCAATGTTATCATGCATTCAATCCATCTGGAGTAGGCATCTACAACCACTGAAAACATTTTTCCAAAGAATGGGCCTACATAGTCGCCATGAACCCTAGACCACAGTTTGGAGGGCCAGGACCATAAACTTAGTGGCACCTCCCTGGGTGCATTGCTTAACTGGGAACATGTATTACATTTGTGTACACAGGACTCTAAGTCTGCATCGATACCGGGCCACCACATATAGGATCTGGCTATCGCTTTCATCATTACAATGCCTGGGTGGGTACTGTGGAGATCACTAATGAAAGTGCCCCTGCCCTTTTTTGGCACAACAACCCGATTGCCCCATAGGAGGCAGTCTGCCTGTATAGACATTTCACCTTTGCACCGCTGGTACGGTTTTATTTCTTCCTACATCTCTTACGGGACACTAGACCAACTCTGGTGGAGCACACAGTTTGTTACTAAGGACAGTAAGGGGTCCTGGCTCTTCCAGGTTCTAATCTGTCAGGTGGTAACAGGTGATTGCTCACTCTCGAATGCTTCCATTACCATAACTAAATCTGCAGGCTGTGCCACCTCCACCCCAGTGGTTGGCAATGGTCGCCTACTGAGAGCATCGACACAGTTTTCTGTGCCTGGCCTGTGGCGGATGTTACAGTTGTATGCGGACAATGTGAGCGCCCATCTCTGGATACGAGCTGATGCATTCGTAATTATCCCCTTATTTTCAGAAAAGAGGGATATAAGCGGCTTATGGTCGGTTTCTAATTCAAATTTGAGCCTGAACAGGTATTGATGCATTCTTTTTACCCCGTAAACACATGCTAACGCTTCTTTTTTGATCATACTGTAGGCCCTCTCGGCCTTAGACACGCTTCTGGATGCATAAACAACCAGTTGCAATTTCCCAAATTCATTAGCTTGTTGCAATACACACCCGGCCCATTACAATGACGCATCACATGCTAGTACCAAACGTTTACATGGATCGTACAACTCAAGCAATTTGTTTGAACATAACAGCTTCCTAGCTTTCTCAAAGGCATTTTCTTGGCTTTTACCCCATACCCATTCATCTCTCTTATACAGTAAAGAGTGCAGGGGTTCTAACAATGTGCTAAGATCTGGTAAGAAGTTACCAAAATAGTTCAGGAGTCCTGGAATTGCCCACAGCTCCATCAAGTTCTGTGGTTTCGGTGCGTTCTTGACTGCCTCCGTCTTCGAATCGGTGAGCCTGATTCTTCTCCCCAGGAACTCCGCTTCAGGTGCCAGGAAAATGCATTTCGAGCATTTCAGCCTGAACCCCACATGTTTAAGCCGACTAAGAGCCTCCTCCAGGTTCTGCAGGTGCTCGACGGTATCCCGACCTGTAACTAAGATGTCGTCCTGGAAGACCATGGTATGCGGGACTGACTTCAGCAAGCTTTCCATGTTCCTCTGGAATATCGCTGCAGCCGATCGAATCCCAAACTGGCATCTGTTGTAAATGAAAAGACCTTTGTGCATGTTGATGCGGGTGAGGCCTTTTGAAGATTTCTCCAATTCCTGTGTCATGTAGGCCGAGGTCAAGTCCACTTCATGAATGTGTTCCCTCCCGCCAGCGTCGCAAATATGTCGTCTGCCTTTGGTAGCAGATATTGATCCTGCAGCGAGAAACGTTTGATAGTTACTTTGTAATCACCACAGATTCTGATGGTGACGTCTCCCTTCAGGAGTGGAACAATCGGACTGGCCCACTTATTGAATTCGATCAGCAAAATGATGCCCTCTCGTTGCAACCTGTCCAGCTCAATCTCCACACTCTCTCTCATCATGTATGGTACCGCTCTCGCCTTGTGATGGATGGGTCGCGCCCCCGGAATCAAATGGATCTGCACTTTTGCTCCTTGGAACTTCCCGATGCCTGGTTCGAACAGCGAGGGGAACTTGCTTAGGACCTGGGCACAAGGTGTCATCGACGGACGAAAATGCTCAGACGTTGTCCCAGTTCCAGCGTATCTTTTCCAGCCAGCTCCTGCCGAACAGCATGGGGCCATTGCCCGGTACCACCCAGAGTGGTAAATCGTGCAACGTTCCATTGTAGGAGACCTTTACGGTAGCACTGTCAATTACGGGAATCAGTTCCTTTCTATACGTTCTGAGTTTGGTACGAATAGGAGTCAGGACTGGCCTTGAAGCCTTGTTGTACCACAACTTATCGAAAGTCTTTTTACTTCTTATGGACTGGCTTGCGCCCCTGTCCAGCTCCATGGACACCGGGAGTCCATTTAATTCAACCTTCAGCATTATCGGGGGACACTTTGTGGTAAATGTGTGCAACCCACATACCTCTGCGTCCTCGGTCTGAGACTCTGGTTCGTCATGATCCACCGTGGATATGTCCTCCTCTGCTACATGGTGGTTTGCAGGATTAGGAGGGTTTGCAGCTCGCCTGCACATACGTTGGAGGTGTCCCATTGTTCCACAGCCCTTGCAAACGTATCCTTTGAAGCAGCATGAATGGATTTGATGATCACCCCCGCAGCGCCAACAAGGTGTTAATGGCCTTGTATTCACCAGCCTTGATAGTGGACTCAGTCATCTGCAGACGTGCAGCTACAGGCGTGTAAGTCCTGCCATGTACATTTCAATTCGAAAACAATGTTACTTTGTTCACAGAACTTGCAACAGCACTAATGTGCTGGGAAATGTGTTTGGTATTGTCACTGGTGGTGATAAACGCCTGGGCTATGGCTTTACTCAAGGTTGGGGTCTCTACATCAAAAGTTTGCAAAGTATTACTTCATGGCCAATGCCAAGTACAAAGAAGTCCCAGAGCATATGCTCCAAGTGTCCTTCAAATTCACAATGTCCTGCAAGGCGCCTTAGCTCGGCAACATAGCTTGCCATTTCCTGGCCTTCAGACCTCTTGTACATGTAGAACCAATACCTCGCCATCAGAACGCTTTCCTTCGGGTTTAGATGCTCCCGGACCAGTGTGCACAACTCATTGTATGACTTGTCTGTGGGTTTAGCTGGAGCAAGCAGGTTTTTCATGAGGCCATACGTTGATGCCCCGCAAACAGTGAGGAGGATCGCCCTTTGTTTAGCAGAGTTCGCTTCTCCTTTCAGCTCATTGGCCACGAAGTATTGGTTAAATCGTTCCAAGAAGCTTTCGCAATCATCTCCCTCTGAAAATTTCTCCAGGATGCCCACAGTTCTCTGCATTGTTGCGTTGGGGTTCGTTATCTGTATCTGGCCGCCAGTTGTTATGTCTTGGTTAAAGAGTCAGACTAGATACTGCAAGCTCAAGGTAAGTGTGACCATAGTCGTTTATTGCAGATCTCAGAGTGCCTCTCCAGCCTGTGAGGTGCTCCCAGGATTGTGGGATCCCTTGGGACTCCAGGGGATAAGCCCTCTGGTGGTTAGATGGTTAGACTTGGTAATTAGAGGTGTACATACATAACAGTTATGGGCTCAAGTCGCACTCCAGAGACTTGAACCCATAAATCTAGGCTGACACTCCAGTGCAGTGTCTTTTGGCTGCGACGTTAAACAGAGGCCTCGTCTGCTCTCTCAGGTGGACACAAAAGATCCCATGGCACTATTTCCAGGAAGAGTAGGGGAGTTAATCCCGTGTCCTGGCCAATATTTATCCCACAACCAACATAACATAGAAATAACAAAAATTATCTGGTCATTATCACATTGTTGTTTGTGGGAATTTGCTGTGTGCAAGTTGGCTGCCTAGTTTCCCACATTACAACAGTGACTAAATTCCAAAAGCACTTCATTTGCTGTAAAGCGCTTTGAGACGTCTGATGGTCATGAAAGGCGCTATATAAATGCAAGTCTTTCTTTTAATAGCAAGTTTTTCCCAAATGTTACGAAACACGATAGGGGCAGTTCTTTTAGAAATGAGATGAATTTGGAAAACTGAAAAACTTTACACAATACATTAAAACTAAATACAGAGGACAATCATAGTTATGCACTGGTTTCAACCATAAGAGCACAATAAAGTATAGTAGTAGGAAAAGGACAATGGGTATAAACATAGAAACATAGAAACATAGAAAATAGGTGCAGGAGTAAGCCATTCGGCCCTTCTAGCCTGCACCGCCATTCAATGAGTTCATGGCTGAACATGCAACTTCAGTACCCCATTCCTGCTTTCTCACCATACCCCTTGATTCCCCTAGCAGTAAGGACTTCATCTAACTCCTTTTTGAATATATTTAGTGAATTGGCCTCAACAACTTTCTGTGGTAGAGAATTCCACAGGTTCACCACTCTCTGGGTGAAGAAATTCCTCCTCATCTCGGTCCTAAATGGCATCCCCCTTATCCTTTGACTGTGTCCCCTGGTTCTGGACTTCCCCAACATTGGGAACATTCTTCCTGCATCTAACCTGTCTAAACCCATCAGAATTTTAAACGTTTCTATGAGGTCCCCTCTCATTCTTCTGAACTCCAGTGAATACAAGCCCAGTTGATCCAGTCTTTCTTGATAGGTCAGTCCCGCCATCCCGGGAATCAGTCTGGTGAACCTTCGCTGCACTCCCTCAATAGCAAGAATGTCCTTCCTCAGGTTAGGAGACCAAAACTGTACACAATACTCCAGGTGTGGCCTCACCAAGGCGCTGTACAATTGTAGCAACACCTCCCTGCCCCTGTACTCAAATCCCCTCGCTATGAAGGCCAACATGCCATTTGCTTTCTTAACCGCCTGCTGTACCTGCATGCCAACCTTCAATGACTGATGTACCATGACACCCAGGTCTCGTTGCACCTCCCCTTTTCCTAATCTGTCACCATTCAGATAATAGTCTGTCTCTCTGTTTTTACCACCAAAGTGGATAACCTCACATTTATCCACATTATACTTCATCTGCCATGCATTTGCCCACTCACCTAACCTATCCAAGTCACTCTGCAGCCTCATAGCATCCTCCTCGCAGCTCACACTGCCACCCAACTTAGTGTCATCCGCAAATTTGGAGATACTACATTTAATCCCCTCGTCTAAATCATTAATGTACAGTGTAAACAGCTGGGGCCCCAGCACAGAACCTTGCGGTACCCCACTAGTCACTGCCTGCCATTCTGAAAAGTCCCCATTTACTCCTACTCTTTGCTTCCTGTCTGACAACCAGTTCTCAATCCATGTCAGCACACTACCCCCAATCCCATGTGCTTTAACTTTGCACATTAATCTCTTGTGTGGGACCTTGTCGAAAGCCTTCTGAAAGTCCAAATATACCACATCAACTGGTTCTCCCTTGTCCACTCTATTGGAAACATCCTCAAAAAATTCCAGAAGATTTGTCAAGCATGATTTCCCTTTCACAAATCCATGCTGACTTGGACCTATTATATTACCTCTATCCTTAATAATTGATTCCATCATTTTACCCACTACCGATGTCAGGCTGACCGGTCTATAATTCCCTGTTTTCTCTCTCCCTCCTTTTTTAAAAAGTGGGGTTACATTGGCTACCCTCCACTCGATAGGAACTGATCCAGAGTCAATGGAATGTTGGAAAATGACTGTCAATGCATCCACTATTTCCAAGGCCACCTCCTTAAGTACTCTGGGATGCAGTCCATCAGGCCCTGGGGATTTATCGGCCTTCAATCCCATCAATTTCCCCAACACAATCTCATCCATTTATAAATGTATAATTCCTGATTCAACAAAAAGTAAAATGTTACCATTTTGAGACACAACAGAGATGAAAATGAAGTTAATGGGCTAGAAATTTGTTTTTGAGGAAAAACGGTATTTTTACACTAAAATTATCTTTTTCGCTTCACTACTGTTAGAAGGCCCGATTTTCGGCCTTTAATTTGCGCAGCAGTAAACATCGGTGCTGCACGAGGATTCGCAGCACAAATTGTGAATTTCTGCAACTTTAGTCCGGGGCCGATAGCGAGGGGCCATGGGAGGGGGGAAAACAACAACAAAAATTTGGGGACGAAAAAAATTCACAAAACCCTTACCCGACTAACTCGCTGAAAAAGAATTAAAAAATTAAAACTTTATCTTACCTTTTTTGCAGGTCTTCATACTTACCGCTGCTGGCAGTGCTGCAATGCAAGTTTTTCCCTGTCGGTATTCTGGGTGCAGAATACGGGCGCAGAGAGAGCCACATTTCGGGCGAAAACACTATTTCAGGTGTTGCACGGCAGCACTCCTCTCCCCAGTGGTACATGGAGGGGCCAAGGATAGATCCTTGGGAGACACCAGAGGGAATGGTGCGGGAGTGGGAAGAGAAGCCATTGCAGGTGATTCTCTGGCTACAATTAGACAGAGAAGATTGAAACCAGGTGAGTGCAGTCCCATCCAGCTGGATGACGGTAGAGAGGCTTTGGAGGAGGATGGAGGCAAGTCAAACAGGAAAAGGAGGGATAGTTTACCTTCGTCACAGTCACAAAGGATGTCATTTGTGACTTTGATGAGAGCCGTTTTGGTACTGTGGCAGGGGCAGAAATCTGATTGGCAGGATTCAAACATGGAGTTGCGGGACAGATGGGCACGGATTTGGGAGGCAACAACACATTCAAGGACTTGAGAGGAAAGGGAGGTTGGAGATGGGGCGGTAGTTTGCAAGTATGGAGAGGTCAAGGCTTTTTTTTTGAGTAAAGGGCTGATGATGGCAGATTTGAGGGAGAGGGGGACTGTACCTGAGGAGAGAGAACCGTTAACAATATCAGCTAACATGGGCGCCAGAAAAGGAAGTTGGCTGGTCAACAATTTGGTGGGAAAAGGGTCAAGGGAGCAGGATGTGGGTCTCATGATCAAGATGAGCACGGAGAGGTCATGAAGAGAGATCGGAGAGAGACTGGAGAATGATGTGAGTTCAGGGCTAAGGAAGGGGGGAACCTTAGAGGAAGTTTGGTCCAATGGGCGAGAGAAGGAAGGGAAGTGGCAGAGGCAGCTGAATGGATGGTCTCAATCTTAGAGACAAAGAAGTCCATGAGCTCCTTACACTTGTCGGAGGTGAGGGTGGAGGAGACAGGGGAGAGGGGTTTAGGAAGACATTAGCAGTGGAGAATAGAAGCCGGGGTTTATCTTTGAAATCTAGAATGATACTGGAATAGTGAGCAATTTTGGCTGACAAGAGTAGGATCCGATAATGCTCTATGTGGTCCAGCCAGATCTGGTGGTGAATGGCTAAACCAGTTGTCCGCTATATCCTTTCAAGTCTGTGTCCCTTGGACTTAAGGGAGCGAAGATGAGGGCCATACCAGGGGGAATAGCCATGGTGCGAGAGTAATTGTTTTAATAGGGACTAGGGCATCAAAGATGGTGGTGAGGATGTGGTTGAGCAGATCTGCAGTTGCAGAAATGTCTCAGTGAATGGAGGGCCAAAGGCTGGACAGTTGGGATTTCATAAGTGCAGTTGTAAGAGAGTTGGGAGAGAATTTTTTCCAGGGGTGCACAAAGAAGGAAGTAGGGTTGGGGTGGATGGTTGGAAGGGGGATATGGGTGGAGAGCGATACGAGGAAGTGGTCAGAGATGGTCTTATCTGCGATTGACGTGATGGGATTAGCGATCCACGAGAGATGGTAAGATCGAGGGGGTGGCCGTGACTATGTGTTGTGGAGTTACATGGAGGCAGAGATTAAGGGAGGATAGGTGGCTAGTGAATTCAGAGGAGAGAGAGCATGATGAATTGAGATGGATGTTGAAATCACCGAAGATGTGAAGTCGTTCGGTGCAGAGGCTGAGGGAGGAAAGCAGTGTGAAGATATCTCAGTAATGGTCTCTTGAACCTAGGAAACATGCAAAAGCTGATAAACAGCTTTAAGAAATAGATAACTCAAAAACAACTAACTACTTAAAAATAGCCCTGAATATAGGCTATGGCTAAGGCCACTGTTTTACAATCATTGATTTTTATCGGTGTTTTGCAATTTGGTCTCATTTTTCTGTGAGAACTGAAAGCTAAAAGTCTTGGCTGTAACATGTTAACAAATAATTACACTAAGAATACAGTGGGGCAGGAGCTTATAGTAACTTGAGTTGTAGGTGTACCAAAACATATCTATCATTTAAATGGCCGGAAAAAACTAAAGTACACAAAAGTACTGTTTTTGTAATGGTGGATCTCGAAATATCTGAAGGAGGAGGACAAAAACACTGGAGATTGTAAGGTTTATTTCTTAAGGGAGCTGGGGGCATACCAGGTTACTACATTCTTGGTGCACTTTCCATCCTTTTACTGTATTTCTGCTTTGAAGTCAAATGAAATTTATTCTGGAAAGATTACAGATATTTTAAATAAAGTAGCTGTTGTAAAGTACAAGCGACTCTTGATTTTTGTACTATCAGAAAGCAATCAGAAGTGGGGGAGAAAATCGCGTTGTTTGCACCTCCCGTTAGGCGCGAGTGGAGTGCAAACGACTTCTCGCCTTGTGGAGCAGGGCCGCTACCGCCTTTTGCGAAATCCCATGGGAATTAGCGGTGGTGCTAACCAGTAGCGCCCCGCTCCTGGCGCTAGTGCCCGTCATCACCGTGCGCAGCGAGCCATTCTCACCCCAGAGCAAAAATTCAGTCGTGCCCCGTGAGGCTGCTGTGGCCAATGCCCGCGCCAGCTTCGCGGGTCGTGAACCGGGCCGCACTCCATTGCCCGGGGCGAAAATTAAAGAGGCGCCGCGCACTTTCTTTCAAATGGCCGACTTACAGGTCGCAGCCTTGCCTTTTCTAATTTACAGGGTCCGTGCAGCGATGTTGCAGCCCGGCACTTCGCTTCTGTGCTGGGCTGCTGCCATGTGGTGAAATGGAGGCCCCTTCTCCCTGATGCAGAGTCGACAGCGTGCTCACCTTTAACAAAGGGGGAGAGCCCTGTGCTTCCACCAGTGCTACGCGGCTCTGCACGTAACGCTGGGAAATTCCACGTGGTTAGCGCCCCAGTCCTGCCCCCGAGAGGAAGTGGAGCGGCGACATTGCGCTTCACTTCCTCTCGGGGGAGGTAACTCCAATTTCGCTGCTGGGGCGGGACTTCCGCGCCGGGCACGGGAATTCCCGCCTCGCAGCCTTAACCGCCCCCATATTTTGGCTCCAGTGAGTATAACACTGCAGATTGTGATTCTGTATAGCTCTATTCCACAGGAGGCAGTATATTTACTTGTTGAATTCCCAACATTTCTCAGATTATATTTTCGTAGATTTACTGGGTTTTTCATGTGGATTAAATCACCTAACTACAAGAAGAAAGTAACTGTAATGTGATCAGAAAGTTAAAGAATCACATTCAGAATAAGGCCACTACATTTTTATAGTATTAGTATCGTATTAGGTGGTCCCTCGTATTGAGGATGACTTGCTTCCACACCAAAAAGGGATGAGTTCACAGGTGTTTCAATGAGGGACCTGACATTCTAGGTCCCGAACTACATATTGAAGGGTGGAAGATTCCTGTGCGTGGATTCTTTTAACGTGTGGTGGCCGTTGCACACCAGCCACCACATGGGCTTGACAGAGTTAGGTCTTGTTCCAGTGGCAAGGGTTCACCAAGATGACTGGAGACCAAGCTCTGCTGCACAGACTCCTACTATCCACAGATCGCTGTGTGGGCTGGCCTGTGCTGCCCCTGGGCCCTCGCCTCTCCTGGGCCCCGAACTCTTGCCTCTCCTGGGCCCCAATCATGACTCTCCTGGGCCCCGATTTCTCACCGCTCCTCCGCCCCGATCAAAAATGGAGCAGTTAGTAACAGGACATCAATTAGTCTCATCTTATCTTGGAGACATCAAATATCGACACACTGTTATTTGAAATATAAAAATATTCAACTCCAGCCTAGTTGAAGGGTTATTAACATCAGCAGAAACAAACGGCAACTAACAGAATGAACACAATTCAGTAGGGATGTAATATACTATTTAGCAAGTACTTATTTTTGCAATAATATGACAATACGTTCAGATTTTGCAACCAAATTTCATGTGGCTGCTCATTAGGGACAGAGGTCACTCATCATTTTGCAGATTGCTGCAGAGGCAAAAAAGCTCAAAATAACCCTGCACTGCATAAAAACATTTCAATTTGTTAGCCATCCGCCACTGGGTGCTAAACACAAGTCAATGCGGGACCCATGTGTTGTGCATGTCTAGAAACTCTCTACATTCACACCAACATACTGATGCACAAGTGCGCATAGCCCACATCTCCACTCATGCAGTGCACAAATCTGAAACTTCAGTAAAACAATGGTTTACTGAAAGAGTTTCTAAATGATATCATGAATCCACCATCTCTTGATCCTTGAAGGTCTAAGAGCCAATAACGTCCTAATACCATGGTGGATAATGTTTTATTAAGCCTACAATCCTCGCACATCTATATGAAAGCTTCTCGTCTAATTATTATCAAATGACTGCATGGTATTCAGACGGAAAAAATAAAAGTCAATTGATGTCAATTATTGAGGCAAATTGTTCTTGCTTGCTTATTTGAGAAGGATGAATCCAAGAACTCTCATTGTGATGACATCATATATTAGTGATGTAATTATGCATTTTGATCAGATTCCCATCACCATGTCATCTGGCTCCTCCTGGCTCCACAGGAATAATACAGCCACAGGAGAATCCCGAGTCCGACACTTGCTCCGTTCATCTGAATCCAATTTTCCAGAGGGGTCCTTAAATAGGCATTTAAATTATGGAAGGGGCCGAACGTCTGTTTTAGGTGGCCATTTGGAAAGCCTAAAATATGGGCCCAATGAATTTAGCAGTGATATGAACGCTTGCGCAGATTGACTGAATTTATCAATGCCCATTTTACATGTGAAAAACAAGCTAAACGCATATCAATTTCAACCCCTAGTTATTCGGATATTATTATTTCATGGTTTTAAACACTACCAGAGCCATTACTTTCTGGACCAAAATACATTTTCAACAATGGAGTTCGGTCATACACAAGACACAAATCTTTTACTTTGAATTCCATCGAGTCAATAGCACAGAACCAGGCTATTCAGCCCAACTGGTCTATGCTGCCATTAATGCTCCACACAAGCCTCACCCAGTCCTCTTCATCTCACACTATCAGCATACCGTTCTCCCTTATGTGCTTATCTAGCTGCCCCTTAAATGCATCTGTGCTATTTGCCTAAACTATTCCTTGTGGTAGCCCGTTCCACATTCTTTGGTTAAAGAAGTTGCTCCTGAATGCCCTGTTGGATTTATATATGCAAATACACAAGTAGATTTTATAGCATATACTAATCACTAGTTCTTTTTTGGAATCATGTCGCTCATTATTGTCTTATTTTCAACTGTGTCCCATGTACAGTACAAACTTGATTAAAGTGAGCAATGAACTTGCACTATATGGCTCACATATATCTGTGTCCACTCGTTATGTAGTGAAATAAACAAACTGTGCCTACTGTGAAGACCCATATTCAGCCCCAGGTAAAAGGGTCTTTACATTGTGCCAAATAAACTCCAGACATAGTTGCATGCTGAATTGAATGTGTTTAATAACAAATGGTGCATGCAGATCAACACACTTCTTTCCATTCTTTTGGTTTATATACCCAAACTTCCTCTCCTCTGCTCTCTATTACCTTCTCTGTGAGGGTGAGACAAGCCACCTTCTCAAAATGCAGCCCCTCAGGATCATTATAATGGCCCAGATTTTCCTAATGGTGCATCTACGTTGCAGGGATCCTTGAATGACACAAAAGATGAAATTACGGAGTAAATTATATTTTTTTAAATGTATTTGTTCCTAAGATGTGGGCGTTGCTAGCAAGGCCAGCATTTATTGCTCATCCCTAAGTGCCCTTGAGAAGATGGTGGAGTCCGCATGGTGAAGGTACTCCCACAGTGCTGTTAGGACGGGATTTCCAGGATTTTGACCCAGTGACGATGAAGGAATGGTGATATATTTCCAAGTCAACCAATAAGGGAATTAAGGGTTACGGGGAGAGGGCGGGTAAGTGGAGCTGAGTCCACAGCCAGATCAGCCATGATCTTATTGAATAGCGGAGCAGGCTCGAGAGGCTAGATGACCTACTCCTGTTCAGAATTCTTATGTTCTTATGTTCTTATGTGTGCAACTTGGAGGGGAACTTGGAAGTGGTGCTGTTCCCATGCACCTGCTGCCCATGTCCTTCCAGGTGGTAGAATCATAGAAACATAGAAAATAGGTGCAGGAGTAAGCCATTCTGCCCTTCGAGCCTGCACCGCCATTCAATGAGTTCATGGCTGAACATGCAACTTCAGTACCCCATTCCTGCTTTCTCGCCATACCCCTTGATCCCCCTAGTAGTAAGGACTACATCTAACTCCTTTTTGAATATATTTAGTGAATTGGCCTCAACGACTTTCTGTGGTAGAGAATTCCACAGGTTCACCACTCTCTGGGTGAAGAAGTTTCTCCTCATCTCGGTCCTAAATGGTTTACCCCTTATCCTTATACTGTGACCCCTGGTTCTGGACTTCCCCAATATTGAGAACATTCTTCCTGCATCTAACCTGTCCAAACCCATCAGAATTTTAAACGTTTCTATGAGATCCCTGCTCATTCTTCTGAACTCCAGTGAATACAAGCCCAGTTGATCCAGTCTTTCTTGATATGTCAGTCCCGCCATCCCGGGAATCAGTCTGGTGAACCTTCGCTGCACTCCCACAATAGCAAGTACGTCCTTCCTCAAGTTAGAAGACCAAAACAGTACACAATACTCCAGGTGTGGTCTCACCAAGGCCCTGTACAACTGTAGCAACACCTCCCTGCCCTGTACTCAAATCCTCTCACTATGAAGGCCAACATGCCATTTGCCAGTAGCTACCCTCCACTCCAGAGGAACTGATCCAGAGGCTATGGAATGTTGGAAAATGACTGTCAATGCATCCACTATTTCCAAGGCCACCTCCTTAAGTACTCTGGGATGCAGTCCATCAGGCCCTGGGGATTTATCGGCCTTCAATCCTATCAATTTCCCGACAACTAAGGGTTTCCCTCAATTCCTCCTTCTTACAAGACCCTCTGACCCTCTTTATATCCGGAAGGTTAGAAACATAGAAACACAGAAAATAGGTGCAGGAGTAAGCCATTCGGCCCTTCTAGCCTGCACCACCATTCAATGAGTTCATGGCTGAACATGCAACTTCAGTACCCCATTCCTGCTTTCTCGCCATACCCCTTGATCCCTCTAGTAGTAAGGACTTCATCTAACTCCTTTTTGAATATATTTAGTGAATTGGCCTCAACAACTTCCTGTGGTAGAGAATTCCACAGGTTCACCACTCTCTGGGTGAAGAAATTTCTCCTCATCTCGGTCCTAAATGGCTTACCCCTTATTCTTAGACTGTCCCCTGGTTCTGGACTTCCCCAACATTGGGAACATTCTTCCTGCATCTAACCTGTCTAAACCCATCAGAATTTTAAACGTTTCTATGAGGTCCCCTCTCATTCTTCTGAACTCCAGTGAATACAAGCCTAGTTGATCCAGTCTTTCTTGATAGGTCAGTCCCGCCATCCCGGGAATCAGTCTGGTGAACCTTCGCTGCACTCCCTCAATAGCAAGAATGTCCTTCCTCAGGTTAGGAGACCAAAACTGTACACAATACTCCAGGTGTGGCCTCACCAAGGCCCTGTACAACTGTAGCTACACCTCCCTGCCCCTGTACTCAAATCCCCTCACTATGAAGGCCAACATGCCATTTGCTTTCTTAACCACCTGCTGTACCTGCATGCCAACCTTCAATGACTGATGTACCATGACACCCAGGTCTCGTTGCACCTCCCCTTTTCCTAATCTGTCACCATTCAGATAATAGTCTGTCTCTCTGTTTTTACCACCAAAGTGGATAATCTCACATTTATCCACATTATACTTCATCTGCCATGCATTTGCCCACTCACCGAACCAATCCAAGTCGCTCTGCAGCCTCATAGCATCCTCCTCGCAGCTCACACTGCCACCCAACTTAGTGTCATCCGCAAATTTGGAGATACGACATTTAATCCCCTCGTCTAAATCATTAATGTACAGTGTAAACAGCTGGGGCCCCAGCACAGAACTTTGTGGTACCCCACTAGTCACTGCCTGCCATTCTGAAAAGTCCCCATTTACTCCTACTCTTTGCTTCCTGTCTGACAACCAGTTCTCAATCCATGTCAGCACACTACCCCCAATCCCATGTGCTTTCACTTTGCACATTAATTTCTTGTGTGGGACCTTGTCGAAAGCCTTCTGAAAGTCCAAATACACCACATCAACTGGTTCTCCCTTGTCTACTCTACTGGAAACATCCTCAAAAAATTCCAGAAGATTTGTCAAGCATGATTTCCCTTTCACAAATCCATGCTGACTTGGACCTATCATGTCACCTCTTTCCAAATGCACTGCTATGACATCCTTAATAATTGATTCCATCATTTTACCCACTACCGATGTCTATAATTCCCTGTTTTCTCTCCCTCCTTTTTTAAAAAGTGGGGTTACATTGGCTACCCTCCACTCCATAGGAACTGATCCAGAGTCAATGGAATGTTGGAAAATGACTGTCAATGCATCCGCTATTTCTAAGGCCACCTCCTTAAGTACTCTGGGATGCAGTCCATCAGGCCCTGGGGATTTATCGGCCTTCAATCCCATCAATTTCCCCAACACAATTTTCCGACTAATAAGGATTTCCCTCAGTTCCTCCTCCTTACTAGACCCTCTGACCCCTTTTATATCCGAAAGGTTGTTTGTGTCCTCCTTAGTGAATACCGAACCAAAGTACTTGTTCAATTGGTCTGCCATTTCTCTGTTCCCCGTTATGACTTCCCCTGATTCTGACTGCAGGGGATCTACGTTTGTCTTTACTAACCTTTTTTTTTTTTACATATCTATAGAAACTTTTGCAATCTGTCTTAATGTTCCCTGCAAGCTTCTTCTCGGACTCCATTTTCCCTGCTCTAATCAAACCCTTTGTCCTCCTCTGCTGAGTTCTAAATTTCTCCCAGACCCCGGGTTCGCTGCTATTTCTGGCCAATTTGTATGCCACTTCCTTGGCTTTAATACTATCCCTGATTTCCCTTGATAGCCACGGTTGAGCCACCTTCCCTTTTTTATTTTTACGCCAGACAGGAATGTACAATTGTTGTAGTTCATCCATGCGGTCTCTAAATGTCTGCCATTGCCCATCCACAGTCAACCCCTTAAGTATCATTCGCCAATCTATCCTAGCCAATTCACGCCTCATACCTTCAAAGTTACCCTTCTTTAAGTTCTGGACCATCGTCTCTGAATTAACTGTTTCATTCTCCATCCGAATGCAGAATTCCACCATATTATGGTCACTCTTCCCCAAGGGGCCTCGCACAACGAGAATGCTGATTAATCCTCTCTCATTTCACAACACCCAGTATAAGATGGCCTCCCCACTAGTTTGTTCCTCGACATATTGGTCTAGAAAAACCATCCCTTATGCACTCCAGGAAATCCTCCTCCACCGTATTGCTTCCAGTTTGGTTAGCCCAATCTATGTGCATATTAAAGTCACCCATTATAACTGATGCACCTTTATTGCATGCACCCCTAATTTCCTGTTTGATGCTCTCCCCAACATCACTACTACTGTTTGGAGGTCTGTACACAACTCCCACTAACGTTTTTTGCCCTTTGGTGTTCTGCAGCTCTACCCATATAGATTCCACATCATCCAAGCTAATGTCCTTCTTAACTATTGCATTAATCTCCTCCTTAACCAGCAATGCTACCCCACCTCCTTTTCCTTTTATGCTATCCTTCCTGAATGTTGAATCCCCCTGGATGTTGAGTTCCCAGCCCTGATCATCCTGGAGCTACGTCTCTGTAATCCCAATCACATCATATTTGTTAATATCTATTTGCACAGTTAATTCATCCACCTTATTACGGATACTCCTTCAGGCTTGTTTTTTTAACACCCTTTGTCCCTTTAGAATTTTGCTGTACAGTGACCCTTTTTGTTCTTTGCCTTGGGTTTATCTGCCCTCCACTTTTACTCATCTCCTTTCTGTCTTTAGCTTTTGCCTCCTTTTTGTTTCCCTCTGTTTCCCTGCATTGGTTCCCATCCCCCTGCCATATTAGTTTAACCCCTCCCCAACAGCACTAGCAAACAATCCCCCTCGGACATTGGTTCCGATCCTGCCCAGGTGCAGACCGTCCGGTTTGTACTGGTCCCACCTCCCCCAGAACTGGTTCCAATGCCCCAGGAATTTGAATCCCTCCCTGCTGCACCACTGCTCAAGCCACGTATTCATCTGCGCTATCCTGCGATTCCTACTCTGACTAGCACGTGGCACTGGTAGCAATCCCGAGGTTACTACTTTTGAGGTCCTACTTTTTAATTTAGCTCCTAGCTCCTTAAATTCGTTTCGTAGGACCTCATCCCTTTTTTTACCTATGTCGTTGGTACCAATGTGCACCACGTCAACTGGCTGTTCTCCCTCCCTTTTTAGAATGTCCTGCATCCGCTCAGAGACATCCTTGACCCTTGCACCAGGGAGGCAACATACCATCCTGGAGTCTCGGTTGCGGCCGCAGAAACGCCTATCTATTCCCCTTACAATTGAATCCCCTATCACTATCGCTCTCCCACTCTGGTGCCATGAACTTGGCTGCTGCTGCCCTCCCCTGATGAGTCATCCCCCCCAACAGTACCCAAAGCAGTGTATCTGTTTTGCAGGGGGATGACCACAGGGGACCCCTGCACAACCTTCCTTGCATTGCTCTTCCTGCTGGTCTTCCATTCCCTATCTGGCTGTGGACCCTTTCCCTGCGGTACGACCAACTCGCTACATGTGCTATTCACGTCATTCTCAGCATCGTGGATGCTCCAGAGTGAATCCGCAACGCGGTTCGTCAGGAGCTGGAGGCGGATACACTTCCCGCACACGTAGTCGTCAGGAACACTGGTGTCGTCCCTGAGTTCCCACATGGTACAGGAGGAGCATAACATGTGACTGAGCTGTCCTGCCATGACTTAACCCTTAGATAAGCAACAACAATGCTAAAGTTTACTCACTGTTATAGAAGAGAAAAAAGAAAAACTACTCACCAATCACCAGCCAATCACTTACCCCCTTGGCTGTGACGTCACCTTTCTGTTTCTTTCTACTTCTTTTTTGCCTTCTCCCTGTAGCTGCACAAGTACGCCTTTTGTCGGCCTCACCAACGGACTTCCTCGACGCTGCTCCCGACTGCCACCGACACTGGGCCCCGGACTCTCTGCTGTGCCTTTTATAGGCCTCACCAACGGGCTTCCTCGACGCTACTCCCGACTGCCGCCGACACTGGGCCCCGGACTCCCTGCTGTGCCTTTTATAGGCCTCACCAACGGGCTTCCTCGACGCTGCTCCCGACTGCCACCGACACTGGGCCCCGGACTCTCTGCTGTGCCTTTTATAGGCCTCTCCACGCACCTCCTCGACGCTGCTCCCGACTGCCGCCGACACTGGGCCCCGGACTCTCTGCTGTGCCTTTTATAGGCCTCACCAACGGACCTCCTCGACGCTGCTCCCGACTGCCGCCGACGCTGGGCCCCGTACACCCTGCTGTGCCTTTTATAGGCCTCTCTACGCACCTCCGACGCTGCTCCCGACTTCCGCCGACTGTTTCTGTCCACCTTCATGAATACCGAACCAAAGTACTTGTTCATTTAGTCTGCCATTTCTTTGTTCCCAGTTATGACTTCCTCTGATTCTGACTGCAGGGGACCTACATTTGTCTTTACTAACCTTTTTCTCTTTACATATCTATAGAAGCTTTTGCAGTCTGTCTTAATGTTCCCTGCAAGCTTCCTCTCGTACTCTATTTTCCCTGCCCTAATCAAACACTTTGTCCTCTTCTACTGAGTTCTAAATTTCTCCCAGTCCCCAGGTTCACTGCTATTTCTGGCCAATTTGTATGCCACATCCTTGGCTTTAATACTATCCCTGAATTCCCTTGATAGCCATGGTTGAGCCACCTTCCCTTTTTTATTTTTACGCCAGACACTTGTTGTAGTTCATCCATGCAGTCTCTAAATGTCTGCCATTGCCCATCCACTGTCAACCCCTTAAGTGTCATTCGCCAATCTAGCCTAGCCAATTCATGCCTCATGCCTTCAAAGTTACCCTTCTTTAAGTTCTGGACCATGGTCTCTGAATTAACTGTTTCATTCTCCATCCTAATGTAAAATTCCACCATATTATGATCACTCTTCCCCAAGGGACCTTGCACAATGAGATTGCGAATTAATCCTCTCTTATTACACAACACCCAGTCTAAGATGGCCTCCCCCCTAGTTGGTTCCTCGGCATATTGGTCTGGAAAACCATCCCTTATGCACTCCAGGAAATCCTCCTCCACCGCATTGCTTCCAGTTTGGTTAGCCCAATCTATATGCATATTAAAGTCACCCATGATAACTGCTGTACTTTTATTATATGCATCCCTAATTTCCTGTTTGATGCCCTCTTAAACATAGAAAATAAGTGCAGGAGTAGGCCATTTAGCCCTTTGAGCCTGCACCGCCATTCAATATGATCATGGCTTATCATGCACTTCAGTACCCCAATCCTGCTTTCTCTCCATACCCCTTGATCCCTTTCGCCATAAGGGCCACATCTAACTCCCTTTTGAATATATCTAACAAACTGGCCTCAACAACTTTCTGTGGTAGAGAATTCCACATGCTCACAACTCTCTGAGTGAAGAAGTTTCTCCTCATCTCGGTCGTAAATGGCATACCCCTTATCCTTAGACTGTGACCCCTGGTTCGAGACTTCCCCAACATCGGGAACATTCTTCCTGCATCTAACTTGTCCAATCCATCAAAATTTTGTATGTTTCTATGAGATCCCCTCTCATTTTTCTAAATTCCAGTGAATATAAGCCTAGTTGATCCAGTCTTTCTTCATATGTCAGTCCTGCCATCCCGGGAATCAGTCTGGTGAACCTTTCTGAAAAGAACCCGTTTATTCCTACTCTTTGCTTCCTGTCTGCCAACCAGTTCTCTATCGACATCAGTACATTACCCCCAATACCATGTGCTTTAATTTTGCACACTAATCTCTTGTGTGGGACCTTGTCAAAAGCCTTTTGAAAGTCTAAATACACCACATCCACTGGCTCCCCTTGTTCACTCTACTAGTTACATCCTCAAAAAATTCTAGAAGATTTGTCAAGCATGATTTCCCTTTCATAAATCCATGCTGACTTGGACCGATCCTGTCACTGCTTTCCAAATGCGCTGCTATTACATCTTTAACAATTGATTCGAATATTTTCCCCACCACCGATATCAGGCTGACTTGTCTATAATTTCCTGTTTTCTCTCTCCCTCCTTTTTTAAAAAGTGGGGTTACATTAGCTACCCTCCAATCCATAGGAACTAATCCAGAGTCGATAGAATGTTGGAAAATGACCACCAATGCATCCACTATTTCTAGGGCCACTTCCTTAAGGACTCTGGTAAAAGTAGAGGTCGTGGGTTTGGGAGGTGCTGTCGAAGAAGCAGTGGTGAATTGCTGCAGTGCAAGTTGTAGATGGCACACACTGCAGCCATGATGCGCTGGTGGTAGAGGAAGTGAATGTTTAAGGAGGTGGATTGGGTGCCAATCAAGTGGGCTGCTGTGTTCTGGATGGTGTCAAGCTTCTTGAGTGTTGTTGGAGCTGATATTAATTATGCCACTCCCTAGGATTTTTTTGCTGCCCTTCAGTGTTTAGCATCGCCAAAAACAGTCAGAGGGTAATTATCATAGCTCCGCCTCCATTAAAATCAATGGCGATAGTGATTTTTCTGCATTTTTCTGCATTTTTCACACTGCTGTCACTTCGATTGAAAGATAATGGTGCTGGTGACCTGGCAGTGGTGTGATTAATTGTCTGAGAAGAGGGTTTGTTTATTAATTAGAAAAGCCGATTTCACATGAAGTTCAATTCAGAAGGAATGGGAACTTGGACTGTCTGTGTTGGAAAGGAGTGTATGAATTACTCATGAATGCTCACTTTTGGATTTGGATTGCTTTTGTGCCATCACTTCTCAGAGGAAACTGATGGTAAAAGTTCCAATAGCATTGCGTGTATTGCTGTCTGGCTGAACACTGCATATCTTAAATTACAGTGAATCATTTGGGATTATAAAACACAGATTTAGAAGTTTATGTTTTACAATTTAAATGTTTGCCCTTTCAACACGCTTTGTTGAAGTTAATCCAGTTGCACCCTACAGTCACCAGCCTGCAAGTTCTGCAAACAAATGAAGTGAAACTGGCCTCTCCTTCAATTCATCTCGATTACATTTTAATGAGAAACAACAGAGACCTCAGATTAAATTTAAGGGTAGCTAAAGTCAGCCAGGTAGAGAGGTTCTTATATAGACACACATCATGGTTATACATAGGAAAATCTAAACAATACAAGTCTGTTAATACCCATTGGCTTCACCACTTCTGATATGGCGTTATGCTTGCTGCGACATACTCTAATTAATAAACCAGCAAACTTTGGAGTAACTTAGCAACGACGATATCAATGCACTAGAAGTCAAAATTTATGGCATATGTCACCGACCTCGGCATTTCAGGAAAATCTGGGCAATTATATTTGCATAATAATGAATTATGGTTTTTCTATTATGGTTTTAATGCCCAAGTGGTCTCATTTGATATTGTGCAAAAGATGGTCTGTACAATGTTAATACTCAGCAAGATGAATAGAAATTTTATTGCCATTGGTTTATTGCTACATGTGTTCTTACTAACAGTTTTAATGAGCCTTATTCTTACCCATAAACTAATCCTAATTAACAGCTGAAATTTCACGGCAAAATTGGATATCAGAAGGATGAACAGTACAAAAACAGATCACGCAGCTAATAACATTTATTGCCCCTCAAATATGGCCTAATTAACAATTACAATGCCTGTATAATTTGTCAGATTTATCTCATTACAGGCACTTGGTAAAATAGTGTGATGAAAGGGGAGATGGAGTAACATTTTCGTGGAACAGCACATACCCATTACTATATTCACTGTCTGATTTCAATATTCTGCATCAAGACACTGATATTTTAAGCAGAGAACACAAGAAAGAAAAATGATTTGCAGTTATATAGCGCTTTTCACCACCACCAGACATCCCAAAATGCTTTACAGCCAATGCCACTTTTTGAAGTGTAGTCACTGTTGTAATGTAGGAAACGCAGCAGTCAATTTGTGCACAGTTAAAATGCCCTAACTCTCATGTGATAAAGACCAGATAATCTGTTTTTGTTACATTGATTTGTGCCTCAATGCGAGGAGTATTCGGAACCCAGGAGAGGGCTCTGAGCTAGTTAGAGTGGGTGAGAGCTCAGATGAACAGGACCCCAAGAAAGAATGCAAAAGGCAGGAGGCAACAGAGCAGAGTAGCACTGGGGTAAGTGTAAACCACAAGGTGATAGGAAGGGACAATATGTATGAATATAAAGGGGCTGCAGGAGGGGTCAAAACTAAAAATCATGGTTTAAAAACTAGGATTAAAACACTCTACCTAAACGCACGCAGCATTAGAAATAAAGTAAATGAGTTGACGGCACAAATCATTACAAATGGGTATAATTTGGTGGACATTACAGAAACGGGGTTGCAGGGTGGCCAAGACTGGGAATTAAACATACAAGGATATCTGACAATTCGGAAAGATAGACAAGAAGGGAAAGGAGGTGGGGTAGCTCTGTTAATAAAGGATGATATCAGGGCAATTGTGAGAGACGATATTGGCTCTAATGAACAAAATGTTGAATCATTGTGGGTGGAGATTAGAGATAGTAAGGGGAAAAAGTCACTGATGGGCGTAGTTTATAGGCCCCCAAATAATAACTTCACAGTGGGGTGGGCAATAATCAAGGGAATAATGGAGGTATGTGAAAAAGGAACGGCAGTAATCATGGGGGATTTTAACCTACATATCGATTGGTCAAATCAAATCGCACTGGGTAGCCTTGAGGAGGAATTCAGAGAATGCATATGGGATTGTTTCTTAGAACAGTATGTTACAGAACCTACAAGGGAGCAAGCTATCTTAGATCTGGTCCTGTGTAATGAGACAGGAATAATAAACGATCTCCTAGTAAAAGATCCTCTCGGAATGAGTGATCACAGTATGGTTGAATTTGTAATACAGATTGAGGGTGAGGAAGTAGTGTCTCAAACGAGCGTACTATGCTTAAACAAAGGGGACTACAGTGGGATGAAGGCAGAGTTGGGTAAAGTAGACTGGGAACACAGACTAAACGGTGGCACAATTGAGGAACAGTGGAGGACTTTTAAGGAGCTCTTTCATAGTGCTCAACAAAAATATATTCCAGTGAAAAAGAAGGGCAGTAAGAGAAGGGATAACCAGCTGTGGATAACCAAGGAAATAAAGGAGAGTATCAAATTAAAAACCAATGCATATAAGGTGGCCAAGGTTAGTGGGAAACGAGAAGATTGGGAAAAATTTAAATGACAGCAAAGAATGACTAAGAAAGCAATAAAGAAAGGAAAGATAGATTACGAAAGTAAACTTGCGCAAAACATAAAAACGGATAGTAAAAGCTTTTACCGATATATAAAACAGAAAAGAGTGACTAAAGTAAATGTTGGTCCCTTAGAAGATGAGAAGGGGGATTTAATAATGGGAAATGTGGAAATGGCTGAGACCTTAAACAATTATTTTGCTTCGGTCTTCATAGTGGAAGACACAAAAACCATGTCAAAAATTGCTGATCACGGGAATGTGGGCAGGGAGGATCTTGAGACAATCACTATCACTAGGGGGGTAGTGCTGTACAGGCTAATGGATCCCAAGGTAGACAAGTCCCCTGATCCTGATGAAATGCATTCCAGGGTATTAAAAGAGATAGCGGAAGTTATAGCAGATGCATTCGTTATAATCTACCAAAATTCTCTGGACTCTGGATTGGAAAGCAGCTAATGTAACGCCTCTGTTTAAAAAAGGGGGCAGACAAAAGGCAGGTAACTATAGGCCGGTGAGTTTAACATCTGTAGTGGGGAAAATGCTTGAAGCTATCATTAAGGAAGAAATAGCGGGATATCTAGATAGGAATAGTGCAATCAAGCAGACGCAACATGGATCCATGAAGGGGAAATCATGTTTAACTAATTTACTGGAATTCTTTGAGGATATAATGAGCATGGTGGATAGAGGTGTACCGATGGATGTGGTGTATTTGGATTTCCAAAAGGCATTCGATAAGGTGCCACACAAAAGGTTACTGCAGAAGATAAAGGTACGCGGAGTCAGAGGAAATGTATTAGCATGGATCGAGAATTGGCTGGCTAACAGAAAGCAGAGAGTCGGGATAAATGGGTCCTTTTCGGGTTGGAAATCGGTGGTTAGTGGTGTGCCACAGGGATCGGTGCTGGGACCACAACTGTTTACAATATACATAGATGACCTGGAAGAGGGGACAGAGTGTAGTGCAACAAAATTTGCAGATGGTACAAAGATTAGTGGGAAAGCGGGTTGTGTAGAGGACACAGAGAGGCTGCAAAGAGATTTAGATAGGTTAAGCGAATGGGCTAAGGTTTGGCAGATGGAATACAATGTCGGAAAATGTGAGGTCATCCACCTTGGAAAAAAAACAGTAAAAGGGAATATTATTTGAATGGGGAGAAATTACAACATGCTGCGATGTTGAGGGACCTGGGGGTCCTTGTGCATGAATCCCAAAAAGTTAGTTTGCAGGTGCAGCAGGTAATCAGGAAGGCGAATGGAATGTTGGCCTTCATTACGAGAGGGATGGAATACAAAAGCAAGGAGGTCCTGCTGCAACTGTATAGGGTATTGGTGAGGCCGCACCTGGAGTACTGCGTGCAGTTTTGGTCACCTTACTTAAGGAAGGATATACTAGCCTTGGAGGGGATACAGAGACGATTCACTAGGCTGATTCCGGAGATGAGTGGGTTATGATGATAGATTGAGTAGACTGGGTCTTTATTCGTTGGAGTTCAGAAGGATGAGGGGTGATCTTATAGAAACATTTAAATAATGAAAGGAATAGACAAGATAGAGGCAGAAAGGTTGTTTCCACTGGTCGGGGAGACTAGAACTAGGGGGCACAGCCTCAAAATATGGGGGAGCCAATTTAAAACCGAGTTGAGAAGGAATTTCTTCTCCCAGAGGGTTGTGAATCTGTGGAATTCTCTGCCCAAGGAAGCAGTTGAGGCTAGCTCATTGAATGTATTCAAATCACAGATAGATAGATTTTTAACCAATAAGGGAATTAAGGGTTATGGGGAGTGGGCGGGTAAGTGGAGCTGAGTCCACGGCCAGATCAGCCATGATCTTGTTGAATGGCGGAGCAGGCTCGAGGGGCTAGATGGCCTACTCCTGTTCCTACTTCTTATGTTCTTATGTTCTTATACCTCCACTGCTCTTCTTTGAAAGAATGCCATGGGATCTTTTACATCCACCAGAGAGAGCAGCTGGGACCTCCATTTAACTTTTGAAAAACTGCGCCTTTGACAGTGTAGCACTCTCTTAGCACTGCACTGGAATGTCAGGCTAGATTTTTTTGAGCTTGAGTCTCTGGAGTGGGACTTGAACCCAAAACCTTCTGACTCAGAGGCAAAGGTGCTATCAACTGAGCCACAACAGACACACAGTACAAATAAAAATGAGTTCAGCCCTGAGGACTGAGATTTCCTAATGCAATACAATGGTCTGAGGAAGGACGTTCTTGCTATTGAGGGAGTGCAGCGAAGGTTCACCAGACTGATTCCCGGAATGGCAGGACTGACATATGAGGAGACTGGATCGACTGGACCTGTAGTCACTGGAATTTAGAAGAATGTGAGGGGATCTCATAGAAACATATAAAATTCTGATGGGATTGGACAGGTTATATGCAGGAAGGATGTTCCCGATGTTAGGGAAGTCCAGAACCAAGGGTCACAGTCTAAAGATAAGGGGTAAACCATTTAGGATCGAGATGAAGAGAAACTTATTCAATCAGAGAATTGTGAACCTGTGGAATTCTCTACTATAGAAAGTTGTTGAGGCCAGTTCATTAGACATATTCAAAAGAGAGTTAGATGTGGCCCTTACGGCTAAAGGGATCAAGGGGTATGGAGAGAAAGTAAGAATGGAGGACTGAAGTTGCATGATCAGCCATCATCATCATCATAGGCAGTCCCTCAGAATTGAGGAAGACTTGCTTCCACTCCTGAAGTGAGTTCTTTGGTGGCTGAACAGTCCTATATGAGAGCCACAGACTCTGTCACAGGTGGGACAGATAGTCGTTGAGGGAAGGGGTGGGTGGGACTGGTTTGCCGCACGTTCTTTGTGTTGCCTGCGCTTGATTTCTGCATGCTCTCGGCGTTGAGACTCGAGGTGCTCAGCGCCCTCTCGGATGCACTTCCTCCATTTAGGGCGGTCTTGGGCCAGGGACTCCCAGGTGTCAGTGGGGATGTTGTACTTTATCAGGGAGGCTTTGAGGGTGTCCTTGTAGCGTTTCTGCTGCCCACCTTTGGCTCGTTTGCCATGAAGGAGCTCCGAGTAGAGCACTTGCTTTGGGAGTTTCGTGTCTCATGATCATATTGAATGGTGGTGCAGGCTCGAAGGGCCGAATGGCCTACTCCTGCACCTATTTTCAATGTTTCTATGTTTCTAATACATGGGTCATAGTTGCAAGCAACAGGTTTAAGAGGTAAATGTGTGTATTTTCACATTACAATGCATCCAGATATATTGTGCAAATCTTCTATCCATGTGCTATCGATAATCCAGCTTAGGTTTCCTCCTTTGACAGGAGTATTAACAGTGCCATTTTCGTATTCTCTATAAAAGTTTGATCATTAAGGATAGTGTTCATCGACATAGGGGACCCCTCTTAAATAATGTTACTTTTTCCTTCACTCTCAGTATCCTCCAGGTACCTCTTCTAAAGTAGTAACCTCCGAGTTTATTCTGCCATTGAATGAGCAGCTGCTGTTGAACAGGAAGCTCTGCCAAATCTTCAACCTCTTGCCAAGTTAACATCTAATCAGTAGTGGCTTCTAAATATGCACATTGCTTTAGGTCACAATGCTACAATTACCCTTAGTCAAGAGATATCTGAAATTAGTTCAGGAATTACAACACCTGAGTGGATAGCATCTCTGTAGTACAGCATACTTTTGTATAACTCAGTGTGCCATGGTTTGCAAAATGAAGAAATGTATTCCTGCAATTCATCAGACCACATGGGGCAATGATTTCTTCTGTTCATCAATTTGCAGTACAGTTGTAAACCTGTCCATTATACCTGCATTTATCAGCTTGCCAAAAATTTTAATTTGTGGTGATTTCCCAATCTGAGGCAGACGGTGAGGATGAGAGAGATGAAATTATTCATCATAACGGGGGGTGAAAATGTTGGAACATGAGTCAACAGAGGCCAATGGGGAGGGTGGAAGAGTGAGCAGTACTGACATATACCCAACTCTGCACCTAGTTAATCCTTGCTGAGACAAAAAAGGACTTGTATGAAGCACCTTCTCTATAGGAACCGATCAACTACCGAGTGTCGATTGATCCTTATTCACTCAGACAGACACAACATGACTCCAGCTTGGCTCTATGCAGAATAAAAAAACAATAGGGTTTGATACTTCTGTATCTTACACAGTCAAGGGCGGAAAATCCGTGGGATATGATGTTTGGCGACCACCTGCCGCATATGAACAAACTCTGTCATTCACCCACCCATGGTAAGGGTTGCACAGGCTACCCCCCCCCAACTATGTCCCTCCGCCACCCCCCCACCCCCCACCCCCCAGTCCTTTGAGCAAAGGGGCCAATCTGTCAAAATAAAAAATAATAATGTTGGCATTCTTCAGAGGCTCAGGCTTGCCTGACTACACCCCAGTGATGGGACTCAGTAATGCCTTTCAAGAGGCCGAGATGCCTCCATTCACATAACATACCAGTAATCACAGAATTACTAGATCCCCTTCTATCCCCAAGAGAGGGAGCTCAGGCGTAGGAATCTCTGCCTTTGACTCCAGCCCCAAGCCGTCATTTGCTCCTAACGAGGCAGCTAGGTAACTCCAGAAATAGTGGCAACTTGGTGCAATGAATTCTCTACTATTTTTCTGAAGGTTTCACCAAGCTCCCACTGGAACTATGATAGCCAACCAGTGGAGCCCTTTGGAATTTCTGAGCATGGGTCATCAACCACAATGTTGCCGTTTACTGATCCTCCTTGCTAAGATTGTAGTCATCACGTCAGTTGTGGTCATTGGGCCAAAATGCAAATGCCCAACACAAAGTTGTGGTCCCACTATATCCAGAGAGAAGTATGGCTCTATGTAGAGCTCCTATCCTTATTAAATGCTTGGCAGCATGGAGTCAATAGACTGTTCTGAATAGAGAATGAAATGAATGGAAGAAAGAAAGAATGAGCTTGCATTTATATAATGCCTTTCATGACCTTAGGATGATCCAAAGCACTTCACAGCCAAAAATTTATTTTTCAAGTGTAGTCACTGTTGTATTGTAGGGAAATGTAGCCTGCAATTCACACACAGCAAGGTCCCACCAACAGCAATGAAATAAATGACCAGATAATGGGGTAGAAATTTGTGTTTGGTGTTAGCGCAATGGGTGGTATTACATCGGCCGCCTGTTGTATCCGCTGCCCAATACTCTATTCCATTACAGTCAATCGAATTGAATATCAAGTGGGGTGTATAACGAGCAGCCGACATGATACCGCCCGTTTTGCAGTAACACCCAAGACAAATTTTTATCCCAATCTGTTTTGCTGATGTTTGTTGAGAGATTAATGTTGGCCAGGATATTGATAGGACCCCCAACTGATACATGGACTGTGAACTTTGGTTCAGCACCAGGCTCTCTAAGAAACTAAGCATCAGGGAATTGTCACAAGACTTCCCTCAAGTTTCAACCCACAAACAAAGCGGTCACACAATGCTCGGTCTTGAAGGTTTCCAAAATGACAGTGAATGGATAGTTTTTTTAATGCTACAATGTACTCACTGATACTCTCGTGGTTAATTGATTTTGTATTCCAAAATGATAATTTTCAGCAATTTCCAGGGACTCACAGGACTGCAGTGTTGTCTCCGTCAGTGGTGTGTTCTTTGGCTTGACAGGAAGAAGCAAATTTTTCAGGGTTTCCTATATGTCGGGGTCTGCTTCAGACAGGAAAATAGCCCGTTTTCTTTCTAACATCACCCGGTTACGGTTTTCATCATCGAAGACTTCGACAATACTATTTATGGTAAAAAAACATTTCTAGTCACTCCACATACGCTCTGAAAGTCTCTCGGTTATGATGGAACTCACCCAAGCACCCTATTATTCCCATAGGTGCAGCCATCTGGACTCCGGCAGTTCAGACAAGTGTGCTTGAAATTTACCTTGTTTTTTTTTAGCTGTGCTGCAAAACAAAGAACCTCTCAAAGTCTCTCTGTTGGTTGGCTGTAACATCCAGCAACAAAAATTTCAGCTAGGGAATCCAGAAATCCCATCCTACATCGCCAATGTGATATATTCTCTATGACATCACAAACACACACACAAAGGGAAATCATGCTTGACAAATCTTCTGGAATTTTTTGAGGATGTTTCCAGTAAAGTGGACAAAGGAGTACCAGTTGATGTGGTATATTTGGACTTTCAGAAGGCTTTCGACAAGGTCCCACACAAGAGATTAATGTGCAAAGTTAAAGCACATGGGATTGGGGGCAGTGTGCTGACGTGGATTGAGAACTGGTTGTCAGACAGGAAGCAAAGAGTAGGAGTAAATGGGTACTTTTCAGAATGGCAGGCAGTGACTAGTGGGGTACCGCAAGGTTCTGTGCTGGGGCCCCAGCTGTTTACATTGTACATTAATGATTTAGACGAGGGGATTAAATGTAGTATCTCCAAATTTGCGGATGACACTAAGTTGGGTGGCAGTGTGAGCTGCGAGGAGGATGCTATGAGGCTGCAGAGTGACTTATATAGGTTAGGTGAGTGGGCAAATGCATGGCAGATGAAGTATAATGTGGATAAATGTGAGGTTATCCACTTTGGTGGTAAAAACAGAGAGACAGATTATTATCTGAATGGTGACAGATTAGGAAAAGGGAAGGTGCAGCGAGACCTGGGTGTCATGGTACATCAGTCATTGAAGGTTGGCATGCAGGTACAGAAGGTGGTTAAGAAAGCAAATGGCATGTTGGCCTTCATAGCGAGGGGATTTGAATACAGGGGCAGGGAGGTGTTGCTACAGTTGTACAGGGCCTTGGTGAGGCCACACCTGGAGTATTGTGTACAGTTTTGGTCTCCTAACTTGAGGAAGGACATTCTTGCTATTGAGGGAGTGCAGCGAAGATTCACCAGACTGATTCCCGGGATGGTGGGACTGACCTATCAAAAAAGACTGGATCAACTGGGCTTGTATTCACTGGAGTTCAGAAGAATGAGAGGGGACCTCATAGAAACGTTTAAAATTCTGACGGATTTAGACAGGTTAGATGCAGGAAGAATGTTCCCAATGTTGGGGAAGTCCAGAACCAGGGGTCACAGTCTAAGGATAAGGGGTAAGCCATTTAGGACCGAGATGAGGAGAAACTTCTTCACCCAGAGAGTGGTGAACCTGTGGAATTCTCTACCACAGAAAGTAGTTGAGGCCAATTCACTAAATATATTCAAAAGGGAGTTAGATGAAGTCCTTACTACTAGGGGGATCAAGGGGTATGGCGAGAAAGCAGGAAGGGGGTACTGAAGTTTCATGTTCAGCCATGAACTCATTGAATGGCGGTGCAGGCTAGAAGGGCTGAATGGCCTGCTCCTGCACCTATTTTCTATGTTTCTATACAAGATGGCTCTACAGGAACTTATCATGTGACCTTATCTCATGATCCTTTTATTGTATTTACAGCAGTAGTTGTATTACCACAGTAGTCCACTAGGTGAAGCAGTAGTCCACTTGATGGAGCTATATTACAAGTACTTTCTGAAGTGTCGTCACTGTTGTAAGGTAGAATATGTGCCAGCCAATTTGCACACAGCAAACTCCCACAAACAGCAATGTAATAATGACCAGATAATCTGTTTTTGTTATGTTGATTGAGGGATAAATTTTGGCCAGGACACCAGGGATAACTGCTCTGCTTTTCTTCGAAATAGTGCCATGGGATCTTTTACATTCACCTGAACGAGTCGACGGGGCCTCGGTTTAATGTCTCATCCAAAAGACAGGACTTCCAACAGTGCAGCATTCCCTCAGTACTGCACTGGAGCGTCAGCCTAGATTTTTGTACTCAAGTCTCTGGAGTGGGACTTGAACTCACAACCTTCTGACACGAGGCAAGGGTGTTACCCACTGAGCCACAGCTGAGACTTAGCATTAACCAGTCATCGCACTCCATCAAGCATGGCATCTCATCAAGTAACATCCTACTGATGCTCCAAATGTGTAGATTGCCAACGTGATGAAGCTGCGCTACCTGCCACCAGTGTCTTGGATAAGGACATATCGTTTCCCTGGCAGAATGCGTACCACCAGTGACATACGGTCTATACCATTCCGCTTTGATGCTGGGGATAAACTGGAATGAGCCTATAAGGTGTTGAAAGGAGTGACTTATTGATTTCATGACCCAGTCCCACAAGGAGAAATAGAGTGCCATGAGTTTTTCCAAGTTAAAGTAAAAGATAAAATTGTGATCATAATAGCAACAGCAAGTGTGGAACAGACTGCCCAATGGGCAGTAGCTGCACTGCTAGCCTCTCTACAACATGTTGCAATTGCCCTCAGACAGTGGACAGAAAGGTGTGCAATGAGCTGTTTCTGCAAGTTCAGAGTTCCATTTATACTTCGATGCATAAATATGAAAGCACTTGTTTCATTCTGCATCGCTGATATCAAATATTCAGAATGGAAGAGGTTTCCATTCACTGTTATTCTTGTATTTTAGTCTCCACCTCAGCAGGAGAGAGAGCAAGATCAAAGGTTCAGCTCTGGTTCTCGAGGAGAAGGCAGTGCCAAGGACAAAACGTGATACTTTTGTAGACCAGGCTTCTTGAATGTGGGATATGATTTCAGCACCTGACATCACTCCTCCAAGCACCTTCTTAGTTTTTCCTTGGAACTTGGCACAGTGGGAGTACCTTCTTCATGTGTGACACCTATCCATGCAATGCGAATAACAGTCACGAGAGCATGCTTGTTACAGCCTCTGAGAGAGCTTTGGTAAGATTTTAAGCAAGGTTTGATCTACACTTAAGGATAATTCATAATCTGAACTGTCAATGAATCTTCAGGTTTCTGTCCTCGCAAACATGGAGGAAATAGTTGTTACACTAACAGAGAGAACTGGAAGCATGTTCTTCAGAGTTTCAAGTGTTGCAGCAAGTTCAAATAACTCACAGCTTTTTCCAGAGTTCTCCAGGTGTGGCCCACATTAGAGCAAGTCAAAGTAGAAATCCTGTCCCTGGCTGCTGAATTCAAAGAAAGTGCTGTTCCTGGGATCAAGTTAATAGCAGCACCATTTATACGTCCCTGCAGCTGAATTCATGAGGAGTTCTCTACAAGAAGCTTAAAAAAGAAACGACAGGGAATCATGCAGTGCAAGTAGCAAATGCATTTCTCAGCTTTTCTATTTAGGTTAATTAAGTTGATGCCCATTTGTTATACACTAACACTTTACACAGAGTTTTTCTGTGAAATATTTTGTGCTCATAATTTGGATCCTCATTACCCAATTCTTTCCGGGCATGTTTTGGACCCCTATTGTCATAAAGAAGTTCCAATGGAATGCTGAAAGTAGTTTAATAAAAGTACTGAGGCAAAAAGGTTATCAATTTGTGCAGCAGGCCACATGCTATGCTGGTATTGGCTTGACCTGCTTCTCTTCATTATGCCTCACTCCATATATGATTAAGCAAGGCAGTTTGCATCAGGTCAGTATAATATTACAGAAACTACACAAGAGCCCATTTCTTTTCCCCCATAACTCTGGCCTCTCGCATTGAGCTGCAGGAAGCTGAAACAGGAAAACCCTGGTTAATTTCTTGGCTGCAGTACAAAAAGAACAGAGGACGAGAAAAGAAAGGCCTGGATTAAGGATTTAATTGGCCCAGGATGCACCATAAAATTAAAGCTCCCTACATTCGACCATACTCGTAGTCAATGCCAGTCTGCATGCTTTGGGTAGAGGGGGGAGGGGGCTCAATTAATCTCGTCTACATCCAAGTTGCCTAACTATTTGCCTTTTAAAATTATACGTTTACAAGGTTAATATCCATCAACTTTGCTAGAATGCTCACAAAATTGAGTTCAGGCACGCAGCACTTTTTAATCAGTTGCTTAAACAGTGATGCATTTAACGGGGAGCTTTATCCATGTACATTAATTTGAAATACATTCTGTCGTCTTCTTTTTCTTAGGCAGCCCCTTGTATTGAGGATGACCTGCTTCTACACCAAAAAGTGGATGAGTTCACAGGTGTTTCAATAAAGGGCCTGATATTCCAGGTCCCGAACTACGGGCTCAATTTTCCCAGTGATTTGCGCCATTTTTTGGGCATCCACTGTTTTTTTTGGCGTAAGTTAAAAAATTAAAGTTTCCCCAACGAATGTGCACCAGCGTAACTCAGTTAGTTACGATTTTTTTAGATTCTTTTTTTTTTTGGCGTAACCTGATGTCTGCGCCAGTTTTTGTCAATTATGGAAGTTTGCCCCAAAAAAAAAATTCCTAGGTCGGCGTATGTGACCACTCCCGAAAAACCTTCTGGTGAGTTAAGAAAAAGCAACGCACATTGAGAAACCTGCGCAGAAAGACGCCATTGTTTTTCAGCCAGCGAAGTTTTGGAGGGAGTCAAGCAGACTTAAATATGTATAATAAAGATTAATTTTTTTCACGTTATATCGCAGTAAATGGAAGTTTGATGGAATTCTGTAAGTTTTCATATTTTTTCAACTGACACGCCACCACCGAACGTCTGCAAACAGGGTTTGAGGGTCGGAGCATTGGCCGGCAGAATCGGTCCTGCGCCCAGACACAAGGGCTCGGGGCTTGGCTGCAAAAGAAGCCTGGAGTGGGGGAGATGCGGGGCTGTGGAAGGCGATCAGAAGCCTGCATTACCCATCAAATCAAGCCCGGGTGAGTGGGGGGGTTGTGGAAGATGATCGGAAGGCATCTGAAGCCTGCACTGATGGGCGGTGGGGCGGGATGAGGGGTTCCTGATCACTGCGCCTGTTCAGACCTGGGTGTGATCCATACAGACCTGTGGGGAGAGAAAACAAAGAACCTTGTCCTGCCATTTTGAGCTTCTTTCAAAGATAAAATTTAAGCATGGGGATAATATTGACAATGCCATACCTTGTGCAAGCCTTTTCCATGATGGTGCTGCGAAGGAGACAATTAATTCGACATCATCGCATGAGGAACCTCAGAGCCCGTAGGGTGATGGGCAGGAGGCCTTACTCACTTCGGGTATATCGAGACAGGCGTTCGTACCTGCACCTGAGTGATGCAGACTGTGTCAGAAGGCTACGTTTTCACAAAGAAGTTGTAACTGAGATCTGTGAGTTGGTCAAAGCAGACCTGCAACCTAGAAGCGTCAGGAGGACTGCTTTGTCAGTTGAACTGAAGGTTACAGCTGCACTTTCATTCTATACATCCCAATCGTTCCAAGCTACAACTGGGGATATGTGCACCATTTCTCAACATGCAACACATGTCTGCATTTGGCAGGTGATAGCTGCAGTAAATGCACGGAGAAATGACTACATAATGTTCCCCATGACCGCACAGGGCTGTGGGCTTCTCCAGGATTGTTGGCTTCCCAAAGGTATAGGGCTGCATTGATCGTACCCACATCGCCTTGCGAGCACCTTTGGATGATTCTGAGATTCCTGCCATTTCTTTTTGCACTGGCCTCCAGACCTCGGGGTGATCACCATTCCCCAGTCATCTTCTGCAAGTTGGTTCCAGCGTTTCTTCATTTCTTTGGGTGGAACTTTTATGTGACCTCTGCTGGTGTCCAACTCCTGCCATCTGGCCTCAATCACAGTAATTAGTGCTTCCACTTCATTCTGTAAGACATTTTTGGTCCTTGCACCGCGTTGCACCTTGTATTGCAGCTCCGATTTTTCCAATGAGAATTAAAGTTGTCACACATAACTGGCTCTTAAAAAATGGCCGATTGCAGATCGGGAGCTGTACGGCGCATGCGCTCCCATAGGAATCAGGTCATAAACGTCCTTTTTTTCGCACATGTGCAGAAGGGGCAGCATCATTTTTTCGGCGCAGACAGTAGGCTCCACCACCGAGGCTACAGGACAGGCTGCTCGGCGGCAATTTTGAAAAATAGAGCGAGGAAACTTGGCACATTTATGTTTGGAGTAGTTCTGGCCTAGAAAAACGGGCGTAACACTGGCAATATGCCAAAAAACGGCTTTGGGCAAAATTGAGCCCGATATGTTGAAGGGTAGAAGATGCCTGTGCATTGATTTTTTTTAATGTGTGGTGGTCGTTGCACACCAGCCACCCATTCTGTATTATGATGCTGAGGGACTTTGCAAAATAATTATATTGGTTAAATATTTCCAGTAAATACTGCAATAATGCTGATAACTCAATTTCATAAATTGCTTGCACAATTAATCATGTATATTACATATGTAATTCAGAGATGGAAATGGTAGGATTGGCCTTCTCTGGCAAGTGTAGAAATTAACAACATATGTGCAACATTGTGTTTGTCAGTCACATCATATAACTACAGTACATTTTTTAATCTCTGTTTTTGCGATTACATGGGCTGGTTTGCCACTAAAACTAGAGGCTGTAATCCAACAGCACATTCATTGACCATACAATTGTTCTGGTTCATTAATGGGCAAGGTGTTTATGAAGCACAGCCAATAGGGGAACACCTCAAATTTGTACTCAGTTGTACGAAAGCAACTACAATTCACCATTTTAAAATACTGTACTTAGTACAATCTTAACATTGGCTTTATATAGCACTGTGAAATATTACCCTTTTTTTAAAGAGCAGTACAGTTGTCTTGTGGTTATGTTACTGGGCTAGTAATGCAGTAATGCAGAGTTTTGTACTCATACGCCAAAGAATGTAAGTGCCAATCCCACCATGGTGGTTTGAGAATTGGAATCCAGTATTTTTTTTAAATCTGGAAATTCAAAGCTGGTATCAGGAAAAAAAAGTGACCATGAAGCTATTGGATTGTCGTTTAAAACCCAAATGGTTCATTAATGTCCTGTTGGGAAGGAAACATGCTCTCATTACTTGGCTTGGCTTATATGTGTAACTCTAGTGGTTGACTTTTAACTACCCTCTGAAGTGACCTATCAAGCCCATGAGTTGTATCAAACAGCTATAAAAATGACAACAATAAAACTGGATCCACAACTCCATGATCTAGGCATCAGATCAGGATATGATGAAGGCACACCAAGCCCATTTGACTCCACAACGTCCTCCTCACTAACTTCTAGGGACTGGTGCCAAAGTTCGGAGAGGTGTCTCACAGACGAGTCATGCACTTGCCTGACATATGCGTACACAGAATCATACCTACCAGCCAATGTCCCAGACTCCACATCATCATCCCTGGGTATTGTCCCCATGTTGAGCATCATTTGGAGGAAGCATTAAGGTGAGCAAGGGCACAGAGTGTACTTTGGGTGTTGGAATTCAATATCCATCACGAAGAATGGGTCAATAGCACGGGTGCAGCATCAAAAATCTGGAGTTCCGGAATTTGTAATGTTCCGGAATCTGGACTCCGGGACGATCTGTGGCAGGGTCGTCCAGAATCCACAAAATGTTCCGGAATCCAGACACCCTGCCAAACCGTTACCGCCGCCAGCACGGCCCAGGGAAAAGTCACAAAATGAAATCCAACTACTGTACAGTGACAAAAATTGCAAGAATAAAAACGCCAATCCTACTTGTTCCAGGTCAGGTCTTCACCGTCTCTACACTGCTACTCCTGGGTCCACACCAGCTCTGCACAGCACACAAGTCCCTGACCAGAACCAACCAAGCTCCTGCACAAGTCCCTTCGGCCAGAACCAACATGGTGAAAATACACTATAGGGTAGAAGCCTCGTTTAACACAGGGAATGTTCCTAAGAACGTTTAAGAACTTTTCAAGTACAGGTACAGGTAGACAGGGCATCAGACTACCTTCCAAACATACAGTTACAAAACAAGAGAGGGAGACTTATGATGCATTGCGAAGAAGCGAGGACTACAAGACCTGCGAAGAGAAGAACTACAAAATGACGTTGAAAAAACAGAAATATTGGAACCTGGGCCCAGGCATTTCCGGACTCGGGACACGCTTCTGGCATTCCGAAATCCGGAAATATCCGAACCTGGGCGTTTCTGTACTTCGGACATCAGAAACACGTTCGAAAGTCCGGAAAAACACAAAGTCCGGAACGGCCTTGGTCCCGAGGGTTCTGGATTTTAGGCGCTGCACCTGCACCACCATTGACTGAGTCCTCAAAGACAAAAGTGCTAGACTGTACTTGCGAAAGGTGGTGAGAGAACGGACACGAGGGAGTAAGCTACTTGATCTTATCCTCACCAATCTACATGTAACAAATGTGTCTGTCCATGAAAATTGGATTGACCATCACACAATTCTTTGTGGAAACCAAGTCACATCTTTAAACTGAGGACACCCTTCATTGTGTTAGAGTAAGAACAGATCAAGTAGCACAAAACTGGGCATCCATGAGGCACGGTGGACCATCGGCAGCAGCAGAATTGTATACAATCACAATCTATAACCTCATGGACCGGCATAACCCTTATTCTGCATTCAACAGACAAGGCTGAAGCATTTGCAATAATCTTCAACCAGAAGTGCCAAGTTGATCATCCCTCTCTGCCTCCTCCTGAGATCCTCGCCATTACAGAAGCCAGTCTTCAGCCAATTCAATTCACTCCACGTAATACCAAGAAACGGACCCTAACAACATCCCGGCTGTCGTGCTGATGACTTGGGCTCCAGAATTAACCGCACCTCAAGCCAAACTGTTCCACTGCAGCTACAACACTAGCATCCTACCCGACAATGTGGAAAACTGCCCAGGTATGTCCCATCCACAAAAAGCAGGCCAAATCCAATAAAGCCAATTACCTCCCCATCAGTCTACTCCCAATCATCAGCAAAGTGATGGAAGGTATTGTCAACAGTGCTATCAAGAGGCATTTAGTCACCAATAATCTGCTCACCAATGCTGCTCAGATCCAGACCTCATTACAACCTTGGTCTAAACATGGACAAAAGAGCTGAATTCCAGCAGTGAGGTGAGAGTGACTGCCCTTGAAATCAAGCCAGCATTCGACCAAGTGTGGCATCAAGGAGCCCTAGTAAAATTGAAGTCAATGGGAATCAGGGGGAAAACTGTTTACTGGCTGGAGTCATACCTAGCACAAAGGAAGATGGTTGTAATTGTTGGAGACCAATCATCACAGCCCCAGGACATCGCTGCAGGAGTTCCTCATGGATAGAGGATTGGTTAACGAATACAAAACAGAGAGTCGGGATAAATGGGTCATTTTCCGGTTGGCAAACAGTGACTAGTGGGGTGCCGCAGGGATCATTGTTGGGTCCTCAACTATTTACAATCTATATTAATGACTTGGATGAAGGGACTGAGTGTAATGTAGCCAAGTTTGTTGATGATATAAAGATGTGTGGGGAGGACACAAACAATCTGCAAAGGGATATAGACAGGCTAAGTGAGTGGACAAAAACTTGGCAGATAGAGTACAATGTGGGAAAATTTGAGGTTATCCACTTTGGCAGAAAGAATAGAAAATCAAATTAATTTAAATGGAGAAAAATTGCAGTACAGAGAGACTTGGGGGTCTTTGTGCTTGAAACACAAAATGTTAGTATGCAGGTACAGCAACTGATCAGGAAGGCAAATGGAATATTGGCCTTTATTGCAAGGAGGATGGAGTATAAAAGCAGAGAAGTCCTGCTACAACTGTACAGGGTATTGGTGAGGCCTTACCTGGAGTACTGCATGCAGTTTTGGTCTCCGTATTTAAGGAAGGATATACTTGCATTGGAGGCTTTTCAGAGAAGGTTCACTAGGTTGATTCCGGAGTTGAAGGGGTTGACTTATGAAGATAGGTTGAGTAGGTTGGGCCTATACTCATTGGAGTTCAGAAGAATGAGGTGATCTTATTGAAACTTATAAGATAATGAGGGGGCTTGACAAGGTGGATGCAGAGAGGATATTTCCACTCATAGGGGAAACTAAAACTAGGGGACATAGTCTTAGAACAAGGAGCCACCCATTTAAAACTGATGTGAGGAGGAATTTCTTCTCCCAGAGGGTTGTAAATCTATGGAATTCTCTGCCTGAGAGAGCTTTGGAGGCTAGGTCATTGAATGTATTTAAGGTGGAAATAGACAGCTTTTTAAGCGATAAGGAAATAAAGAGTTATGGGGAGCGGGCAGGGAAGTGGAGCTGAATCCATGATCAGATCAGCCAAGATATTAAATGGCGGAGCAGACTCGAGGGATCAAATGGCCTGCTCCTGCTCCTATTTCTTATGTTCTTATGTTAAGTACCCTGGAACATTTAGTTCCCAACTTTGGTCACCTTACAACAACATCCCTGAATTGGCTATTAGATCAAAGCCATTTATCTCTATTTGGGCCAGTAATGAGTCTATCTTGTTATAAATGCTTCGTGCAATCAGTTAAAGAGCCTTTGTTGTTAACTTTTTACCATTATTCCCTGCTTTCACCTTATTCACTGGTACACTTTTACCTTTAAACTCTCGGTCTCTTCTTGTCACACTCTGCTTATCTTTACCCAAATTGCTACACTCCTCCATTGCCTTAACTTTTCTATTTAGAGTTCTAAATTTCCCCTCACCTGATCCCACTTCCCCCTTTTTTTAGTTTAAAGCTCTATCGACAGCCCGAGTTATTTGATTTGCCTGGATACTGGTCCCAGCCCAGTTTGAGTGGAGACCGTCCCAAAGTAGCACGTCCCTCTTTCCCCAGTACTAGAACCAGTGCCCCATGAATCAAAAACTCTTCCTCCCACACCACTCTTTGAACCAACATCCAACTCTCTGATCTGCTTGTCCCTATACTAATTTGCACGGGACTCGGGTAATAATCCAAAGATTATTACCTTCTGAGGTTCTGTGTTTTGATTTGGACCCTAGCTCCTCAAACTCGCTCAGCAAAACCTCATTCCTTGTTCTACCTATGTCGTTGGATCCAACGTGGATCACGACAGCTGGATCCTCTGCCTCCCACTCTAAATTCTTCTGCAGCTTAACCCTGGCACCGGGCAGGCAACACAATCTTAGGAACTCCCGTTCGTGGTTGCAGAGAGCAGTATCTATCCCCCTGACTTTACTGTTCCCTACCGCTACAATCTTCCTTTTCACTGCTCTCACTTGAATGGCCTACTGTACCGTGGTACCCTGGTCAGTTTACTCATCCACGCTGCAGACTTTGCCCTTATCCACACAGGCAGCAAAAATCCGATATGTTTTGGACAAGGACAAAAGCTGAGGCACCTCCAGCACTGTACCTGGGGTCCCCTTACCATCCTGTCCCTAACCACTAACCAAACCTGTAACACCACCGAACCTAAGGGGTGCGACTGCCTCCTGGATCAAAAAGTCCATATAACTCTCCACCTCCCTGATGGCCTGCAATGTCTCCACCTCGGACTCCAGCTCAACAACTCTGAGCTGAAGTGCCTCGAGATGCAGACACTTACTGCAGACATGATCATCCGAGATTGCCACAAACTCCCACATGCTGCAGTTGCGGCACACCACCAGCACTGCCATCCCTTTAGAACCTTGTTTTATTTATTTAGTTAATTAAAATTTATGTATTTAATCAACTTAACTTATAGTTTAGTTTTTAGCTAATTACTAGATCTAGTTTAAGTTCCAAGCAGATTCAATATTTGTGCAACGCAAAGCACTCCAAGTATTGGAGGCAAAAAGCAACACCTCATTCCCCCTCTGCTCTGAATTCCAACTCTCTCCAAATTCCCAAGTTTAATACTCGGGGCTGGAAATTGCTATTTGCCCCAAATTGGGGACGGTAACCTTCCGGGGCCGGGACTTCCTGCACCCGGTCTGGAGGTCCTGCCCCCAATGTGGAATTGGGCCGTACGCCCCTCAAAGGAAATGGAGCGCTGTCTCTGGCACTCCGCTTCCTTTGAGGGGTGCTCCAGGGGTGGTAGTGCGGCACTAAGTCTAGCGCCGCACAGAGGAGGCCAGCGCTACGCGGATGCTACACGTACCACTGACGCGTTACAATGCCTCTCCCCTTCCATTAAAGGGGAGGGCCACTGCGCACTCTGCGAGCCCTTTGGTGGCCGCCACTGGGCCACCAGGGACACGATCGACCAGGCCAACAGTCCGGCACCCAAAACGCAGTGCCGGGCTGCATGATGGCGGCCCGATCGACGCAAGGGCCACCATTGCTGGACCGCGCAAGAGTCGCCGACAAATAAAGATGGCGGCCGGGGGCGCTTAAAGGCCACCACATTAAGGGGAGCCCCGGCAGCAGATGTCCACCAGCTTCGCAAGCCGCAATCCTGGCATCAACATCTACCCGTGGCGCGCGGGGCAATTTCCACCACAGGGCAGAAAGGGGTCAGAGCAGGGCGGTGAGGGGTCGGCGTGTATGGCGATGACATCATCGCCGGTTGTGCATCGGCCTGGGGCGCTACCCACAGGGGGCGGTGCTGGTGGGACAGCGCCACCCAAACCTCTGGGGCAATTTCCTGGGAGGCGGTAGTGCTCCCCTCCCCCGGGCAAAAACGCCATTGTGCCCCCCCGCAGGGGTGCTAATGGGCTATAAATAGGGGTAATTTCATCTCCAATGTTTAGAAGCATTCCGTTTAAGACCACTTGGTGCAGACCACTCAGAAGTATATGTAACTCCCGCCCCACGCCAAAATGGTTGAATCTTAATTGCCCTTGAAGTGGTCTAGCAAGCCACTCAGTTGTATCAAATTGCGACATGCAGGGGTGGATTTTCCAGTTTCTCACCCTGGAATGGTGGCGGCGAGGTCTTCTCGGCGGGCAGTCAGCCTCCAGCGCCTCGCGCCAGTTTTTGGGCCGATTTTGCGACGACGCTGAGCAGTACTGCCCGCAAGAGTTACGCCAGTGTGCAATGCCCCTGGTTGTGACACCTGTGCGCTTTTTGACTCCTGCCCGACCCGTATGCCCCACAGCATGCCCTGCTGGGACCACCTATAAAAACGGGCGCTCCAACCTATACCGACTGCAGAGAGGTAAGTATGATTGTTTTCTCTTTATTTTTGCGATTTATGTTGTGGTGGCATGGGCTATGTATTGGGAATGTTGTTGTGAGGTTTTTTTCAGGTTTTTCTTTTCTCCCCAGACCTCTCTCGGAGCGCTCCCAGGCCAGCTCTTTAGGTCGGGATTTTCCCATGCTCATCCGATCTAGCGCCCTAACAGAGGTGTATAATGCCTCCCTTAGCACTACGCCCCCTGACTCAGGGCCCAGCTGCCCAATTTTGATGACTGAGGTGCAAACTGTTCCCGGGAGCAAACTTTACTGCCCCGCCACCATTACCGCCCCGAAATTATCGAAGCTGAAAATCCAGCCCGCATTATTTCAAGAAGACCCACCTCCAGCTTTTCAGGACACCTTGGCAGGGAAGTAAAAGTTGGCCTTGCTAGTGCCGAAAATGAATGTAATTAAAAATAAGATGAATTAAGTTGCAGGTTTTTTTTTCCCAGGAAGGAAGGCGAAGTTGGAGGGTGTAATGCAAGGCAGGGAACCTGTATAAGGAGAGAGAAAAATTAATGATCAGAATAACCCTTGGTGGTGAGAATGTGTATCATATCAAAGTCTACACTTAGGTCTTTGATTTGGGTAGAAGAGTTAATCTGGAGGGCAAGGTTGAGGGAGGAAAGGAAGATAACTTTAGAAAGGTTAACGTCACTGTGGATGAGGAATTGCTCATTGCAAAGGATCAGTATGGGCACATGAGAGGGGATTTCAGCAAGGATGGTGTTAGGGTATCTCGAAGTGGTGGCACGGTAGGTGATAAGGATCGAAAAGGTGGTAGAGACTGAGGTATCCAAACATGAAGAAAATGCTGGAATACTGGGATAGGCCAAGATGAGATTTCAGATATAGGGAAGGGTGAAGCCATGAAGAGATTTAAATATGATGAAACTTTTAAATTAGAAGCACTGGGAGGGTGGGAGCCAATGTAGGTCAGCAAGGAGAGGGTGATGATGGGGTGGTGAGTAGGTTAGCAGAGTTTTGGGTGAGATAAAGTTTACAGAGGATGGAGGATGGGAGGCTGGCCAAGGGAGCATCGGAATAGTCATGTCTGGAGGTAACAAAGTCATGGTGGAGCATCTCAGCAGCAGATAGGCTAAGGCAGAGGTGGGCGATGTTACATAAGAACATAAGAAATAGGAGCAGGAGTAGGCCATTTGGCCCCTCGAGCCTACTCCACCATTTAATAAGATCATGGCTGATCTACCGTTTCAGTGGTGGAAATTGGCTGTTTTTGTGATGGAGAGGTTATAGGGTTGGAATCTCAGTATGGGGTTGATTCGGACATCAAGATTGTAAACAGTCTGGTTCAACCAAGCCAGTGACTGGGGAGAGGGATGGAATTGGTGGCAAGGGTACAGGATTTGCAGCAGGAGCTAAAGACATTGGGGTGGAAATTTGGTATTTTGCCGACCCTCTTGACACCCCGGAGGAGCGGCAATGGCGGTCCCACCGACAACTGCCAGCGCCCCACCGGAACATTCGGTGCCAGTATCGACAGGGCGCGGAGCATTACTGCCCGGAAGTGGCGAGCCGGTGTGCAACGCCCCTGGTTGCGACACCGGCTTGATTTTTAGTTGTCCCCCAACCCGTAGTGCCGCGCAGCATGCCCTGCTGGGAACGGCTGAGAAAGCAGGCATTCCAAGCTGTAGCGGTCGCAGTGAGGTAAGTAATGACGACCTCAGGTAAGTGTGATTGTTTGTTTTAAATCAATTTTTTTCTTTTGCAACTTATGTTGTGGTGGCACGAGCTATGTATTGGGAATGTTTTAGGTGTTTTTTGTTCAGGTTTTTTTTTCATCCCAGGCCTCTGTTATGGTGCTCCGAGGCCGGCTCTTTAGCTCGGGATTTTCCCTTGCTCAGCCGGCCGAGTGCCCTAAAAGAGGTGTGCAACGCATCCCTCAGCACCCCGCTCCAAACTCCCGGCCCAGCTGATGAATATTGCGGCGGCAGACGCAAACCATTTGCTGGCGCAAAATTTACAGCTCTGCCCGAGACACCACCCCAACTGAGGCACAACCAAATTTCTCCCCCAATGGCTTAAAGAAATAGGAAAGGTGGTAGAGACTGAGGTATCCAAACATGAAGAAAATGTTTAACAGGAGAAAATTGCAGCCTTATCCAAGGCTGGATGTCGGACAAGTAGTCTGACAGCACATGTAATTGGGTGGGGTGCCCTCAGTGAGAGGAAATCAATCAAGTTGGTAAGCTAGGTTTTGGTTAGCCTTCGGATGTCACTGCACTCATCTAGGATTAGGTCATGAGAGAAGACATGGAAGTATAAAAAGTATCACAACTGCTACACTGTGAAGTGTCCCAGATAGCCAACAGGGCATCAATCACGGCTTTCAGAGGCTGTGCTTGGTTTCTTCAGGAGCACCGCCTCTTATAAAAGTCACTATACCTTGACAACACGACTTTCAAGATGTTCTTCTAAAAGATTTATGGTTGCGGCTTGCTGCAGAAATATATTTTGCTTTGTTCATTTCATACTTCATTACAAGTCCTAATTATCCCAAACACCAGCTTGTTAAGAACAAACAAATTTTAAACGAAAGAAAATCAAAATGATTTATACAGTGTAGTACTGCATAGGGGGCAAAGTGAGGGAACTGATTTACACAGTGCAGTACAGGGTTGTTCCAACCTCCGTCATTGAATTATAATATGCAGACTCAGAGGCCGAACTCCAAACCATCGCTTACACCTTCACTGAAACATATGAGAGTCTGGGCCTAACATTAAACATCAATAAGACAAAGGTTCTCTACCAACCTGCCCCTGCCACATAGCACTGCCTCCCCCCAATTATCAAGATCCGTGACAAGACCTTGGACAGCGTGGACCACTTTCCATACCAAGGGAGCCTACTGTCAACAAGGGCAGACATCAATGACAAAGTCCAACACCGCCTTCAGTATGCCAGTGCAGCCTTCAGTTGCCTGAGGAAAAGAGTGTTTGAAGACCAAGATCTCAAACCTGGCGCCAAATTCATGGACTACAGAGCAGTAGTGATACCCGCCCAACTATTTGCTTCAGAGACATGGACTATGTACAGTAGGCACCTCAAACCATTGGAGAAGTACCACCAATGCTGCCTCCACAAAATCCTGCAAATTCATTAGCAGGATAGGTGTAACAATGTCTGCGTTCTCTCTCAGGCCATCATCCCCAGCATCGAGGCATTGATCACGCTCGATCAGCTCCGATGGACGGGCTACATTGTCCACATGCCCGATACTAGACTCCCGAAACAAACACTCTACTCCGAGCTATGTCACAGCAGACGAGCCCCAGGAGGGCAGAGAAAATGCTTCAAAGACACCCTCAAAGCCTCCTTGAAAAAATATAAAATCCCCACCAACTCATGGGAATCCCTGATCCAAGACTGCTCAAAGTGGAGGAGAAGCATCCGAGAAAGCGGCAAACACTTCGAGTCTCTCCGCCGGGAGCATGCGGAAGCCAAGCACAAACAGCGGAAGTAGCGTACGACAAATCAAGCACCCCACCCACCCGTCCCTCCAATCACCATCTGCCCCACCTGTGACAGAGACTGTAGATCCCACATTGGTCTCATCAGTCACCTTAGAACTCATTTTTGAGTGGAAACAAGTCATCCTCGACTCCAGGGGACTGCCTAAGAGGAAGAAGTAGTATTGCACTGGGGGACAGAGTGAGGGGACTGATTTATACAGTGCAGTACCGCACTGAGCAGAGGCCTTGCATTTTCTCAGCAGGAAGCAAGGGATAAACAAATTAGAAGAGTCATCAATGTGCCACTAGCAACAACAAACAACAACTTGGATTTATATAGTGCCTTTAACGTAGCAAAACATTCCAAAGCTTTTTACAGGAGCATAATCAGACAACAATTGATTGACAAAGCATAAGGATATATTAGGACAGGTGACCAACGCTTGGTCAAAGGAGCTTTTAAGGAGCCTCTTAAAGGAGGAGAGAGAGGTAGAGAGGCAGAGAGGTTTAGGCAGGGAGTTCCGAAGCTTAAGACTCTTTAGCAGCTCATTGGAAGAGGCAAAGGAGTAAGTTAACCATCCACCCTCTCAGTTGCAGGTTGTATGTGACAAGAGGAAACTAGGTCTGAGGAAACCAGGGGGAATGGGGAATAGAAGGGGGTTGATTCTCTTACAGATAATATAGGAAAAACAAAAATTTGACTGTATATTCAAAAATGTTAAAATAAACAGTTAAAAGATTTGAACTCATTAACAATAACATTTTATACAGCAACCTTAAAAATCCATTTTAAATAGTTTTTGTCGGCTTAAAAGGAGACATATGGAAAAGTACATGGGATGTTAATTTGAAGATGATATCAAATGACCTGGAAAATTGGTTGCTATATTAAATATTCTTAGTGAGTATAGTCAATAAATAAATGTCATATACTGAATTACTTTGATCATCTTTCAGTTCATTTTAAAGCAATGTGCATCTCTAATATTGACACAACATGAAAGAGCTTTGCCAAATCCACTACCATGAATAAGTGTGACTTCTTTGTCTCTAAGATTGAGACAATCCAATTGGCCACGTCTGCCTCTTCCCTTCCTTCCCCAAGCCCACCGGGCCAAACTTCCTGCAATGAAGACCCTGCCCTAACCCTGACCTCACATTTTCCTCCAGTTTCTTTCCAATCTCCCCTCATGACCTCTCCGTGCTTATCCTGTCCATGAGACCCACTTCCTGCTCCTTTGTCCCTATTCCCAATTTGCTGACCCCCCAACTTCCTTTTCTGGCTCCCATGTTAGCTGACACTGTTAACGGTTCTCTCTCCTCAGGTATGGTCCCCACCTCCCTCAAATCTGCTGTCATCACCCCTCTCCTCAAAAAAACAACCCTCGACCCCACCGTACTTACAAACTACCGCCCCATCTCCAACCTCCCTTTCCTCTCCAAAGTCCTTGAACATGTTGTCACCTCCCAAATCCGTGCCCATCTTTCCTCAATTCCATGTTTGAATCCCTCTAATCCGATTTCCGTGCCTGCTAGAATACCGAAACAGCTCTCATCAAAGTCACAAATGACATCCTTTGTGACTACGACAAAGGTAAACTATTTCTCCTCGTTCTTATTGCATTGCCTGCAGCCTTTGACATGGTTGACCACTCTATCCTTCTCCAATGCCTCTCCACTGTTGTCCAGCTGGGTGGGACTGCACTCGCCTGGTTCCATTCTTATCTATCTAATCATAGCCAGAGAATCACCTGCAACGGCTTCTCTTCCCACCTCCGCATCATTATGTCTGGTGTTCCCCTCCTATTTCTGTTTAGCGTCATCATCTGAAATCACAGCATCAGTTTTCACATGTACCCTAATGACACCCAGCTCTAACTCAATACCTCAGTCTCTAAATTGTCAGACTGCTTGTCTGGATGAGCAGAAAAGGCCTTGGTGTCATATTTGACCCTGAAATGAGCTTTCGACCGTCTATCTGCAGCATAATTAAGACCACCTATTTCCACCTCCATAACATCACCCGTCACCGACCTTGCTTCAGCAGATCTGCTGCTGAAGCCCTCATTCATGCTTTGTTACCTTTAGACTTGACTATTTCAACGCACTCCTGGCTGGCCTCCCACATTCTACCCAATGTAAACTAGCGGTGATCCAAAACTCGGCTGCCCATGTCTTAACTCTCACCAAGTCCTGCTCACCCATCACCCCTGTGTTCACTGACTTACATTGGCTCCCATTTAAGCAATGCCTCGATTTCAAAATCCTCATCCTTGTTTTCAAATCCCTCTATGGCCGCTCGTCCCTCCCTATCTTTGTAATATCCTCCAGCCTCACAACCTCCCCAAGATGTATCGTTCCTCTAATTCTGCCCTCCTGAGCATCCCTGATTATAATCGCTCAACCATTGGTGGCCATGCCTTCCGTTGCCTAGCCACTAAGTTCTGGAATTCCCTGCCTAAACCTCCCCAACTAGCTACCTCACTTCCCTCCTTCAAGACGCTCCTTATACCTCTTTGACCAAGCTTTTTATCACCTGCCCTAATTTCTCCTTATGTGGCTTGGTGTCAAATTTTTGTTCCATAATACTCCTCTGAAGGGCCTTGGGATGTTTCACTACGTTAAAGGCACTATATAATTATGAGTTGTTGTTGTTGCCATTGTTGAGCTTGTACACACACATACTAACCTCACCCAGATGCCCATATCAAATTGAAAACAATGGCATACAATGTTATGAAGAGGAGTAGTAGGCCAGAGAATTAGGAAATTTTTAGAAACCAGCAAAGGAAAACTAAAAAAATAATAAAGAGGGAGAAGATAGATTAGGAGAGTAAACTAGCAAGAAATATAAAAACAGATAGTAAGAGCTTCTACAGGTATATGAAAAGAAGAGAGTAGCTAAAGTAAATGTTGGTTCCTTAGAGGATGAGACTGGGGAATTAATAATGGGAAAAACGGCAGAGACTTTGAACACATATTTTGTATCGGTCTACATGGTAGAAGACACTAAACCATCCCAGTAATAATAGATAATCAAGGAGCTATAGGGAGGGAGGAACTTAAAACTATCACCATCACTAGAGAAAAAGAACTAAGCAAAATAATGGGACTAAAGGTGAACAAGTCCTCTGGACCTGATGGCCTGCATCCTAGAGTCTTAAAATAAGCGGCTGCAGAGATAGTTGATGCATTGGTTGTAATCTACCAAAATTCCCTGGATTCTGGACAGGTCCCAGCAGATTGGAAACCCAAAAATGAAACGCCCATATTCAAGAAAGGAGGGAGACAGAAAGCACGAAACTATAGACCAGTTAGCCTAACATCTATCATTGGGAAAATGCTGGAGTCCATTATTAAGGAAGTATTAGCAGGACATTTAGAAATTCATAATACAATCAAGCAGAGTAAAACATGGTTATATGAAATGGAAATTGTGTTTGACAAATTTGCTAGAGTTCTTTGAGGATGTAACGAGCAGGGTGGATAAGGGGGAACCAGTGGATGTTGTGTATTTGGATTTCCAGAAGGCATTCAATAAGGTGCCACATAAAAGGTAATTGCACAAGATAAGAGCTCATGGGGATGGGGGTAATATATTAGCATGGATAGAGGATTGGTTAATTAACAGAAATCAGAGAGTCAAGATAATTGGGTCATTTTCAGGTTGGCAAAGTGCAACTAGTGGGATGCCACAAGGATCAGTGCTCGGGCCTCAACTATTTACAATCTCTATTAATGACTTGGATGTAATGTACCTTGACTGGGTAGATGCAGAGAGGATGTTTTTTCCCTCGTGGGGGAATCTAGAACTAGGGGGCATAGTTTCAGCATAAGGGGTCACACATTTAAAACAGAGATGAGGAGGAATTTCTTCTCTCAGAGTGTTGTGAATCTTTGGAATTCTCTAACCCAGAGAATTATGGTCATTGAATATATTTAAAGTGGAGATAGGCAGATTTTTGAACTATAGGGGAGTCAAGAGTTATGGGGAGCAGATAGGAAAGTGGAGTTGGGTCCAAGATCAGATCAGCCATAATCTTATTGAATGGTGGAGCAGGCTCGAGGGACACATAACCTATTCCTGCTCCTATTTCTTATGTTCTTATGCTGAATCCTCAACCTAGAATCTCAATCAATATCTCCTTGCATTAAAGGGGCATGAGCAGCAAGATAAAATATTTAACTAGATACTATTTTTCACCATATGGCAAAGGGTGTAGTGATGTCAATGTGCAATCAAATGCATCTGATACTGCAAAATATTTAAAGTTTAAAAAAAAATCACAGCTTGATTTAAAAATCTTTCTCAAAAAATACATATTGTAAATTCATGTGTTTGACAAGGTGCCACATAAAAGGTTACTGCACAAGATAAAAGTTCACGGGGTTGGGGATAATATATTAGCATGGATAGAGGATTGGCTAACTGACAGAAAACAGAGAGTCAGGATAAATGGTTCATTCTCTGGTTGGCAACGAGTAACTAGTGGCGTGCCGCAGGGATCAGTGCTGGGACCTCAACTATTTACAATCTATATTAACGACTTGGAAGAAGGGACTGAGTGTAACGTAGCCAAGTTTTCTGATGATACAAAGATGGGAGGCACAGCAAAAAATCTGCAAAAGGACATTGACAGGCTAGGTGAGTGGGCAAAAATTTGGCAGATGGAGTATAATGTTAGAAAGTGTGAGGTCATGCACTTTGGCAGAAAAAAATCAAAGAGCAAGTTATTATTTAAATGGAGAAAGATTGCAAAGTGCCGCAGTACAGCGGGACCTGGGGGTACTTGTGCATGAAACACAAAAGGATAATATGCAGGTACAGCAAGTGATCAGGAAGGTCAATGGTACCTTGGCCTTTATTGCAAAGGGGATGGAGTATAAAAGCAGGGAAGTCTTACTACAGCTATATAAGGTATTGGTGAGGCCACACCTGGAATACTGGGTGCAGTTTTGGTTTCCATATTGTAAGAATAAAAGTGTTTATTAATTGATTATGTGTATGTATAAATGTTAAAAGTGTAGATTAACGGAAAGGTCTGTTTGTGTTGAGATAAAATGGAAGCCCACAGATTGCCGAGACGCCTGAGCCAGTCCAGACAGCCACATGTGTGAGGAGAGCCAATAAGAAGCTGCCCTTGAACCAAAGTCCAATCGGGAGACTTTCTGAGGACAATGGCCTTGAGGAATATAAAAAACGCAAGTCAGGAACTTTTCTCTCTCTTCACTCCCTGCTGGACACACGGCAAAAGACCTCCTGTTGAAGACCAGCCAAATCAGCATGCCGTATGTTCAAACCAGCCAGCAAAAGGGGCGTAACGTACATCGCTTTTTATGATAACCTCATTGTATCTCTGTTGTAACTAAGGTAGATCTATAGGATATTTGATGTCTGCTGTTAAATTCATGTGTATGTTTTTAATAAACTGCCAATTGTTCTGAAAGAATCATCTCACTGTCAAATGTAAGCCCAGAGAGATTCAAAAATCTTACAAAATTGGTGAAGAATGCGGGCAATTTGTGGGTTTCCATTTTATCAAATTCCTGCTGGTTCCAAGTACTTCTCAGGAGTTGCGATTCTAACCTGTGTTGCAATTATAATTGAAACAATTAAACGGATTGGGAGTTGCGTCTTAGGGGAGCAGTCGTCTCGATAGTTGTAACTGTTTAAGTAGAGCGGGTTGGGGAGCCACCAGTAGTTATATTCAAAAGACACAGGATGAAGGAATCGGTCATGGACAGAAAGCCACCAATAAAAAGTAATGTTGAGCTAGTTTATCAGGAGAGGTTGTCGAAAAAGCTCCCGATACAAGACGCAGAAGAGTTAAGGGCACAGGCACAGCACAAGGGTGGACCTGCCTCATGTGGGGAGATGGTGAGAATTATACAGGAGAGGCTAGATAGGGGAGAGCTGAGATCAAAACAGGCAAACAGTCTCGTGGCGTTTAGCATTTTTATTGTGCCAGGAGAGATGAGGAATTAATGAGGCAAGACCGCCAAAGTGATAGAAGATTTGAAAGAATTGCAAGTAAAAGAGATTCAGTTAAAAGAAAGAGATTGAACGTATAAAACAGCAAAAGGAAGAAGGCGTCCAACTTGTGAAGCAGTTAAAAGAGGGAGAAATACAGCATTTAAGATAAGAAATTGGCCACTTAAACCACAGTATTAAGCAATTAGAACGAGGGGCCAAACAGGCAGCTTCACTGCTGCAGCAACAAAGCCTTTCAAACTTAAATGCCACCGCAGCCGTTGTTGAAGCAAATGAAAACAAATTAGAGTTAAAAAAATATAAATCGGAAAACTTGAGGCTCCAGCAAGAATTAGAAGATGCTGGAGCTGCATTAAGAGAAGTCATTAAGAAGCCACATAGGGAAGCAAATCACTCCCAGTGCCAACCAAAAAGTAAGTTAGGGGAGCAGCAGGCCCTGGTATCCGTAGTAACACGGGGAGCCATAAACAAGCCAGCAGAAGGGGACAAGGGGGAGACAGATTGGGAAGAGGAAGGAAGTCACAAGAGCCAATCGTAGCTGTAATAACTGCTTCTTCACGATGTAATGCGCACGGCAACATCATCAGTAATTATCCCGACTCATGGCCCTTTTCTGGTGTTGATGCCACGGTGTGTAGCCACGAGTTGGGGCCCATTAATGATGGAGACGACCCACTGGAAGTTAATAGGAGGTGGGCAAATTTCAGGAGAGGTCACCCCGAGTTGGAAGAGAGAGACTTAACACGAGTCCTCTTCTTGGCCTGTTCCACTTCCCTAAAAGATAATCTGCCAGAAGCAGTCCTCCAGCCTGGCGCAGCGGCCGGTGCACTCATGACCGGGGTCCTAAACCACTTAGGGACCCGAAACTTGAACTTAGTGGCTCTGCTTAATCAGACCAAGCAGCGCCCAGAAGAAAGAGATCCCTGGAGCCTTCAGTAAGCGCCTGTACGATATCTATCAACGTACGCAGAACCAGGCACCTGCAAATGCTACAGTAGGAAAGAATCAGGAACAATTTAAATCACTGTTCCTGACCCAACTCCACCCTTTAGTTAAAACCACCCTGGGGAATAGCCAAGAGGCCCACCAATCAGTGGATAGATATAAAGACCAATGCTCAAATAGCCTGGGAGATGGTAAAAGACCAGTTAAAGGAGAAGTCACCACCAACTGCAAATAAACCAGTGTCAATGGTGGAGAGATCTCGAAACTAACCCTTTAAGGGACAGTGCTTTAATTATAAGAAGGTAGGCCACCTAGCAAAAGACTGCAGCAGACCCAGACCAGCACTGAACCATGATGCAACACATAGATACCTCCAGAGGGATGAATCCAAGCCCTCTGGGACAGATCAAAGATTGGCTAAATTGATAACCTTCATACAAAATCAAAATGCCACGGAGAGGATGCAAAATTATTTACCGGTGCACGTAACCGACAATGCACGCTCATTAGAGAGACCCATTCCAGGATCGATCCTATGACAGGGTTCGGCCCCCAAAAATTGGTCGGAAGTGGGGTTCTGATGTAATGGTCGCGGGAGACCAGTGGTCCTCGTTGTCTTAAAAGGGGGCAGGCGACAGATTATGCTTATCGATACTGGCTCAGCCGTTACCATCATCCACACCCCATACCCTGAATGCCATGCGGTGGCGGGCAAGGGTTATATGATCCTTAAAGGGTTTAACGGTGATACAACCACCACGTATACAGGGAAGGCCACGTATACAGTAAGGTCCCAGCTATGATGCTGATGACCACTCCCAATGGAAGGGGAATTTTAGGGGCTGATGTGTTGGATCAGTATGGCGCGGTGATAGATTATAATCAGGACTATGTTTGGATGGGATTGGGAGATAAGGCAGGAGTGATAGAAATTTCAGGTGCTCACTCGGTTTTTGCTATTAAAAAGCCATCTGAGTATGACTCTCACAAGGTGGAGATAATACAGTGACTACCATTACCCACTTCCAAAACAGCCCGATAATCATTCTTGGGTTTAGTGGGGACCAAAGGAACTTTATCCCAGGCTTTGCAGAATGATTTAATAAAACTGCAGGGTGATGACATACACTCGGCATGGACTGATGCTCACACCCAGTCCGTGGCTAAATTAAAAACTGCAGTGATACAGGTTGCATGTCTGATCCCTCCTGATCCCACTCAGCCCTTCCATTTGGAGGTCGGGGCTACAGAGCAAAGCCTCACTGCAGTTCTGTGCCAAATGCGAGCTGATTGATGACAGCCCATTGCATATGCGTCTCGAATCCTGCAGGGGGCAGAAAAGACTTATAACGCATGCAAGTGCCACCTACTGGCCGTCTTCTGGTCGGTACATCACTTTACCTTTATTACTGGGTTGCAGGCTACAATCCTGCACACCGGATACACACCTCTGAAAGTACTGATGAAACCTGGAGATTCGCTAGTTTCCTCGCAGCGCCTCAGCAAATGGATATTAGAATTTATAAAGAGAGACATTGAAACCATTTCCAAACCCACCACCTTGCTGCCACAATTTCTGATCTATGAGGGGGACCCACATGAATGTCCGTTGCCCCTGATTAACTTTGAGACCCGTCCTGTGCGGAAAGAGCCCATACAGGGTGCCCCAGATGTCTACATCGATGGGTCCTCATATCACATTGAGGGATCCCCTCACACCGGATGCTGTGGTATTGCCAGAAAGAACCATCCAGCGAAGATGCAACAGACAGTCTTCACAATATGCAGAAATCGCCACACTTCTAGCTGCTGTAAAGGAGACCTCAGATAGACCCATGAATATTTGGTCTGATAGTGCCTATGCTATAAACACCATGCTCTCCTTGCCCCATACCACAAAAATGACTATTGTACGATAGACGGTAAGGCCCTGGTCCATGGGCCCTGGTTACGCCTGCTCTGGTCATACCTTAAACAGCGATCCCAGCCCTGCTTCATAGGAAAGGTAGCAGCCCATAGAAGAGAGGGTCCACATAGTGAGGGAAATTCCAGAGCAGACAGAGCAGCCAAGGATGCTGCGATTGATGGGGAGATAGAGGATGTCGAGCCCTGCAATACTGTTAGCAAGGCGTCCCCAACAGATCTCCTAGATTTAAAACCCCTGGAGCAGCAATACTGGTCATATGCTGTTGTAAGCGCCTGACACGAGGAAGGCATACCTTTTCCTCAACAAACAGCCCAGGCTCCCAATACCATACTAGCCACTGCCCCTGACTCAGATGAGCAGTTGCTGATGTTCAAAAGAAAGTCAAACGCCTGCCTGGTGGTGTGTGTTCCACCAGAGGTGGGTCAGGAACTGCTCTCCCTCTTTCACTCCCACCCCACAGCAGGGCGCTATTCTGCCCTGGTAACCTTCTACAAGGTAGCATCCACAGCTTGGTGGCCTTTCAGAAGGGAAACAATCGACCAATCCGTGGCATGATGCCTACCTTGCCTGCAACACAATCCTCCCGCATGCACTAACTGAGCCTTGCTTCAAAGTACACCCCCACCTCAAGGGCCATGGACTCACCTCCAGACAGACTTCATTGGGCCACTTCCACAGGTGCAAGGCAATTTTCAGCATTCCCTAGTGCTGGTGGATCAATTCACTAAATGGATTGAAGCATTCCCCTGCCACTCCAATACCGCAATCACAGCAGCCAAAACACTATTAAATCATGTGTTTTGTAGATGGAGTGTACCAGTAAAAGTGGATGGTGATCAAGGTTCACACTTTACCGGTAAAATCTTTACCCACCTGCAGGAAATGTTGGGGATAAAACACAAATTACATATTGCTCACCACCCCCAGTCATCCGGAGGGGTTGAAAGGGGGAACAGGACCCTCAAGTTAATGTTAAAAAAATTGTGTGCAGACCATCCCACTCAATGGGCAAACATGCTGCCAATGTGCTTAATGGCAATGAGGTCCACAAGTAATAGAACAACAGGGGTCTCCCCATATCAGGTCATGATGGGGTGTGTGGAAATGTATTTTTAAAGTTGCATTACAATGTTTTTTTGTACCCTTTTTGCAATAAAACAAAATGGAGTCCAGATCCTGCCAGAGGCTTCTGCAGCAGACAGTCTGTTTGCATAAACATGCTAACCTTGACTGAAATTGCTGATAGCTGATTAATAGCCACCAGACAACATTAAGACTGTCCTCCTGAGATACGTACCACCTATTGTGCTCCCCTGCATTAGCAATAGTCTGTCGCTATGCCAGACCTTAGAAGGGCTGGTTAAAGGTTGTAAAGATGCAGCACCAATTCACCCCCTAAGAGATAATCAAATTATCAGCCATTATCTCTTGTGCAGAACTCATCCATAATATGCAAGAAGCCAAGTACCCAATCAACCACTATGGAAATCATGGGCCCAAATAACTGGCCAGGAAACTGGACAATCCTAAAACAATGCAAAGCCGGTGATAGCACATTATCACACCCTAATCGAGTTATTGCTGACTAGCCCACCAAAAACACTGACAAAGGAGATATTTGAAAAAATGTAAAGACAAGGATGTGGTAATCATTAACTGATTGGAGAACTCTTTATCTGTTTTCTCTGACTGCAAAGGCAGAACCAATACACAGGATGGAACCATAACTTGTTTGTTCTACTGTATAAATATATTGTGAAACTGTACCATATGAAGAGTCCCCACTTAGCCTTTAACTGAGTGAGACTCTGCCTTGCTGCAAGTAAAAAATCTACCGGAGCTGATTGTGTTAAGAGTCATATATTGAGAGTCGAGATTTCGACAGGTGGCTCATGAAAACACCAGGCCAGCCAGCACTAACAGGGATGAGTCCCCTGACAATGAAAACATGTAGTTCCAAGTGGCTAGAACAAGTGATAGATCACACCGGTCAGATCAATTGATTTGTGGCCACCGAATTGGGGAAGTCAAAAAGACAACTTAAAATGTACTTTGACAAGAAAGTACGTCCCTTTGAATACGAGGTGGGAGACTCAGTAATGATTCCAAATTATAGGAAAAAGAAGCTGCCTTTGAGCCCGGGTGGTGGGGACCGTACAAGATTATAGACCGATTGAACCCCGCGGTTTATTTGATTCAATCACCGGGGAAAAAGGATGTTAAGTACAAGAAGTGGTTTCACATTAATCAGTTAAAAACTGCCAAAGAGTAAATACTGCACTGATCTTGTTTCCCACAGACCATGTTACGGATCCTCACGATTGTCAGGACGACACTGGCCATGACTGAAGCCGAGGGAAGATGCAGAAGCGAGAGCTGCAGCATGACTCACGAACATCATCAATGTGCTTCGAGAAGCGACGGTGCACTGAAGATACAGGAAGGGGAGACTCTCTGCTGGAGATGTTATTGAACTGTTATTAAATCCTTACAAGGTGGTGACCAAGACAGGCCACTCACTTTTCTTCTTCTCCCCCTCAATGCTTACGATATATGAGGGGTCAATAAGGATATTTCCCCCTCAAGGTGGGGAGTTTGTAAGAATAAAAGTGTTTATTAATTGATTTTCTGTATGTATAAATGTTAAAAGTGTAGATTAATGGAAAGGTCTGTTTGTGTTGAGATAAAATGGAAGCCCACAGATTGCCAGCATGGGCTAAGTTTTGTAAGACACAAAATGAAAGCCGCCAGAGCTGCCGCATGGGTTTTGTGTTTTAGAAAGCCATTTAAACTAATCAGAGACGGCTGAGCCAGTCCAGACAGCCACATGTGTGAGGAGAGCCAATAAGAAGCTGCCCTTGGACCAAAGTCCAATCGGGAGACTTTCTGAGGATAATGGCCTTGAGGAATATAAAAAACGTAAGCCAGGAACTTTTCTCTCTCTTCACTCCCTGCTGGACACACGGCAAAAGACCTCCTGTTGAAGGCCAGCCAAATCAGCATGCCGTGTGTTCAAACCAGCCAGCAAAAGGGGCGTAACGTACATCGCTTTTTATGATAACCTCATTGTATCTCTGTTGTAACTAAGGTAGATCTATAGGATATTTGACGACTGCTGTTAAATGCATGTGTGTGTTTTTAATAAACTATGCCAATTGTTCTGAAAGAATCGTCTCACTGTCAAATGTAAACCCAGAGAAATTCAGAAATCTTACAATATTTACGAAAGGATATATTTGCTTTGGAGGCGGTTCAGAGAAGGTTCACTAGGTTGATTTCGGGGATGAAGGGGATGAGTAGGTTGGGCCTCTACTCATTGGAATTCAGAAGAATGAGAGGTGATCTCATCGAAACATATAAGATTATGAGGGAGCTTGACAAGGTGGATGCAGAGAGGATGTTTCCACTGGTGGGGGAGACTAGAACTAGAGGGCATGATTTTAAAATAAGAGGCTGCCCATTTAAAACAGAGATGAGGAGAAATTTCTTCTCTCAGAGGGTTGTAAATCTGTGGAATTTGCTGCCTCAGAGAGCTGTGGAAGCTGGGACATTGAATAAATTTAAGACAGAAATAGTTTCTTAAACAATAAGGGGCTAAGGGGTTATGGAGGGCGGGCGGGGAAGTGGAGCTGAGTCCATGATCGGATCAACCATGATCTTATTGAATGGCGGAGCAGGCTCGAAGGGCCGTATGGCCTACTCCTGTTCCTATTTCTTATGTTCTTATGTTCAAATCTGCTGCCCAAGCTGATGGTGTTTGGGCTTAATTTTTGGAGCAGGAATTGTTGCACCACTCCCCCAGAATAAGGAGAGATTGCCCCTAAATTGCACAAGGAGTTAAAAGTGGTCAACATTTTAGAATCGTGGTCAGTGTCTTATGGCGCTTCCAATGATAAATCGAAGTTTTGTAAATCATTGTTTTATAAGTAGAGGGCCGTTATACCATGTCAAATAGATGTGTGTGTTACTTTTAGGCTAGAAGGTGCAATTGCTTTGCGTTCTCAAAATGAAGCATGCATTCACTGACAGATGACAACCCCAGGGTTGCTAGACTGCAGGACAATTAATGGTTGGAGATAGCATGAGAGGCCAGCACGTTCTTGGAGGGAACTGAAACACAGCAAGTTAAGATACTTTGTATCTCTAACAAAGAGCTGAGTGATTTTTTTTAATTCAGACTCGGGATGTGGGTATCCCTAGTTGCCTTAAGAAGGTGGTGGTGGACCACCTTCTTGAACCGCTGCACGATAGCAGTTTGATAAGAGTGAATGACTTGTTCTGCCACTTCAGAGGGCTATTAAGAGTCAACCATGTTGGTGTGGGATAGTAGGTTTCTTTCCCTAAAAGATATCTATGAACCCGTTGGGTTTTTATGACAATCCTAGTTTCCTGATCATTTTGACTGATACCAGCTCTTTATTTTCATATTTAAAAAAAATGCTGAATTCAAATTCTCAAACTGCTATGGTAGGCTACGAACTCACATTCTCTGGATTATTAGTCCAGGCCTCTGCATAACATGATCAGTAAAATAACCATTATACTACTTTCCTACATTTGCATCTGGTTTGGAAATGTTCAATTGTTTTTAGTTTGTTTTTACTTACTTGTCCATGGGTTAATGCAGCTTCTGAAAAAGTGGAAATCAGGGAGCCAATCACGTTGGAAGAATGATTCAATCAGGCGTAGTAGAATAAATTTGTCTGGATTAGAATAAATTTCCCTATAATTAAGAGTGTACAGAAGTATTACAGGAAGTGTGTGACAGCATGCTCAATGCATAAAACATTTCATATATTATTGACAGATCTTTCATTATTGTGAGTTGGAAATATGCTGTTTTGTAACAATAGAGTGTTATGAAACAAATCATTACAGGAAAGTGTGAGGGGGGAGAGTGTGAGGGGGGAGAGTGTGAGGGGGGAAAGTGTGAGGGGAGAGTGTGAGGGGGGAAAGTGTGAGGGGGGAAAGTGAGGGGAGAGTGTGAGGGGGAGAGTGTGAGGGGGGAAAGTGTGAGGGGAGAGTGTGAGGGGGAGAGTGTGAGGGAGGAAAGTGTGAGGGGGGAGAGTGTGAGGGGGAGAGTGTGAGGGGGGAAAGTGTGAGGGGGAGAGTGTGAGTGGGGAAAGTGTGAGGGGGGAAAGTGTGAGGGGGGAGAGTGTGAGGGGGAAGTGTGAGGGACGAAAGTGTGAGGGGGAAAGTGTGAGGGGGAGAGTGTGAGGGGGGAAAGTGTGAGGGGGAGAGTGTGAGGGGGAAGTGTGAGGGGGGAAAGTGTGAGGGGGAGAGTGTGAGGGGGGAAAGTGTGAGGGGGGAAGTGCGAGGGGGGAAAGTGTGAGGGGGAGAGTGTGAGGGGGAGAGTGTGAGAGGGAAAGTGTGAGGGGGAGAGTGTGAGGGGGAGAGTGTGAGGGGGCAAAGTGTGAGGGCCGAAAGTGCGAGGGGGGAAAATGTAATTGGGAGAGTGTGAGGGGGGAAAGAGTGAGGGGGAAAGTGTGAGGGGGAGAGTGTGAGGGGGAGAGTGTGAGGGGGGAAAGTGTGAGGGGGAGATTGTGAGGGGGAGAGTGTGAGGGGTGAAAGTGTGAGGGGGGAAAGTGTGAGGGGGAGAGTGTGAGGGGGAGAGTGTGAGTGGTAGAGTGTGAGGGGTAGAGTGTGAGGGGGTAGAGTGTGAGGGGGAAAGTGTGAGGGGGAAAGTGTGAGGGGGAGAGTGTGAGGGGGAGAGTGTGAGGGGGGAAAGTGTGAGGAGGGAAAGTGCGAAGGGGAAAGTGTGAGGGGTAGAGTGTGAGGGGGTAGATTGTGAGGGGTGAAAGTGTGAGGGGGGAAAGTGTGAGGGGGAGAGTGTGAGGGGGAGAGTGTGAGTGGTAGAGTGTGAGGGGTAGAGTGTGAGGGGGTAGAGTGTGAGGGGGAAAGTGTGAGGGGGAAAGTGTGAGGGGGAGAGAGTGAGGGGGGAAAGTGTGAGGGGGGAAGTGTGAGGGGGCAGAGTGTGAGGGGGAGAGTGTGAGCGGGAGAGTGTGAGGGGGGAAATTGTGAGGGGGGAAAGTGTGAATGGGGAAAGTGTGAGGGGGCAGAGGTGAGGGGTAGAGTGTAAGGGGGAGAGTGTGAGGGGGGAAAGTGTGAGCGGGGAAAGTGTGAGGGGAGAGTGTGAGGGGGGAGAGTGTGAGGGGGGAAAGTGTGAGGGGGAGAGAGGGAGGGACGAAAGTGTGAGGGGGAAAGTGTGAGGGGGAGAGTGTGTGGGGGAGAGTGTGAGGGGGGAAAGTGTGAGGGGGAGAGTGTGAGGGATGAAAGTGTGAGGGGGGAAAGTGTGAGGGGGAGAGTGTGAGGGGGGAAAGTGTGAGGGGGAGAGTGTGATGGGGGAAGTGTGAGTGGGGAAAGTGTGAGAGGGGAAAGTGTGAGGGGGGAGAGTGTGAGGGGGAAGTGTGAGGGACGAAAGTGTGAGGGGGGAGAGTGTGAGGGGGGAAAGTGTGAGGGGGAGAGTGTGAGGGGGGAAAGTGTGAGGGGGAGAGTGTGAGGGGGGAAGTGTGAGGGGGGAAAGTGTGAGGGGGAGAGTGTGAGGGGGGAAAGTGTGAGGGGGGAAGTGCGAGGGGGAAAGTGTGAGAGGGAAAGTGTGAGGGGGAGAGTGTGAGGGTGGAAAGTGTGAGAGGGAAAGTGTGAGGGGGGAGAGTGAGGGGGAGAGTGTGAGGGGGAGAGTGTGAGGGGGCAAAGTGTGAGGGCCGAAAGTGCGAGGGGGGAAAATGTAATTGGGAGAGTGTGAGAGGGGAAAGAGTGAGGGGGAAAGTGTGAGGGGGAGAGAGTGAGGGGGAGAGTGTGAGGGGGAGAGTGTGAGGGGGGAAGTGTGAGGAGGGAAAGTGCGAAGGGGAAAGTGTGAGGGGGAGATTGTGAGGGGGGAGAGTGTGAGGGGGAGAGTGTGAGGGGTGAAAGTGTGAGGGGAGAGTGTGAGGGGGAGAGTGTGAGTGGTAGAGTGTGAGGGGTAGAGTGTGAGGGGGAGAGTGTGAGTGGTAGAGTGTGAGGGGTAGAGTGTGAGGGGGTAGAGTGTGAGGGGGGAAATTGTGAGGGGGGAAAGTGTGAGGGGGGAAGTGCGAGGGGGGAGAGTGTGAGGGGGGAAAGTGCGAGGGGGGAAAGTGTGAGAGGAAAGTGTGAGGGGGAGAGTGTGAGGGTGGAAAGTGTGAGAGGGAAAGTGTGAGGGGGAGAGAGTGAGGGGAGAGTGTGAGGGGAGAGTGTGAGGGGGCAAAGTGTGAGGGCCGAAAGTGCGAGGGGGGAAAATGTAATTGGGAGAGTGTGAGGGGGGAAAGAGTGAGGGGAAAGTGTGAGGGGG